>NC_042493.1:37273819-37294355 GCF_005508785.2 Acyrthosiphon pisum | reverse complement strand
AAAAGAAGTAATAAATTCAATAGTAAGTTATACTTTATCGAGAACGGTTAGAAAGCGACTAGGCTGCTTATTATTATAAAATAACGGTTTCGTACGTATCGTACAACTGTCAACTGTAACAATATAACTGATACAACAAGCAAGATTAGCAAGATAAATCGATAGCGTTTGGGAAATATCCCGATAATCAGTGATAAATTTATCAGTAAGTTGAAATTACGGTATGTTATATATGTATATATCATTATAGTATAAATCGAGTATAAACTTCTTAATAATAGTAAAAAAAACTGTTATTATGAATCCTATATTAAAAAAAAAAATTATAATATGACTGACATGCATATTGTATATATAATATTTAAATACTAGACTAACTTTTTTGATTTGGCGGAAAAGTGAATTGGGGGAAAAGGGAAATGTAAACTTTTGGCGGAAAAGGGTAACTCCCGAACTATTGTAGGTAAGAGGTAAGACATCAATATTAAACAATAATCGTATAGTAATCTCGATAAACTCATTGATTATGGTTTTCAAACTTTGTTCTATACCGAATACCATGGTAGGAAACACTTCGTTGGCTGAATCGTCATACTTACCAATTGACAGTCATTGAACATTTTTAGACACGAATATCTCGTTAAATACCGCTCCTACAGATTTTTGACCGATATTAAATTATGATTTATTTACCATCTTGAGTACGATTTCCAAGTATCAGATGAATTACACGTAATCGAGTTTGAAAAAAAAATTGATACCTGATAAAATCAAATATCACATTTAAAAACTGAACGCTTCCGCTCCGTCACTCCGGGATTTTCAAGTATTTTTCATGAAATTTACAGAGCTTATAGCCCACAATATTTTTAGTCGAACTGTGAAGGGATCATGTCGATAGCGTAGTTGTACGATTTTAAATTGTACATTTTTTAAAAAAACCCGGGTGAATCTTACGCGGCCTGTCAAACTGAAACAGTCAGCTTAGGATAGGTACCCTAATAGCATCAGGATTCCTACCGGAGAGTAAATTAGTATCCTGTTCAGGACTCCAAAACAGGTAATAAAAAGGATACTGCAAGGAATCCTATTTAGTTAGTTCCATGAATGTCTCCGTCTAGACTACAGAAAATCTAACAAATAATAGATAACCAGGAGCCAAATAGAGTCCTATTGATATCCCACTAAGGACTCACTCACCAATATTAATAAATCTTTGACTTGATAGACTTACTAGTTACTAATAATAGAAACAATTGTATAATAAATAAAATTATAGAAATGAGTGATGAGCCTCTAATACATTATTTGTATACACTACACCACCGTGTACGGTGTACCTACATATTATATACAGTATGTCCCATCTTATATGTACCACTAAATATCTCAGCCCGATGGCAATAGATTTAAAAACGGGTTTGCTGTGATAGATAGGTGGTACTGAAGTGAACATTTTGGGTAAATTTCAAATTTTTGACGCCATTTGTTCGTGCATATGCAGTACAACTTAAGTTTTTTTTAATAGCGACCCTTATTTTTAACACCAAATATGGATAGATAATTTTTTTCTAGCACATTTTGGTCCATTGACCATAATCCGGAACCCAAAATAGTGCCGTGGAGTATAGTGACACAGACGTATTAACACACTATAGAGAGTATCGTTATAACAAATATAATACATTATAATAAATTTTGTACAACTTTGCTACCCGCGAACGTTTGTGATCGTGCAAAGTCGATATGTCGACTAGGGGGGATGCGCGGATTCGGACGTGATTTGGTCGGGAAACGGGTTACTTCTCTCGTGGCACGGAGTATAGTTTGTGGTTTCATCGACCCAGTAACTACGATATACGGTTTGAGAATCAGTAATCACACGCTACATCCACATTAAAAACTGATAATTGTGTAACGTGGCTGTTTGAAGGGCGTCCACGGACCCCGTTCACGACCAAGTGCCGTTTTCCCCATCCCGAGGTCGCCGTCAGTGGCTTTAAGACGTTACAACGTATTTTAGCAGGATAAATAATGGCAGGTATTTTAATACCGTCTCACTACTATAAGACATTTTTGGTAATTCGGTTGTTTGCTTGTAAAACCAGTATCATCTTTCCTTGCAATAGAACATGTCATCTTAAAAAAAAAATAGTATTGTTCATAGAAACCCATAAAGTAGAAACTAAAAGACTTAGATAAATCAGATAGTCAAATATACTATTTTTACTCACCAAATCTACAGTTTCTGCATCTTTAGTGCCCGGGGTCCGATTTAAATCCAATGCCGTCTTATCGTAGCTCGTTAGGCAACCATACTATCTTAAATCGTGATGTATACGCAGTGAACTAAACCCGTAGACCCGTAGACGCCGATAAGGCGGCGATAATGATAATGATTTCTCATAACTTAATAACGATAATATCTGACAACATTTTAAACACATTTTGTAATCGTCATCGACCATTTCGAATCTATAAATAAATCTTACTATTTACTTTGCTATAAATAAACGAAAATAAAATTATAATTGTATTCAGTATTTTGAAAAAACTGTGAAAATTCAATAGCTCGATAGATCACAATATAACAAAATATTACATTATATTTTTTTTTAATAGTGCTCTAAGGGGGGGATCTGACCCCCACGTCCCCCCCTTGTCTACGCCACTGCATTAACGGATACAAATCCCTGGACCACACTCAGCACTTTTAGCCCCTAGACTGAATAAGCCAGACGGTAGTTATATCGTTATAAACGGATATTCGATAGTCTAACCCGGCATACTATTCTCCACCACCGTCGCAGCGAGTCGTGAGATAGTACCACGTCGTTACGCGTCACCGTTACTGTGCGCCGCAAACAAGGACGAGACAGCCATCACGTACTGCCGAAAAAAGAAAACAGAAACATATAATAGAAATATATAACCGTCTTCATTCAGAATCGTTTTTCTTATACAATTAAATTATATCATTGAATTCAAGTTTAATACAATCCATTATACACCGATATGTTATATAATTATTTACGATTTTTTACGGGTAATGAAGTTCATGGGTTCTGCTATAAAAATATATAAGATTTATACCTCTAGAAACGTTTCAACAGGTTTTTAATGACCGTTTTTATATTTACTTGCCGATCACATTAAACGAAAAAATTTAAATAAAAAATTATACAAATCATCGTTCAAAGAGGTCCATGTCCCCGGCATCCCCACTTTGAGCTTTCGGAAAAAAACCCGGGGCGATCGTTTGTACTATGTTTGTACCGATTTGTACCGCAAAAATCGTCGTTTGTACCGAAAGCTCTACAAAGTTACAAACGTTTTAAATTGGGGCTGCTGGAGACATGCCAGCATCCCCACTTTGAGCTTTCGTAAAAAAAACCGTGGCGATCGTTTGTACTATGTTTGTACCGGTTTGTACCGCAAAAATCGTCGTTTGTATCGAAAGCTCTAAAAAGTTACAAACGTTTTAAATTGGGGCTGCTAGTGACATGCAAGCATCCCCACTTTGAGCTTTCGTAAAAAAAAACTGGGCTGATCGATTGTACTCTGTTTGTACTGCTAAAATCGTCGTTTGTACAGAAAGTTCTAAAAAGTTACAAACTTTATAAGATGGGGCTGCTGGAGACATTCCAGTATCCCCACTTTGAGCTTTCGTAAAAAAAACTGGGCTGATCGTTTGTACCGATTTGTATCGCAAAAGTCGTTGTTTGTACCGAAAGCTTAAAAAAGTTACAAAAGTCTCCAACGACTACAGCACCCCCTTTTGAGCGTTAGTGTAAAAAAACTTGGCAAATATTACTCTTTCACGACTCAACTAACACACTTATCGCAACACATATCGTGATCCTAGTTACTTTTTTATTTTTGTAAATTAATGTTTTTTTAAATACATTGATATACCTTTCAGTAGAAGGTTCATTGGTCTTGCTTGTACCCCAAATTTTAATTTTAATTCTTTGTAATCTTTTTTAAAAGGGGCTCTTCAATTATTATAATATGTTCATAAAAAATGAAACAAGATAGGTAATATCAAAATATTCAAAAAAAATTTTCTGGTTTTATAATTTATTATATTTTAATGAGTTTTGATTAAAGCAAAATATTTAATTTTATCATAGTATAAATTATAATAGGTTTTAATGACCTAATGGTACGAACGTACTCAAATTTAAATTTATTTATTTCGTTCAAAGGCAAAATAAACAACCACTCACGGGTGAAGCTGTGATGGGTCGGCTAGTTTAATATAATATGTCATTTGCAATTAGTTATTAATTAATTTTCGTATGGCGGCACCCAGTCTCAAATATAGTAGCGGCGTGCGCGCTATCTACATAGATTGTTAGAAGTAGATTTGTGCGTTCGAATGTAGTTATGCTCATAGACGTGTCCGGACCTCGCCCGCAGGTCGTGCATAACAGTGGCATATCCAGGGGAGATAACTGCAAACCCCCCCCAAAAAAAAAAAAAAAATTAGATTAAGGTTTGGGAATATGACTCAAAATTTTGAAATAAGCTTTATCATATGATAATAATTAAATAAGTTTTACCTTTTTTATTAGGAAAAAACAATATTCCTTTTATATCAGCTAAATAAATAACTAGGTAAGTTATGTGAAATTGTATTTAGTACTTAATTTTAAAATATAATTATTTTAATATGTTAATAATACTTTTTACAAATGTTTATTTTTACATAGTGAAAATCATAAAACTTAATACGAAATTAGAAACTTAGAAAAAAAAGTTTATATTATGCACTGCAATTTATAGTGTACCTAAGTAGGATCAAATTTCTCAGGTCATTTGCCAGGCATAACCTTACAACACGCTTATGGTTATGCTTGTCGTATGCGCGAGATTGCGTGCGATGCGGGCATTCGCGAGCGTTTTGAACAGGTTGCGTAGGAATGGGACAATAGATCGCGCCAGATAATTAATTGCTCGTTCTGTATTGTTACAATCAGCGGTTATTTTACTACTAACTAAGACTGATAAAAATATTAAATTAATGATGAGCTCAAAGAACACTATTAGATCATACGTATATTTTGGTTTAGAATCAGCTTTGAAAAGAATAATAACAAATAAGTTTACCGTGAACACTAAGATTGTTATTTAACACTGATGGATTACCACTATACAATAGTTCAAGTAAACAGTTTTATACAAACTTGAGGCTTATTCTACACAGTAAATATGATTCTCAACCCTTTATAGTAGCTATATACAGTGGCGATTCTAAGCCACAAAATGCAAATGATTGCTTATAGGATTTCATCAAAGAATTGAAAACTTTGATTAAAAATGATATAATTATTAGGTAGGTAACTAATGAGTTTTTAATTTAGAAATTGTTAGCTTCTCGTGTGACTCACCGGCTAGATCATTCATTAAAAAATGTAATGGCCATGGAGGATTTTGTGCATGTGAACCGTGTGAAACTAGAGGTTAAACAAGAAAAAAAAGAATATTTCCTAATATATACTCTAGACGGCATACAAATAGGTATTTTAAAAAGCAACGATAAATTTAACATCATTTGGAAAGATCACCTCTTTTAGACATACCAAACTTTGATCCTATCAAATCAATATTATAAGATTACATGCATTTGCTCTAACTTTGAATAATGTAATGGATAGGTACTGCAACAATTGATTGGTGCAAAATAGAGAGTTAATAGAAAATGCATACTTTCTCGCCGAAACATAAGACGTTTAAACTCAAATTTGTACCAAAAGAGTTCTAAAAAAAAAAGTTTGATATTGATAAATGTATAGTCATTAGAAAGCCACACGGTTCCGGTATTTATATTGTATTAAATAAATAATATATAATTAAATAACTTTGACTTGGATTTAACTTGTTTTTAATTATTTATTCATTAACTATATGGTGAGGTATTGTAAATAACAATGGTAAGATTAAGTACCTACTCTTAATTTTAAAACCTTACTGTTAGTAACCTTGTATGTTAGTTATTGTAGAAAAGCCAAGAAAAATAGAACAAGTGTTAGAATACAATATCGAATAATTCATATCAAATATAAATACAAAATGTTTTTACAATTTTTTTAAATTATCTTAATGTAATTATAAACTCCTTCCTCCCCCCATATAAAATTCCTGTCTACGGCACTGGCTATATTATACATGAAAGTTATCAGTATAAAATGTTGGATGGGGGGGGGGGGGGTATAAGGTAAAGGTAATAATTGCAGACTACTATACTTTTTACTTTTCATTATAACTTACATAAGACACAATGATTGTGTCACAATCTTACTAAATTAGTCAACATGTTCAAATTAGTCTATCTACCTCTTTTAAGCTAAAATATTGACTAAGAGATAGATTTAGATGAATTTCATTCCTAATTGAAAAACATTTGTTATTTACAAAGAATAAAATGTATAAAATATAATAAATAAATAAAAAGTATAAAATTTAAAAATAGAATATAATAATTATGTAGTAAAATATTAAAATAAAAGCATATTATGGTGGACTCTAACTAATTATGAAAACAATCAATATTTATATACAAATTTTTAACATTATTTTTACTAAAATAATTAGACCATTCAATATTTTTTTTTATTTAGATATGACAGATTAAGGGCCCAAACAGACGACCGGATTTTGCCGGCCGGCGTCTGCCGTCCGGTTTTTTTTTATATAGAGTTAGATAGTGGTAAACAGACAGTGACGTTTTTCGCCGGCCGGTCAGTTCGCTCAGTTCGCCGGCTCCGGTATATTTTTCGACCGGCGACCAGGCTTGGAGAAGCACGGCGACCGGCCGTCAAAAAACCGGTGGACCCTTGCCGGGTCACAGTAAAATACATATAAAATAATATGAATGAACACACGGCGTACGTTTTGACGTCCGGTCACCTGAAATCTGTTTCATTTCTTACATAACTTTGCAAACATTATTTTCAATTTTCTTTCTGTTTTCAAGATCAGCATCTTCTCTGATATAAAAATGAATCTATAGTTGGTACTTTTGGAAGGTCAAAATTGAAAATTTCATGTATTTTCAGAATCATTTTCGTATACAAAGGTTTATTATTGGATTCAAATATTACACATCTATTTAATAAAATAATACAATGACATGCTGTACAGTAAAGTAGTACCCACTTGTCCACCTTTTTTAACTTTTTTAACTTAAAAGTTACAAGTTAGTTATAAAATAAAAGTTACTTAAATTAGTTAATTAGTTACTTTTTTTTCATATAAAACCCTTTTTTTAAAGCTAACAAACAAAATGGTAACTCAATAAATGTCTTATAATTTTTAAATAAATGTATGAGGTATTTATTGAAATTAATTATTGTAGGTGCGTATACATACTTTAATCAATGATAAAATCCAACAGAATAAATTAAATTACGCCATTAACGTCATAACTGTTTATATTATAGGTATATATTCCGTGAATATTTAAAATAATAACTATTATTACAATTATGATTTATTAACTTAACTTCTTAACTTATATATTATTAATTCTCAGTCTTGGTAATTAGTATAACCTCCACAAAGTGCTAACTATTTTTATAAGACTGACTTAAAAAATGTATCCTATACATAAGTGTTGAAGTGCCTAGTGGCAAAAACATATTTTATAATAAAAATATGGCATACAAGAATAATATTAGTACCTAATAGTCAAGCAATGCGACAACACAATGTGTGACTAGATATGTGTAGGCAAATTATTGTCATCATGTCTATGGATCGACGCGACAAGTTTCAACATGGTCGGTACACGATTGTCGATGACCAGTGAAAACTTGGCCACAGTCGTATCGATTTGAACAAAATTACTGCAGTTTAATTCCAACCGACCTTGTGTTCTTTTTAAAATGGATCCAATAACGGATGTCATTGACGATTTGGATTTCGAAAAATTAATTGATGTTGTGCGAGACCGTCCTGCTATTTGGAACACATCACATCCAGATTATTCAGATAAGATAAAAAAAGAAAAAAGCTGGGATGAAGTGTGCAAATCGTTCTACAATGAAACATGGGACAACTTGACAACAAATGATAAAAGAACAGCAGGTAAGTTTAATCAACCATTTATTATTTACTTAATATTAAATACTTAATTATTTGAACACATACCTATGGATAAAAATAAAAATACCTTAACTCAAACTAAAAAAAAAAAAAATTAATGTAAATATACCTATGTTACAATATTTTAAATTTTTGACATTTGCCATGGAAGTTCCCCTTCAGGGCTCATAAAATATGTTGCGAAATTATCGCGGACTGTTCTTCCATGTCTCTGTGTACCATTTATAAACTCCACATCATGGAAATCTTGATATGATGTTGCATCTTCAAAATGTACACCATCACGTACCCTTATAAAATTATGTAGAACACATGCGGCTTTAACCACGTGTGTAACGTTTTCTGGTTCCAATGTGATTGGCGTATGGAATAATCGCCATTTGTTGGCTAATATGCCAAATGCACATTCAACAAAACGTCTACCCCTACTTAACCGGTAATTATAAATACGCTGGTGTACAGATAAATTATGACCACCATATGGTCTCATTATTCGGTCAGATAAAGGAAAAGCTTCGTCGGCTAAAAACACATATGGAAAAACGGGCCCATTGTAACCATCAATGATGGATGCTTGTGGTAGGTCTAGTTCATCACGTTGAAGTCTTTGACCAAAATTACTATCTTGAAATACTAATGAATCTGAGCCTTTGCCGTATGCACCAATATCAACAGCTAAAAATTTATAATTGGCGTCGACAACTGCCATTAGTACAATTGAGAAATAGTTTTTATAATTAAAATATTCTGATCCCGTATTGCTAGGTTTTCTAATCCGAATATGTTTCCCGTCGATAGCTCCGAGGCAATGGGGAAAATTAGCTTTTTTTTTTGTATATCTCCGCAACTTCTACCCAATCTTTTTTTTTTAATTCTGGCATGCACGAAGCCTTCATTTTTTGCCAAATTATTTTGCATGTATCTAAAACTATGCCACGGGCGGTACTTGCACCGACTTTAAAATTCACACGAAGTTCAGAAAATGAACAACCCGTAGCTAAATACCTAAAAAAAAAAAAAAAATCACTCCAATTAATGAAAATTGAAATGCATTCTTTATTTTTTTCTAACTAAAAGTTCTAATTTTTACAAAATTTTTCTCAATTATGAGAATTATTTTGCTGGTAAAAATGTATATGTTACGGTTACCTCTCTTAAGGATATTATGTTTTTAGGTACTTCTTCGGTCGTAATAAAAGACTCATTGCATAACTTAAATTGGTTACGACTATACATTTGGTTTATTTTTCCTTCCTTGGTCCCAATTTCGTACAAATTGTCTTTTATTATAAAGTATAAATGTATACTTATGAATTAATTTATATTTATACGAATTATACTTATGAATAAGAATAAATATAAAGTTCTAAGTTACCAGAAAGTATGACACTTAGAATATTGCGAAGATCACATCTTGCTCTATCTTATATTTTGTCATTGTGAGTTAGGTATATGTATAATATCTTAATTACGAGACGACGCGGTATCGTCCTTAGGTCGTCTCCGCGATACCAACATATATTATGCAGTAAATTTTTTACATTGACCAAAAGTATGTCGGGCAATCCAAATTTCCCAGACATTGTTATAGAAAGACCGGTCATAGTAAACAATTATTACTAACTGATTACTTTACCCGAAACTGATGGGCACTGTGCACAATGCCCGGCTATTGTTGCACAATGCCCGAAAACCCCACTTTGTCCGTAACATATACAATTTTAAATATTTACAACTAAAAATACATTTGAAAATTCTATTGCGTGTATATAAAATATAACAATATACCTAAAAGTTTCATATATCTACAAATAATATTTTTAAATTACAACAAAAAAAGCGTTATTATTGGTTTTAATATGTAATTTCGTCCAAATTTGAATTTAAAAAGTCTGTTAAAAAAAATGTGCTCATATATTTTTTAGATTTTTCGGTTACAGTAAGAATTATTTATGAGAATCTTTGTTTTAAATTTTCAACTCTTGGTTATAAAAACTGAACATTTTATAATTTTTTAATTAAAATGATTGATGAATATGAACTTCAAACGCTTATAAAAATTTATTTTTACTTGGTTTTAGATATATTTTTATTTTTGATAAAAGTAGAGAATTTTATGTTATATCTTGTATTACATTTTAAAATCTTAGAAAAATTTTTATGAATTTTTAACTCAAAATAATTGGCAAATTTTCGTCATGTTTACGTATTTTGTCCAAATTTTAACTTTAAAAATGCTTAGAAAAAAAATAATTTATAATATAATTTTTTATATTTTTCATCTGCCTTTGAAACAATATACATATATAATGGAGCCTGCTATTAAATTTTCAAGATTTTTTACCTTACAAATAAAATTTGATTAATATTTATAGAAAAATAACCTAAAAAAATTGGAAACTGAAAATGTCCGTAAACAGCTCAAAATAAGTCAAAATATATTAGATCAAAATGGTATAGTGTGTAGAAACTGCTCATATACAAATTCAGACAAAATTTCATGTATCTGTCGTAATTTTTTTTAGAGTTAAACCAAAACCAAAATAGATTTTGCGTACAAATTTCCGGTTTTTCTTAATTTTTTTTTTCCGGCACTTTTGAAAACTAATGGGAATCTAAGAATCTTAAAATTTAAAATTTGTTATACCTAAGTGCTGTTAACTATAGTTGTACGTGTGTGCAAAACACCAACAATCATGAACTGTGAAAGCCTATACCATAAATAATAATGATCTCTGACTATTATTTTTTGCACCATATCATTCTTAACTGCAGGTGTGCATACATTGGTGTCGAACAAACAAATTGAAAAATTTACGTGGGCTCTTAACTAGATTTATCACACTATATTAAACTTGACCTACTCAATGAATTTTTAAAATTTTTAAAATCATAAAAGTTAAATGCCTACTTATCCAATTCTATTTAACTTATTTATTTATGCTTATTAACGTATATGCAGTAACAGACATGAGGAAAAAATGGGGAAATTTACGTGACTCGTATAGGAAGTACAAACGTAAGACAAAACAAAGTTCCGGCGCAGGTGCAAAGAAAATAAAAAAATATTTATATGCAGACTTTTTAGCTTTTTTGGATTCCACTTTTGAACAAAGAGAGTAAGTATAACATTCTCATTTACATTATATTATACTAATTCACAGATTGTGCTAGTTCTTTAAATAAATCATATTTTACAACATAAACAACCAGCTAACAATATTATTATATAATTTACTATGTTTAATATTATCCTACAAAATGTCTTACTTATTTTTTTTAGAACGGATTCCAATTATACCCAGGAAGACAATGATAATTCAATATCATCAGTCCACTCTATAATTGACATCGAAAATTCCGAAACGAATACATATTCAAGAAAAAAAAAATCCAAAACTAATCATGAAGCAGATGATGAAGCTCAAAGTATTTTGGACTTCATTAAATCAAAATCAAAATCTGAGGATGAGGATTATCATTTTGCCATGTCCCTTGTTCCTGAAATTAAAAGAGTTCCTTGCCAACATAAATTGAACCTTAAAGCTGAAATAAACTTACTTATAAGTAAGTATCAACAATTACCCCAATCTGGACCACAATCAGACAGCAGCGGTGTACCACGGTATTATCAACATCGTCCGTTAGAACACGATGACAATTATTCTCAGTTTATTCATCAACCTCAACAGCTACTCCATACATCAGACTACAACCAGGTACCTCCAAACTATAGAAATTCTTCACAGCACTATAGTCAAAATTTCACCGGAACACAGCCAAGTACATCCCAATTATTTCCACAAGAACCACAATATAATCAATTATACACAATTGCAACATCAGGCACTATGGGGCAGGGGCATGATCATATACTACAGACTCCAACCGATTTATTGCCACAACCTAATATACAAAGTTCTCCACAAAATCTGTCTTCCACTCTTTCTACACATACTTCCACTTACTAACGTTTTAATATTTTATTTAAACATTTTTAGTACAAGGCCAGTACCACTTAAATTCATATTTTGTTCACAATATTTTTAGTTCACAATATTCACAATATTTTTAGAACATTTATTGAGACAAATTCTATTATTTTGGTGTATTTACATATTTTTTTAGAAAACTAATGTACTATAATAGGTTAAATTTGTTTTACTCTAAAGTTGTTCATAATAAGTATCTATGAGCAGTATTATAAAAATAGTTCCCAGTACCCATCATAAAAAAATTCTACATCCGCCACTGTGGGTGATTTCATGCCATAATTGTGGGTGAATAGAAGCATTTTAGCTGTTATATCTCTGGATCTAAAATATGCACAGCGCTTCCAAGTACATACAAGGTGTGGATGAAAAGAAATGGCAATTTATTTTTCATAGCATTTGTTATTCAAATCTAATTAGATCGAATAGAAACAGAATTTGGAGTTTTTTTTTTTAAAAAACAACAGTTTAAATTACATAATTATAGCCTTTAGTTAGGTAATCGTATTTATGAAAAAAAAGACAATCTGGCTTGTATACGGTTGGCATGTTTTTATTCACTCAAAATTCAAAATGTTTAAATAAAAATAAGCAATTGATACTTTCGTTAGTTCATGTTTGACCTGTTTGAGCTATGGTCAAAAAAAATTTTTGACTCCCATGATAACAAAGTTGATACTATATTTTTGGAGGTAAAAAGTTATAAATTAATTTGATTCTTCATTTCTTTAAAACATAAACAATTATCACATCTACAACTTAAAAATATATTTATATATTAGTTAGATTGTAGTTATTGATCAATGAAACTTATTTCTAAACATATTTTCTATTCACCCACAATTACAGTACCATTTTATTTAGTTTACCATGATAGTTACAAAGATCAATAATGACTTTTTCAAGATTTTTGTGTCAGTACAGGGCACAACACAGTGCTGCATCACTAATGGTATTTGGCATACTGCATCAGTTTTGTAACTTAGTACTGCACCAGTTGCTAGTCTGTACTATGCCAGTACTAAATGTCAGTACCGGTAAAGCACTGAAAGTCTGAAAGTCAGTACTGGATACTGTTATCATCCCAAACATATACCAGTACAACTAGTGCCAGCATTAGCCAGTACCGTCACAATGCCGGGACTGTTGTGGATTTCCGATTGAATGAACACGACCGGGCTTTTTTTTTAAATAATAAGAATACTCGTGGACTCTCACTTTTCAAATAAATTATTATAATTTAAGAAAATTGTAACAATGGTACAACTGTAATATTGTGATGTTACAATATTTGTTTGATAGTAAATAAAACCATTTCTCTCCATTTATTATCACCAATGTTTTTATCAAATTGTTTAATTTTACGAAAAAAATTGGGAAACCAAATTATTGATTAAATCATTAAAAACACTAGCTATCTATTCAAACTAGAATTTATTTAATTATTTATACTATTAGAATAACGTTGATTATTAATATTTAATTTTAGATTCTGAGCGGAGCAAGTTGGTTTTACAATGGTGTTTATTTTTTTTTTTTATATATCCTGTATACAAAATTTCTACCAGAAGGAGTGCTTCGATTTCAATATATAGTACCTTATATTTTAACAAATTGAATCAAGATGGTACTTTAGAGAGGTAATTTTCTGATTTTCTCAACAGTTATATAATGCCACGGGAAAAACCACCAAAAAATTACAAAAACCGCTAAAAATGGGATTTTAATTTCTAACGCTTTGTTTATCACCATAGAAACGAATAAAAAATTATAATATTATAATATTAATTCAACTTACATGATAAAATAAATAATAACAAAATATAAAATATCTAGACTGACAAACCGTCTCCGCTCAGAATCGTTTTTCTCATACAAAGATATTATATCATTGAATTCAAGTCTAATACAACCCATTATACAATGACCCACTTGTAACCTACTGTACAGCAGAGCGACATCCACTTACCTGCTTTTTTAATTTGTTATTGTATTACTTTAACGGTGTTTAGCGACTGGTCTACGAATTTAGAGAAAAACCAGTGAATGAACAGGTGTTCATTCATTGGATTTCATAAAAATGCCCTCTAACCCGTGAATGAACATATGTTAATTTATTCAATTCTGTAATCTATCTATACTGGGTGATTCTTTTAGCAAACAACACTCATTATTTCAAAAAGTGTAACATTTTTTGAAAATATTTTTTTACATATAGATTCAAGTCGCTTATAAAACAAATTTTTCTTAAAAAATTATATTTTTAAATATTTTTTATCATTATAATTTTTAAATAAGCTATGTGTTCATTTACAGGTTAGGTTAGGGTTCATTTCAAAAGGGTTCATTTAATAGAAAAACTGTTTTTTATAAACAAATAATTAGTTAAAAATCATACTTAAGTTCAATTTAGATTCAAAAACGTTATATTTTACAGACCTTCTTTAGTAGAAACTTCATAATATAGTAAGTAAGTCCCTAACATCAAGTTATAAGTATATATAAGCCCTTCTAATGTGAAAAACCTCTTAAGTGTTCATTTACTGGTAATGTTACCTATAATTACAACAACCAATTTTTTTTAAAATCCAAATCCCTCGATGTGATTCCTTGCGCAGTTGCGCGTACCGTACCAAACATAAAATTACTTTGAAAAATAAATTATATATTATAAATAAGATGTAGGTATACGATATGTATATAAACAAAACAGTACCGCGACACTGACACACGATAAGCGTATACTGTGCGGTTGTCACTGACAACTTGTCAGATATCTAAAAAATCGATCTTTGAGTTTAACCGCCGAAACATATAGTTAACATGATTTAAATGATTGGTATCTAGGCATTTTTAAGAAAGTAATGTTTTATAACGTCAAGTATTAAAATGTTAGCTTTATAATTAATGTAAATATGTAATATGTCTTAGAAATTCATGCGATAGAATATTAGAATACCTACCAAGAGGTAAGAATTCCTAGGCACACTCGATTAAATTATATTTGAATATACCTATTTCATTATGCTTTTAACAGTAAAATGAATAAAAATGACTATACTAAAATATTGTAGGTATAATATTATATACATTTATAAATTAAGTTTTTTTTCAGAATTTAAAACAAATATCAAATATCATATATGTATATATTATATTTAAATTTAAATGTTATATGTTAAAATTAAAGTAAAGTACGCTCTGCTGTACGCCTGTACTACAGTGGGAGTCGACTAGTCGAGTGTATCTCATCATTGAGTAAGTACTGTAATGGATGTGTTAAACCTGAATTCCAAATACCAAAGAATTTGTTTAATAATAATATTTAAATATTAACAAATGTTCGTACCTAAGTTTTTTTTAGTTTTTCCTGATTATTTTATAAAATTCTTAAGAATTTGCAATTTTGGCTTTCGAAAAGTACCAACTAGTTCCAATTCGCTACAAGAAATCTACATCGAAGTTGATGATCAGAGAATTTTTTATACTAGAAAAAGTTCCTTCAGACACAAAAATAACAAAATATGACGTGTCCAAAAACCTTGAACAAATATAAAACAATTAAACAAAAGTGTAAAAAATATACACAAAAATTAAAAACACTCATCATTGTAAAATCAATACATTCTCAAGCCGCTCAGAATCTAAAATTTAAAAATAATAATATTTTTACAAATGCGTGCATTAATCAACAAATCTTAAAATGTTAATCGAAAACAATTCTATAATCTCCTCATCACCACCACCGCCACCGCCACGGGTTCACTCAATAGAATATTTATGTATAAGAGTGCACCCGTAGAAATTCTTCTCATCTCAATACTCATTTAAAAGACAAACGACTATTAACATTTAGATTTAGAGTGGTAGGAAATTCCTATACCTAGTAGCCAAGAACTCCATACACACATGGGTTTTATTTAAAATAAAAAAATAATTGATATGATTATTCAACCTTCACAGGGATCTTCTTCTTTCCGTTATTCCATTAAATTATATTTCTGTAGTAATTTCGGCTATCTTCTATACTCGCATTAGTTTTTACTACTTGCAGTAAACTATTATAAGACATAAGCATAGGTACTAATGTCTATATGTTCGAAATAAAAACGAAAATGTTCAATAAATATAAATAATATTGTATAGGCTTCGATTTGACGACATATAAATATTTACAAAGGCTACAAAGTCAAATCCATATCTTTTTTTTAATCTTATAAATAGATAATATGTATTTTAAAAACCTGAAGACCAGGAAATCTGCATATACAATTGAACAAAATTAAATATAAACTAAAAACAGTTGACGTTTCGTACGTTAAGTCATGCAATTAGGTATTAACTTGCTATTGCTTACTTGGCAAGTAAATATAATAATTTAAAAAAAATTGCACCTACAAAATATGTAACTCAGTTCGAAAACTATATATTTAGTGGTAAGTGGAACAGGAACTTACACATGTGAAATATCACGTAAAATGTAAATTAGGTAATATTTTCTAAAAACTAATATTTTTGTAATTTAAAAATCCTTTATTTATTTTTTACGCATGTCTTACAGAAACAAAGAGAAGTCTGCAGACTGTAAAAAACTTCCATTTAGGGTATGTGTTTATTTCGACCGGAACAAAAAACGGTTTGGTACCTACCGCAAGTATTCTTGAAAAACATGATAAATCATTGTGCGCATATCGCATACAAATACATTCGTCATTACGCCCATGGACTTGTTATAATGATTAATAATAATTATTATTAATGTAATGTACCTACGTGTCATATCGAGCTCAAAACGAAAAGATTTCGATCCAACATGATATTATCCACCACTATTACAGTATGTATATAATAATAATATATAGGTCTGGTATATACTATGATATTATAGTGGTAGGTAGTGGTATACCTATACCTAATTTTACTACCTACCTAGTATAGGTATAGCTACTACCTACCTACCTACTTATACTGCGCAGTGACAATGCCATCGACTGGAACGAGAAAACTCTATATAGAGTATCGTCCGGTCTATATATCGTGTTTAATAATAATAATAATAATAATAATGTGTGTGTGTAATATACTAGTGCGTGCCACCATATACCTATACACCATATACATTATTGTGCGTATATATAACACACATAATATACAGTCCATACCTACTTATAAGTTATAACCCGTTAGTCGTTGCAGGATTTACGTCGTTTACGCGGTATAATATATATTATATTGTACGCTGCAGCAGAGTGCCCTTTATGTAATACACTTTCGTCGCGCGGGCATATTTTCTATATTCCAAAGAGTGTGCTCCAATTTTTCTTTTAGAATTCCTGTTGTATACCCGTAACTACGACCGACAATGTAACATACTATATGCAAATATTTCAAATTGAACGCAATCTCGCCGCCGCCGTATAGTAACTCGTTTCGAACATTTTATTTATTGCCACGCTCAAGGGGACAAATCGCGTAATGATACATTTTTATTTTATTTCCAATCGTCGTACACACAATATTTAGAACGTGTGACTGTGGCACACGTCCAAATACCTATTGAAAATGAAAAAACATCGAGTTCGGCCGGTGCACACAATATTATACATTATAATAATGTGTACATGTCGTACAAAAACACATGTGAAATGACAAATAATTTTTAGATCTTTATCGTGAAGAACATTATACATTAAAAAATAAAATAAAAATATGTGTTTGTTTGCAGTGAACTTTCATGTTTGAAATAAAACATTCTGTACGCCACAGTAGGTACCTATAATAAAAAAAAAAAAAAAACAATATATTAATGTCCTGGATAATATGTATAGGTATATGTAATATGCATCGACGCTTTATTATTGGATAATAATACGTCAGACGTGCGCATTTACACTCGATATGA
This sequence comes from Acyrthosiphon pisum, assembly GCF_005508785.2. NCBI lineage: Eukaryota > Metazoa > Arthropoda > Insecta > Hemiptera > Aphididae > Acyrthosiphon > Acyrthosiphon pisum. The sequence continues at coordinate 37,276,352 of NC_042493.1, read as the reverse complement.
TTATGTAATTATTGAGTTACTTGAATATATTATTATAATGATTGTAACTTGTAGGACACTTTGTACGGTCACCTAGAAAAAATTAAAACCGTGGACGGATTGTACTATTTGAGGTAGAAAAAAATGTATATATAATTTTTTATTACAAAACATATGTAGTTAAAACACATAAATAATGAGAATAGTTATGCTAAATTCGTGCTATGTACAGGAACAGGCTTCGTGAATTTAAAAAAAATGCAATGTCGATTATAAGCAGTGTTGAGCAAAGATAATTAAATATTTATCTAGATAAAGATAATATTTCAGTAAAATAAAAAGATAAAGATAAAGATAAAAGATAATGGCAATTTATTCAGATAAATAAAAAGATAATTTTTTTTTCTATTTCTTAGTGATTTAAAATTACAAAAAAATCAATTCCTTTTAACCTTATTATAATGTTGAATACCCAGACAAAATTACTCTTAAAGTAAAAAATTGCCAGGTATTAGAATAAGAACTCACGAGCTCACGAATTAACGATTAAAATTCTATAAGTAAGAGTCCTTTTTATTAATACACTAAAATATTTTATAAACAGTACCAATTTAGTACCTAATGCTTTAAAACTGATGAGTTATGAGTTATGACTAAGCTACTGGAACACAAGTTATAATGGTAGGTATAATTAATGGTACCTATAATAAATAATAATATATATATTTAATTTAGATGGCATTTAATTGTAATTTTTTTTTTAATATAATAGAATAAATAACTAAATAGTTATAATAAAACATATTTAAATACATAGTGTATAATAAAAATATTAAACATAGTGTAAAATAAAAATATTTACACTATAATATGTTCATAAAACAAACCTACAAAACTAGGTAATTCATAAACATCGACAGCATAGAAGCATTTCAAACGTTTGGTTCCCAAGACGATTACGTCTAGGCGTTAAAATTTGAATACTTGTACTAAATAGTCTTTCGACTGGGACAGAAGATGGGAGGGTAGTATTATATTTTAAAAATATTTGTTTCACATATTTAAAAGAATTTAATACATTTAAATCTGTTTTTTTAGATTCTGAACGAAGTGATGAATGTATTGATTTTACAATGATGTGTGTTTTTTTTTTTTTTTTGTGTCTGACGACAACGTTCTTCTGGACTTTTGACGTAACAAAATGCAGTGTTTTGTTGTTTTATAAAAGGACGTATTTTTTCCAACGGCTCGTCAATAGAACTACATTCTATAATACACAACATTTTTTCGGAATAACACCTTATGTTTTCATAAAAATATATTACATTTGTTTGATTCTTAGTGATCTGAATTTATTGGATGCACCCAGTATTTCCGATCTGGCTTAGATGGATTTAGTTCTCTACAAGCTTCAACAATAGCAATTACTTTGAGTAAACTGTAGTGGTAAACAGCACTGTTAAATGCATTCTAATTTATGTATTTATTAAACATTTAATACGTATTAACAACTAAATTATCGACTCGATAGGTAATATCCATAATATTTTTGATACCCTCATATATTATCACTCGTGTAACAAATACATTTTTTTAGAATTTATAATTATTATGAATACAAATAAATAATTATATATTTCTAGGATATAAGATATTTAGAATTTTCAGTTTATAAGTAAATTAAAAAAAATGTGGGGTATCACCAAAATCAAAATGGAAATGCCAAACGTTTTCGTCACTCTAGTGTGGCTAAACGGCGAAAATACCACAGTGTGGCCCGAATACAGATACATCAAGTGGGTATTTTACTTAAAAATTTCAATTTAAAAACTGTTTTGGGCTCTGTTAATAGTATAAAATTATTTCATTATCTATTAAGATTATTGGTTTGTTTTTTTTTTTGTGCATTATTTATAGAATACCGGTCGAAATGTAGGAAGAAGGATATTATTGAAATAACATCTGCTGAAATTTGGATGGACAAACAGAAGCTATACTATACAATGTAGGTAATTTAATGTTGATAAATAAATAACTAAATTACTAATATTTTTATTTTTCTTTTTTTAGATTCTGAGCGGAGCGAGGAAGCTAGTGGTTTCACAATGGTGTTTATTTTTTATTTTAGATTCTGAGTGGAACGATGAATGTATTGATTTTACAATGATGTGTGTTTTTTTATTTTTTTATTTTTTTATTTATTTTTTTATTTATTTTTTAGATTCTGAACGAAGTGATGAATGTATTGATTTTACAATGATGTGTGTTTTTTTTTTGTTTTTTTTTTTTTTTTTTTTTTGTGGCGACAAACTTTGGAGCAGTAAAAATGCTTCGATTTTCAAAAGTTGTACCTTTTCTGAAAGGAAAGTGAATCTAGTTGGTACTTTTGGGGGTCAAAAGTGAAAATTTCCCAATACTTTTTCAAAAGCGGCAGGAAAAACCTTAAAAAAATAACGGAAAAACGCGAATTTTTACGCAAAACCAATTTTTGACAAAAACGAAAACTTAATTTTACTGTAACTCAAAAAATAATTATTGTAAGCACTTGAAATTT
>NC_042493.1:37269762-37272884 GCF_005508785.2 Acyrthosiphon pisum | reverse complement strand
AGCATTTAAAGTTCAAATTTGACAACATATTATGTAAAATCACGAAAATTCGTAAATTATTTTATGCTAGAACTCATAAAAAATTTTCCTTTTATATCTAAGATTTCAAAATTTAATACAAGGCTCATAATATATTTTTACAATAGCAATTGAAAAATAAAAGAAATATATAGTCACGATTTTTTTTTTATAAGCATTTAAAGTTCAAATTTTGACTAAATACGTAAAAATTACGGCAATGTTCAAATTATCTTAGACAGAAATTCATAAAAGTTTTTCTTTTTAATTCTAAGATTTGGAAATTTAATACAAGGCTCCTAACATATTTTTACAATAGCAGTTGCAAAATAAAAGGAATACATTGTCACAATTTTTATTTATAAGCATTTAAAGTTCAAATTTATACGAAATATGTCAAAATTGCGAAAATTTGCAAGTAATTTAGTGGTTGAAAAATCGTAAAATTTTTTTCTTTTATAACTAAGTTTTTAAAATTTGGTACAAGGTTCTCCATAAGTTTTTCTTTAAAAATAATATATCCTAGACTGACAAATCATCTCCGTTCAGAATCGTTTTTCGTATACAATGATATAATATCATTGGATTCAAATTTAATTCCATCCATTACAGTAACCCACTTGTAACCTACTGTACAGCAGAGCGACATCCACGACTTACCCGCCTTTTTTTTTATTTAAAAATGATAGAGCTTGGGCACTGATTAAATTACGTTTCCTCATTTTTCCAGATTCAGATGGTTTATTCAGGGGAATTGTACTTAGTAAATCATTGAAAAATTCTTGATCACTTACATCACTTTCAGGATCAGAATCAGAATCAGAATAATCTGAATCTGAATTTAAACAAGTTGAAACACTTACCTAATGAAATACATTCATTGATAAATAATTGTTTACATGTTTCTGCAAATCTTGCTGGTGCCCAATTATTTTTAAATTTAGGATGACTCATTGAAGCTAATATAAATGACTTACTTTTATGATTAGTTAAGTCAAATCTGTATTCAAATCATCTTTCAAGACCTTTGATTATTATCAGGCTTAAAGGTTTACAGTGAACTAAATTACTAAAGTTAATTTTAAATCGCCTTAAAGATAAAATTGTGGGCGCAACATAGCCTAAAAAACTTTTCTTCTCTCCCTGTAATTTATCTGTAGCAGTCGCTAATGGTTTCATAACACGGCAATATTCTTCTAAAAAATCCCACTCAGTTTTTCAGCTTTTTTAATTGCAGAGCTTCAAAAACTCAAGTCAACTTTCCTTTATAATCAATAACTTTTTTTGCTGAATAATACATTGAATTCCATCTAGTAAGAATAGGTATAGGAAACTTACAACCACAAAGTTCAACCACTTTATCGGATGCAACAGTATTCCTACTTAACATATTCCAAAATGTGGACAATTTAGAGAATGTTGATTTAGAAATTTTAATATACGTTTTGTCTATTATTTTTTAAATATCTACTGTAGCAATTAAATTGAGAGTGTGAGCACAACAAGTCATTTGGTCAGGTAGGAAAATGTTTGATTCATTTGTGTTTTTAGTTAAATTATTAGATTTTGAAAATATAGAATCTAACCCAACGATTTCAACATCTGAATCCAAACATTCAACTTCACTACTGCTAGAGTCTTCACCATTAACATAATTAGAATCTGAACACTCTGAATCATCAGACATAATCCCTACATTATAAGAATCACATTTTTTATTAGAACTGTTTGTAGTTGAAAATGAGCGAAATGCCTTTGCGAAATTACTGGCATTGTCCGTTACAATATGAGATATTTTCGTGTTACATATTTGGTATGTTTGATGTATTTCATTAATAACCTCAGTTATATTCAAAAAATTATGATCTCCTTTAATTCTTCTACAACCTAGTATATAGGAATGGCGCTCAAATGTTTCCTCATCAATAAAAGGAAAAAAAATGTCGATCCTACGTAGCTCTTGTTATTCGAACTCCAAATATCCGCAGTTGTACATATGTAAGTATGGTTTTTAATCAATAATGTTTACATAGAAACATAATTTGAATACCTTAATTTTAATTCTTTAGACATAGTTCAGGAATAGTTTCATTGCTTCAGGAAGCAATGCAGTGTCGGACGATGTTGAACCAGCAATTCCAAGAATTAGTTTTTGAAATGCGGGTTTTTCTGTTGTTATAAGTGGCCTCATTTCTTCAACTATATAGTTGAGTTGAAAACTAATTAGTTTATCTAAATTAAGAAAATTTATTCAATTATTACATTTAATTTTATTGAATAGAATATAGTTTTTAAACATTTAACACCTACTTATTGATTATAATTAAGAGGATTTATTCAAGAACCTACTTAGATTCTTGGCAATTATTAAGCAAGTAAATTTAAAAATGTTAAGTTTTATTGTTCACTACTATAAATATTAAAAATATTCTTTGTACCATCAATGAAAGCCTATAACTTATGTCTTACAATTTTAAAAATCATAGTAGGTACTTGGTAAAAATAATTTAAAATGTAACCAAGTTTAAAGAATCTATACATATATTAACTAGATAGATAGATAGACTTTAGTCTATAACTGGATCCTTGGGATATACTATAATAGAACCATAGATATATAATCAACCTAACCATTCTAAAGTAACATAATAAAAATATTTTTATCTAGTTATTAATTTAATAACTATAGTTATAGTTAATAACTATAGAATTAAATTATCACTAAACTATTATTAAATTATTAAATTATGGAATATTCAGTTTTGTATTAAATATTAATATTAAATTGAGTAGATGTACAAAATAAATAGGCAGATATGTACTTACTTTCTGTTTAGAAATATTATTTTTCTTAGGGAAAGACAACTTTTCTTGTTTATTAGTAGCAGATGGAAAATTATTATTTTTATTTGCTTTTACTTTTTCTTGTAAACTTAGATGTTTTAACTGAAAATAATACAACTTAAAATTAAATAGAATTACATAATTATTCTTCAGGCTAGTCAGAAATAAATTGATATGAGTTCATGAATCTAATTACTTATTTTAGATTCTGAGTGGAACGATGAATGTATTGATTTTACAATGATGTGTTGTTTTTTTTT
>NC_042493.1:37245011-37269275 GCF_005508785.2 Acyrthosiphon pisum | reverse complement strand
ACTTGAACTTCTAAAGTATACTATTATATATCTATGATAGTACCACGGTTTTTTGTTAATGTATAACGCGTTATAAGTACCTAATAGATATTATGATATGATTAATTTGGAATTTATTATAGGTACCTATTATAGGTCAATTTTTTTTAAATACTATATAGACTATAATATAATATTATGTCTTATACCTAGACTGACATACCGTCTCCGCTCAGAATCGTTTTTCTTATACAATGATATTATATCATTGAATTCAAATTTAATAACGTCCATTATACAGTGACCCACTTGTAACCTACTGTACAGCAGAGCGAAATCCACTTACCCACCTTTTTTTAATTAGAAATATATAAAATTGAGGAAAATAATATCAACAAAAATCAAACTAACTTAGTTAAATATCTATAAACATTTTGAAGTTTAAAATTTTAAAACCTCCTCTTAGGGAAGTTTTATATGGTTAATTTATTAAATTAAAACCTATTATTTTAATTCGCTTATATAGATCGAGTGTTTCTTCAATACGGTTCTATGATAAGGCAACTACTAATTATTTGATAATTCATTTTGAGTATTAGATAAATATTTAAAAATACTAACCAAACTTGTGTTTAAATAAATGCACTGTAAGTTTATAAAATAATGCATTCAAATTAGGTAGGTAGCAGTCAGTGGAGTTAATAGATTTATCTTACATTCTTACCTATCTGTATAATCTAAAATTGCTAGGTATAACGTATGACATATAAATGTGTAGAGGTACCTATGTATGAGAAATTAACCTACCTTAATGTGACTCTATAGAAATTCCCAGTTGATCCTTTTTGTCCATGAATAATCTTTGGGCAATATTGACATTGAGCACAAATGTTTTTACCATCGTCTTCTACCAATTTGAAAAAATGTCCATTGAACATGTTACACTTGTTTTGTACGGACAATGTAGATGGAGAATTACATGCTTGCAGATTACCTGATGTGTCTGCAACATCCAGTTCATCAGGCTCATCTTCACAAAGTTTCTGCTTTTTATTTTTAGAACGAACAACAAACTGATCCATGATTTCCGATTGAAAAATAAATTATATGTAACACTGAGACTTGAGATTCGTAGAGTAATCACGGTTTAGTGTTCACTAATGACTAAATGAATAATCACATCATAAAAATAATTTCACAAATACACAATAAAGTGTGCGTGCGTACCTATGTGTGTGTTATTGTGTTTATGGTTTAGAGACGAATAGACGATGGTCTCCGTTTCCATAATATTATTTGAAATACCGGCTATTTTTAAAATATGTATAAAAATACTATCTACCGGCTATCAAAATAACATAATGCGATAACATTTATACATATGTGTATGTATGTATGTATGTGTGCACGACTTTACTGTGCACATTGCATAACATTGCCTGTCCATAGTCATAAAACATATTAACAATAATAATTTTACGATATGTACGATTATTGTATTTCGTATCTATTATTTTGTTTTTACCTAGTGGTTCTCAACTTTTATTTCTTCTTAAATTAATTGTATTAAAAAAATATATATATTTGACATTTTTTTATCTAGATAATTTGGTTAAGATGGTGAGATTATTTATCTAAGATGACACATCATATGAACATTTTTAAATTTATCTAGATAAGATAAGAGATAATTAATTATTTATCTAGATAAATTTATCTTCTTATGCTCAACACTGATTATAAGTCATAATACATACATTTAAAAATAAAAGCATTGCAAATTATTTCAAGTAATTGTGTATTTGTAATTATCTTATTATTATAATTATTTACTCTCAAAATAGTATATTTAAATCCATTATCCATACTGTATACATATCCTGTATACTATTTGAATATACATAAAGTGCAGGTATAGGCTATTATATATTTGTGTTTATGTATTGATGATTAAACAATGATGATGATTACATTCTGCTGTGTTGTATTATTTTTAACCATATATAGGCGTATTTCAACAATTACCAGTTTTGTAGTAAAAAATCGTTTAAAAAATCTTTAGGGCTAATACACGGACCATTTACAAAATATTAAAATTTCAATGTGTCAGCTAAATGTACGATCATTATAAAAATGACTCATTTCGTTTACGATTATTATAATAGCATAGTTCGTTTTGATATGTATATTGATCAAATATGACAAATTGCTTTGAAATTTATAAAATACATTTTTAAACTCCATCATAATATAATAATAATAATATTAATAATATGTTGGTACAAATGTTTTTTTCAATTTTTGGAAGAGCTCAGCTAAAAGCTGGCTCCTTAAAATTGTGTATAAATAATTCTGAAATATTTGCAAAAGAGCAGACACAAACAGGGGACATTGTAAGTTGCAACATTTCATCCTTCTCATACCTATGAAATTGTATTATTTATTAATAGAATATTCAGTACTTAATGACTCATATATACCTACCAGCAACACATTTATCTTGTTTGTTTAAGATGTGAAATAAAAAGGAGTTTAGGGGTATATATGATATAAGCGCCAAAGAAATAATAAAATACATATGATTTGGGGAAAAAATAAAAATCATTATTACAAATATTAATATTTTATAATATAAATTCGTCAACAATATAATATATAATATATACGAATAACCCATTAAAATTTCAACGTTAAAAATATTATTATACCATTAAAATTTAGTGTTTATGTAAAAATAACATTTATTAAATATTTTAATATTTTAAAATGTACAATTTTACTCATGATTTGCTCTAAATTGAAATATCAAAATACCTATGTGAGGCCCTGATAATATTATTTTCTATGAATTTTATAGTAGGTCAATCAACTCTATTATTAATAATTACAGAATAAATTGGATTATTCAGAATTTAAAACCGTAAAATGTGTATATTATGCCTTTATGATTTACGACGAAGACAACACGTAGGTACGTATTTTACAAATTAATATAATTAAAATTGTAACACTTGACGTATACAGCTATAATACCTATATAGGTACATAAGTATTAAAAAAGATATTTTTAACAACTATTGTTTGAGAAAATATATATGTACTTAATGATTATAATTTAACATAATATTATTTTAATGTATTATAATATACTATTCAAGCATTTCGTACTATATAAGTTAGTATGTACTAAGTTACATTTACCTACTAGCTTTTTGTCTACACAAAAAATTGTAAATAATCTGTTGGCAATGAAGTAACTAAGTAAGGTATACTCGTATAATGGTAGTAAGTAGTGTATATAAAGATTAAATAAAAACAAATTATTATCATGTATAGCACGCCCTATACGCTCCTATCACTCCTTACCCTACCCTAGCAAAATACATGGTACGCTGGCATCAATTTTTAACCTAAATTAATGGAATTTTCATATTATGAATTTTTGTAGCCGTGTTTTTATAACTTAATTGAATAAATAAATAAATGATAGTATTATCATTAATATTACCTCTTAAACCAGAAAGGAAATGTTATTAGCGGTACAAACTTCAGATGGTCGGTAACAATTTTGCTCCCTTTTGAAAAAATTTGAAATCGTGCCACTGATGTATGCTTGAGTATAATAGACGTAAACCATTAGCGTAAACGTGTATAGGTTACCTACATACCTATATATTATATAATTATGACGAGTACTTAACAAGATAATGTAATACATAAGTATGCACTGGTACGACCTACCTACCTTATTACTAGTATATAGTATATAAGACATAAGTACCTACTGCAGAAATATTATAATAATAATATAATTACTAGCTTATAATCATTAATCTGTGTCCAAAACACATTCTTGCGGCTAGATTATTATTATTATAATATATTCCTACTGCAGCCATCGCAGCAGTTAAACAGATGACTCGGCGGCAAGGGTAATCCAATACGCGAACTTGGTGTTGTGGGTTCGGTATGTCGGGTGTACCGATAAAGGTAACACGAAATATTACGAACGCATGACCTTAAGGTTAAGTTTGACTCATGTTGGTGATTTGTACTGCATATTATCAACACAAAAATTTGTAAAATTAAAATTGTTCAACTTTTGTCCCATGCACCGCAAAATAAACTTTTATTGAATTGTACCATTTTCACTCATCTTTTTTACTTTGAATTGTAATTTTTTTTTTTTTTAATAGATTTGAACCTTCAACGCTGTTTTCTATACTGAACGTTGGTTGATTGATGGCGAGTTTAAGTTTCAATTTATATACGTATGTGTCACATTTTTTAGCAGTCTATACTTACGATTTTACAATAAAATTCCATAAAATTTCATAATATGATTTGTTTACACTGCTCGCTTTCAAGTTACAATCAGCCAAATTTTAAGATAGAAAAAAACTTTAGATATACACTTTAAGTCAAAGTTGTAAAAACTTACCTATTAGTTTACCTATGCAACCCAAATCAAATGTAAGGTTATACGTTCGAAATGTTTCTTGTTACATTTATCGTTGATGTAGTTGATTACGTTGATATGTAGTATATAGGTATAGGTCGCAGAAATATAATAATATAATAAATTATGTATACCAATTTGCGCGTCTCAGGATAACCTATCCAACAGAGGTCAACACCGCTGGGCTATACGATTGGCTGTTGCTGCTGCTATATTCGTCCGCGTGTTTTGACAGGCATACTTACGTTTATAGGCCATCACCTATGATACATTAATTCTACCTATCAAATTTTTGAAAGCTGCAACTACCACATGCACTCGTGTCTCATCCCATTTAGCTGCGTCGCTTGATATCATAATGTGTTTGTTATCGAATTTCGACAGACGCCTATTCACGTGATAACATAATTATATCATATTCGATAAACTTTCAGAATCGGTAGAATAGGTACTATGTATACTTGAATTTGACTTTCTTGTAGACAATTTTTTTTTGATAAAGGTAGACAAACTCATGAGGAATCTTGTTTTATACTTTCAAATCTTAGATATAAAAAGAAAATTTTTTATGAATTTCTAACTCAAAATAATTTGCAAATTTTCATGATTTGTACGTATTTTGTCAAGACTTAAATTTTTAATGCTTATAAAAAAATTGTGACTGGATTTTTAATATATTTAAAATATTATTGTAACACTATATTAGGAGCCTTGTATTAAATTTTCAAGCTATTTTACCCGACAAATAAAATTTATTGACATTCATAGAAAAAAAACTAATAAAACTAAAAACAGAAAATGACCTTAAACAAAAAAAAAATTTTGAAAAAACACACCATTGTAAAATAAGTACATTCATCGCTTCACTCAGAATCTAAAATGAAAAAAAAAAACAAATTGTAAATCAATGTGAAATAGTTGTTTTATTCGCGGTTTTCTCGTTTTACAGGGTCACAATTTTTCGCCAAAGGAGGGTCATTAGGGTCCGTCATCACTTTGATCAATTTCTGCCAAAATAAATTGAAATATTATTTTAGATATTTTTTTAGGTCCCCTTAAATTCATCATATAATAATGATTATAATAAACGTGCCTCACCACACGTAGTCACCTCGTATAGTCTATACATACATCAATATATTATCAATTATCATAATATCAAGTAATATAATTTTAGGTACCTGCAGTGTATTTCTTAACACTATTATCTGGGTTTATATTTGTTACACAGCGTAACTATGTAGGTACTGTAAAATATATATCTAGTTCTATAAAAGTTTAAAGAACCAGTCTTAAAATTATTCATTGAATTAATTATGAATATTATAAACAGATACAATATAAATATTAAATACCTATACTTCCTGACCTACTAGCACTAATGCTGAACTGGCAAACGTTATACCAATTCCTGAAAACCATTTTTTTTTGTGATTATTTTCAACCAAATTTAATATGTGGATTCGATATATTACATCAAATATTCAAACATCACTCTAGTTTAGGGGTGAAATAAATTAAATTATATTAAATTAGGTAGGTACCTAATTTACCTACATAAAAGGTACAAAAATGTAAAAACATTGTTAATGATAATTACATATTTTACTAAATGAAAATTAAATGTTGTTAACAAACTCGAACCTGCTTAATTCTCATGAATGTAGTTTTGAATGTATTCATCATTTTTTATTTGTCTTAATTTATTAATATTTTATTCATTCTGTACATTTGACATTTTTACAGACCAAAATATTGGTTTGTACCTTTCAATATTCACACGAATTTACCTTTCTTGTTAATGAAGCAGTTGTTGTTTCAACCCATATACTTGAATTGTAGTTTCTTAATAAATATTGTGAATACATACGCTTCAAAGTGAATATGCGATAATCAGATGGGCATTCTGACATGCCTACGTTGGGAAATAAACAGTTGAAATTATATTACATGATATGATATAGAAACTATACGAAGTAAGGTGAGGCACGTATTCGTAATCATTACGATTTGACGGATTTAGGTCAGTGGCGTAATTTAGGGTGGTGGTTAGAGTGGAAAGCCGTTCAACCCCTTGTCTGATTTTAAAAGCAGCTTGAAGTATCTGGTTGTTTCCATTTAACAATTATTATTTATTGGTGAAAAACGGTAATCGGTAAAAATATGTCCGGAAAATATTTTCAATCAAAATATCTCCTATACAAAATATCTATTTAATTATAATAATATATTATATCACAGTCGTCATTAGACAATATTTTAAAAATATTAGGAATTTTCAAATTCTAAATATTGATCTTCAGGCGGCGAGCCGTTGTATCGCTAGCGTATAGGTTCTTTATCATTAAATTACCCGGCGATTAAGAAAACGAATACCTATGCTTAGCTATGTTTATATGGCGTTCAATCTTTATTACACGACAAATGATAGTATACAAATTATAAGAGAAGTTAAAGACGACGACTGTAATGTGTGTAAAAAGCAAAAGTGAGTGGCCTACATCAAAGATGCCTCTACAATTTATTTCCGGTCAAAAAAACAAAAACTTATTGTCAAATAACGGGTGCCTTCATTTTTTTTATAAAAAAGGTGTGAATGATTTTATTTAGAGTTGTACTGAGTACCAAAAATACAAATACACCTCATGTTATATAACCAGTCAATATGAGTACAGGTACATTATAAGTTATTTTTTATTATTGATATTTTATTTATATTATTTTTAACATAATTATTTAAGGAGAAATAATTAAAGAAGCGGTTCATACACACGCACCAGATATTTGCAAAGTCTCAGTTAAAGAGGTCATAACAAATATAAAAGCAAAAGCAAATAAATAACTGAATTATCTACCATAAATTTGATAAGTCAAGCCGTTGAAACACTCCCTGCATCGCCTAAGTCGACAGTTACTTAACATGGATTCAATTTCTAAAACCATTCGAAAAATAAGGACCATCGAACAAAAACCTTCAGCTAATCCTATAAGGGATTTATATCGGCATTTAAATACGAAATTCCTACAATTGACATTAAATGAGCTTTTTTTTAAATTTTCAACAACGTTTGTAGCGTAATGTACAAACCAGTGGCTTACAAAAGTTGTATGGTAATGATGTTGAATGAGCATTAATTCCAATACTCAATTTCAGATATTTGTAGATTTGTCATATTTTTTGGAAAATGAAAATCTTTTATCTCCAATTATAAAGTACTTTGAAGATACCTGGATTGGCCGACCAAATCGTAGAAATCGGGGACGCTCACCACAATTTGATTTTTGTATTCGGAACTGTTACGATTCAAATCACTCGAAAAAGTATTTGTGAGTGTAAATTAGATAAGTCTACCATTTTTCGCATATTTCCTGATCTTTAGACAGATAAAGTTCATTTAAATTTGAAAAATATCTCCACATCCCAAAAAAATTGTGTATATATATTATTAGATACCCACTTTCAGAAAACAATAATAAAATAACCGTATATGAAGAAAAACTAATTTAAGATACGACTGATGGTGAAGATAATAATATCATAATGAAATCTTTTAAAAATAAATAAAAATATTTCAAATTTTTGGACGATTTATAATAAAATTAGTGCGTTATATTAGATGATGGTAATATTGCAATAATTAAAAATATTTTAAAATCAAATTCTATATTTGAAAATTGATAATATTATAATGTGTGGTAAAATGTGAACCGATTTATTTAAAAACCATTGCCCAGTAGACAAGTTGGAATTTATTTTATTAATAGTAATCATATTATATCAAGTCCTTATGAGATTGTTTTAAATATTGTGAATTATATATCTATAGGTGGTTTTCTTTCAGATTCTTAATAATTAATATGTTATTTTATTCCGTCACAATGTTTTATATAGTTTGTAGTTGTACAATGTGTTATGCTATGTTTAAACATTTAATCATATTTAAATACCAACTATTGTATTTGTATGTAAAAATGTATTCAAGAGTTGAAATATCTATTTTATATTTCAAAACAATAATTTTTAGTTGTATATATTTAATAGGGCTTGAAACCACAAAATGTTTTTCTGAATTCGATTTCGGTTTCAGTTATTGGTATTTATTTTTTTCCGATTTCGCTTTCAGTTTCGATATCGATTTCGGTTTTAACGGTTATAACCAGTATTCAAAAATCGGTATCCAATATCGGTTTTAAGTCCTATATTATTATTTTATTGTTATAACGACCAAGGCTTAAAACCGAAAATATTTTTCCGATTTCAATTTCGGTTTAGATTACCAGTACCTATTGAATATCTATATATATATATATTATATGAATAGGTCCTATTCATTTTTTTTCGATTTAGTTTTCAGTTTCGTTATCGATTACGGATTTTAACGGTTTAACCGGTGTTCAAAATCGATATCCAAATATCGGCTTCAAGCCGTATTTATTGACTTATAATATTGTTCATCTAACTATTTCCTTGTAGTTATTAATGAATAATATATATTATAATGTGATGCATTAACAGACACCTCTAAATAGCGAATGTTTTTTTTTTTGGGCAACAAACTACAAAGATTCTATAAACTGAACCCTCTGAATAGCAGGCAACATTTCAATGATCGGTAGTGACCAGTGCTTAGAGGTTTCCCTATATATTATGGGACAGGTAATGAAAGTTTCAAAGCCACTTAAAGAAAACATAAACTAAATGTTATCAAAACCATTACGGGACTGGCATTAAAAAAACATTTAGTTTATGGCATTCCTATAAGATTATCGATGGAATGTTTGTTTTGGAATGTAATTGAAATATTTCAGAAAACCATTAAGAGGACGCTACACAGACATTTGGTGTCTCCGTCTTACAAGTGCGTTGCATACAAAATTGCAGGCCCAGCATATCACGTTTAGCCCCATTGTCTTAAAAAAAAAAAAAAAAAAAATATTTAAAGGTAAGATTATTATTTTAGGGAATTTCATTGGCTTTATGTTATATTTATGTATAGACAATTTAAAAGTATAGTGTTTCTACAACACAGAAGTTGTCAATCACTAAAAAAAAAAGTTCAAACCATTTTATTTTGAGATGTTTTACTAAACGCATTAACAAACCACCCGCTTTAATTTCAAACACCACGCTTTAATTTCAAACACCACCTGAAGTTGATGATCCTGATAAAATATTTTTACTTTAATTTTTACCAGGCATTAAAAAATTAAATGATCAACAAAAAATGGAATTAAAATTTTAGTTTAACAACAAATACATCTCAACCTCAAAATATCATTAAAGTCTTTCTAGTTCAAATAGTTCAGTATACAAACATAATATGACTCCAACTTATCTATATTCTTTCAAGTTACAGCTATAATATACCTATAGGATCTTCCACCGCGACTACATATGCATTTCCAGAACCGAGTCCAAACTCCTCATACACTGGACCACCACAAACTCAAAGTCTTGAACTATCTAATAGCGACCAATATTTATTTAATTGATTTTTCTTAAACAATTAGGTACATTTCAAAGGCTGATTGACTCATACCTAATAATATAATATGTAATTTTATTTTTTGTTTTTTATTTTTACATTTATATACAGACTTTTTTATATAAGTAAGTATTTCAAAGATGAATGAATATTTTTAAATTGTAAAAAGTGAAGATGATTTTTTTTATAATTATTTCAATCAAATTGTCAATATATTAGGTATATTATTTTTAAATATACTTTAATCTGAAATTACCTTATTAAATTTTATAATAACTCACTTTCCCACAAATAACACACATAATATTTTTAATTTTATAATTTAATATATTTGTTTAATTAGGGTTTTTTAAAATTAATATTTCTCGAATTTACTTTAAATTACCTGAATATAATAGTGAGTCGTTCTTCTGGACTTTTGACGTAACAAAATGCAGTGTTTTGTTGTTTTATAAAAGGACGTATTTTTTCCAACGGCTCGTCAATAGAACTACATTCTATAATACACAACATTTTTTCGGAATAACACCTTATGTTTTCATAAAAATTTATTACATTTGTTTGATTCTTAGTGATCTGAATTTATTGGATGCACCCAGTATTTCCGATCTGGCTTAGATGGATTTAGCTCTCTACAAGCTTCAACAATAGCAATTACTTTGAGTAAACTGTAGTGGTAAACAGCACTGTTAAATGCATTCTAATTTATGTATTTATTAAACATTTAATACGTATTAACAACTAAATTATCGACTCGATAGGTAATATCAATAATATTTTTGATACCCACATATATTATCACTCGTGTAACAAATACATTTTTTTAGAATTTATAATTATTATGAATACAAATAAATAATTATATATTTCTAGGATATAAGATATTTAGAATTTTCAGTTTATAAGTAAATTAAAAAAAATGTGGGGTATCACCAAAATCAAAATGGAAATGCCAAACGTTTTCGTCACTCTAGTGTGGCTAAACGGCGAAAATACCACAGTGTGGCCCGAATACAGATACATCAAGTGGGTATTTTACTTAAAAATTTCAATTTAAAAACTGTTTTGGGCTCTGTTAATAGTATAAAATTATGTCATTATCTATTAAGATTATTGGTTTATTTTTTTTTTGTGCATTATTTATAGAATACCGGTCGAAATGTAGGAAGTAGGATATTATTGAAATAACATCTGCTGAAATTTGGATGGACAAACAGAAGCTATACTATACAATGTAGGTAATTTAATGTTGATAAATAAATAACTAAATTACTAATATTTTTATCTTTCTTTTTTTTAGATTCTGAGCGGAGCGAGGAAGCTAGTGGTTTCACAATGGTGTTTATTTTTTATTTTTTATATTTGTTTTATCCTATACTTACACAACATTTCTACCTGAAGGAGCTCTTCGATTTCAACAAATAGTAGGTACCTTATCTTTTAGCAAATTGGATGGTACTTTAGAAAGGTCATTTTTGATTTTCTCAATAATTATTTAATGCCACGGGAAAAACCACCGACAAATTACAAAAAAAAATTTCCGGCCAAACCCATAAGATGCATTATTTCTCCGATATCTCGAAATTTTTAAAATCCCTAAGGTGATCATAGGTATAAATAGTATAATCATTGAATATATATATACTAGTATAAATAATAGTAGTTATAATTATTGGTGTAATGTATTATAATATTTTGATTTAAATAATTTTTCATTTTTTAATAACCTAATATAAATATTTTGATTTAAATAATTTTTCATTTTTTAATAACCTAATATAAATAACGTTTTTTCGACGTATTATAATAAATATAAATGTTTTGATATTGTATTATTTTTTTTATTTTTCTTAGGTAGGTACCTACTAATATTTGTATACATTTTTTTCTGACATCCAATTGTATCAACTGCCAAACGGCTACGCAGCAATGTTGTAGTTGTATGCATGTATGTTACCCATTTATAATTTTTTTTACTGGGTAACTCTAAATTAATTGGAATCTTAGTGGATACCTTATTTTGGACGCACTCGGGAATCTCCCATGTAAAAGTATATTTGGTAAAAATTGTGTGCAAGTCTTAGTGAGGTGCAAACTTAAACATTATATTTTTTTAAATCAACATCTACAATACCAGTCATCGTAGTCTATAACTTTTTTAAACTATGAGTATTTTATAGTTTATAATATATTAATATCTATACCAACCATACAGCTGTTGTTTACTTGCGTCAGTCCACCCCACCGCCACCTGTATTTTTTTCCAGTCGCATATCCGATGACGATTGTACTATTAATTATTATTGAATATTTTATTAAATGCCCCATTTAACATTTTATTCGTAACCCATCTACGAGAGATATGTATGTATGTATTTATATTTATACAACTTTATACCTATACATTGATATAATTGGTGTAATTTTGTAAAAGTCTTACATGGAAACCATCATTACCGTGACTTCATTGTGCAACCGATCTAAAAAAAAAAATATTTTTAAACCAATGTCAGCGATATGTCGATATGTACCTATAATCGTGATTGTCACTGTTTAAAAGTAAGCGAGTATTTTTATAATATTAATATGGCAGTTCTGATGTAGGTGCGCATTGAGCGTCCAAGTCAACCCCTCTCTGCCACCTGTATTTTTTCTATTTTTCCCCAGTCCTAGATCCACTGCCGATTGTATTACTGTAGCCTGTAGGTACATTTCATAAAATGCCCATTTAACTCATACACGAGAGAGCAGTCAGCAGGTAGGTATTCATGTTTATACAGCAGTCAACTGCACCAGTATAGGTACTCTTTTCAATCGTGACTCACGGACGCGTATACGTCAAACGTATGCTCGTTTTTATTTATTTTTTGTCGTGCATATATCTATATAATAATAATAATAATTATTATTTTTTTACTCGGTCCGCGCACCTAAATTTAATTAACGCGATGTTCATTTCACATAATAATAATTATATTTGACCCTAATGCGAGCCCGTTGTATATAGGTACAAAATATTATGTTCACGTCCGACACGAAACTGCGTATTAGCTTAATGATACTTATTCGTCTGACACCGCAGCGACGACCCCTACGCCGAGTATGAAATATTGCCTGGTGGGGGCAGTTTTCGGTTTCTCGCACGCGCCCACACATGTCATAATAATAATAATAATAATAATAGTAGTAATAATATATGCTCACCGTGACGTTTACCACTCTCGGGCGAGCAAGTTGCCACGATGAATATTGGATTACGTTCGTAAATTAAAAACAAACATTTTTGATAACGGTAAAAGTTTAATGTAATATAATAATAATAATGATAATAATAATAATAATAACCTTAGTATATGTAAATATTATTATGTTTAATTAAATGGCATGAAAACAATTACATTTTTTTTCTGTATACTTACGCGGCGCCCGGAACCGCGACGTGGTATACCTACTACAGATATTATAATAACGATTGACATGGCTATAAATCTACAAAAGGACAAAATTCACATTGTAACTATATTATTATAGTAACTAGTTATAATAATAGTTAATAATAATGAAGATGAAATAAAAATACACGTACTTGAAAAATAGGCAATATTATAAGTCGACATACGTTCATTAATAATAATAACTAAAATACAGATTTTTACAATTGTTTAGTTTTAATATAACTGAATAAAAAAATAATAAAAATTATAACATTAAACAGAAATATAGTTTATTTTTAAAGTCCTAAAAGCTAAGTTAAAAAAAACACTTATTGCTAATCACATTTTGTTAAATTTGATTTTGAATAAGATTAATAACTATATATGTATAAAACAAAAATAATAATAACAAATAAAAAATACGTTTTGTTTAATCAGGAAAAACGAGATTTTGATTGTTTTAATACAATAAAATTATGTATATACGCATAGTCAATGTATTACATTATAATTATTCTAAGAGTCGACGAAAAACAAACCAAATGCAGTTATATATATTATGTACAATTAAATTAAGTAGTAATCCAAGTGAAATTTATTATTATTGTCGAAGCCGAGACTTTGATCATAGGATTCATGACATGTACAACTGACGTGTAAATGTTTATTATTTACTAGGTGCTGCGAATAATTTAATTACATGGCTGAACAATGTCTATCCAATAACAGTGACGCAAGTTAGGTACTTACGCGCCAAAGGTAATGGAAAGACTTGAACCGCACTTGAATTTTCGTAAACATTTTTTAAGCTTAATGGGCGAATTTAAAAGTATTGCAAAACGAATTTGGACACTGGACAGACTACCAATAGAATATAGGCATACGTGTTAAAATAAAATAACTTTTTGGACATTTTGGTAACGGCAAATTGCAAAATCCAAATTTTAGTAAGTTTCTACAGCGCAATGGAAAGTAGATGAAAGTACTCGAGTACGCGAGTACATTCACCGATACTTAGCCGAATGTTTGCTTAGAGGGAAAAATACAAAACTATAATGTTATTTCCAATAATCTCGTAAATATACTGACACGATCGTTTAAGATTTTAAATGTGGTTTTCATTTCGAAACATTTCTCGTTGTTTGCTTGGAAAATTGATGTAATAGTATTGGCGAATAATTATTGAGATAATCATTTTATGTGCTTGCGTGTCAGTGTGTGGCGTGTGCAATAGGTACATACATAATATTATTCATTTACTGCGAATCATCGCCGACCCGAACACATATTATTATCGTACAATCGTTATGCTGTAATATGATATTATAAGAACTATATATTAAATGCAATACGCCTAAAACTATCATTACGTCTATGTACCAGGGGCGTGCTCAAGGGAAAGGGGGAGTCATGGAACATCACCCCCTCCATTAATCAGTAACTGATGGGTAAAATGATGTAAATTACTAATTTTTAGACAAACTGTAAAGACTATCCCTTTACAACCTAAAATGTGACGCTTGCACTGAGCCACCTCCCAATTATATAATATAATAAAATAATGTATCCCCCCCATCTCCCCATTGAATATTCCTGAGCACGCCCCTGCTGTGTACGGTAATATTATTCTGGTATATAGGTATCGTAGGTGAAATACGGAGTAGAAAAAAAATTTCACCGAAGAGATCCAAAATCGTCAGTGCGGGGTCTTATAATAGGGTGGCACCCCGGGTAACTTGGTTATAGTCAATGTTCAAAAGGAATAACGGACTGAGAATTCAGAGTTGACAGAAAACGACGACGGTTCAATCAATAAGCGTCGCTGAGAGAGGGGTATTTTTTTCCAAAGCATGTCGATGATTTAGGGGTTGATGTCGACAAACGACGTTTCACGGGTTTTCAAGAAGTGTAGTTCGTGCGTGTGTTTGCGGTGTTATGATATTAGAATCGGTTTGCGATGGTAATCGAAGACTATTGTAGCAAATAATATTATTGTGCGGAAAACGAAAAAAATCTTTATAAGCAACGTATAATACTATATAATATATAAAATATAGCTCTAAGCTGCGGGCAAGACAGCATTAGAGAGGGGGAATCCAAAAGATGTATATTGTTATTTTATTGAATTTAGGTTTTGATATTTGGTTAAAAATAAGATATATTGAAGACATTTCGGGGGAAGAGGGGTATCAATAAACAACTTTTACTTTTTTGGAGAAAAAATACCTATACATCCACATGGAAATCAATGTTAAAATGTTAAATATTTATAAAATATGTTGTTTGCTGCATTGTAATGTTTTTGGTCTAGATATCTACCAATGACGTTAATCTTGGGTCTAAGACATGTCAGAATTCTAACTTCAGGAGGTGTGGATAAAAACCGTTGGATTGAACGTTTTGAAGCGAATGGATTATAAATATACATGGGGACGATGGCGTGAGATTTTGATGACAAAAAATAATAAACCGTCGAAGTCACAGGAGTCAACACGAGTCTGGGGACGTTAAGGGAATATTGAACATGCGAATGTGACTGATAATAATAATATGCAACCGCGCGAGATTCGAAATGGTTTTTCGAGAACACGACAGACGGTATATAAAAAGGACACAGTGTCGCGCGAAATCATAACATTTAGGTGACGTTAATCCGGCGACGAGATCATCTGATGATTTGTATATTATTATATACAGAGCGGTTAAAGAGAGCATACACCGTTTGGCGACGACCATTTTTTTTAATCTAAAAACCGATTAGGTCTCGCTCACTGCGGAACGTGCGAGGCATAAACCCCGTAAAATAGTTGAGGTTGGGTTCGTGGTTTTGGTAGAGGAACACAACGAAGTGCGAGTGAAATAATATATTTAAACGATTTTTGAAATGTGTTATACAGAAAACGTATATATACATCGTAAAGTGTACTGTGCTGCGAGTGGTTTTCTTGGTCTTACGTAGGCATGTTTGTCGACGTGAAAAATAATTTTCTAATTAAACACTGTTGTGGACGATTTGTGATCGACAGCTATTACCGAGGCTATTACCGATCGTCAGTATCGAAACACTGACGTTTTCCGAAAAGCCATCACGCGAGGAAAGTACACGACTTATGGCGAGGGTGTCGGTTCTTGGGCGGAACGAGGAAATCCGCCACATTAGTGCCGAACTCTAAAAACGTCAATGTCGAAATCGTGCGATAAACAATCGACAAAAATAAAGACGATCGGTGTAGTACGTTTTCGGTTCATCGACGCTTTCGAAGAAAACGAAATTCGGTGCGGAAAATAACGTGCGCGGTAAGGACATGGGTTTTCCCGGTAGGTTTTCCCACGACGAGACACCACGGACGCCGCTTGACCCGAACACAAATCTCAAAGACTTTGGACACGGACCCGTCCATGACTTTAGACTGTTACTATAATTATCATAGACGACGTCGTACGCGATAATATAATAATATTATATATTGCAGTCGACGACACACGCGCGTCTGAATCGTATTTACATATAATCGCGGCTGTAACGTTTGAACACGTTTTACAATTATTATTATTATTACAATATTTAATATCGTACTTATAATGTACTGTTTACGAGTGGGCACCGTCGTCGGAACGCCATAGACCAGCCGAACAATAAAAGAATGATGGAAAAAAAAATGTACAAGTTCATTATGACGGTATAATAATATTATTATTATTACCGCCTACGTGTAAGTAATAATACTACCTACCTACTCTATCATACCATATTTTAATACTACTACTGCTAAGTAAGAAAAGAAAGAAAAAATATAATATAATATAATAATATGTAAAACATAATAATTATTTGTATTATATAATACAATTGTTACGGCTATTATAATGTATACGCACGCGTTGTACAGGTATATATTATGGAAATTAATTATTGTTGCATGGCACGATAACGAGGAAAATCAAAAAAACGTGCGATAGGTACTACACTGGTATAATAACTGGGATAGTCGTGGTAAACATAATTTTTTTTCTGTTGTCGGTAATATTTTCAAAAAAAAAATCGATGTGCAGTTGTTTCCGATTTGAAATACGTCCGCTAGACGTTGTGTCGTTTCATGTGCAGCGACAGGTGGTCGGACCGGGAGAACGCGCGGTCGCACAGCCGGCACTTGAACGGCCGGTCACCGGTATGCTTGCGGAAGTGCCGGGTCAGCTCGTCGGACCGAGCGAACTTCCAACCGCAACCATTCCAATAGCACTGGTACGGTTTTTCACCCGTGTGCGTGCGCAAGTGCGCCTTGAGATGCGAGCTCTTGGTATACGTCTTTCCACATCCCGGGTGACCGCATGAGTGGTTGGCTGACGTCTTTTTGGCGCGTTGCGGCCGCCGGTCACCGACGCCTCCCGTCCGCCTCGATGATCGTTGGCTGCCTGTGGTCGCCTTTGTGGCCACCGTCGCAACCATTTTTACATCGTCTTCGGGCGGCGACGACGGAGGCGTCATCATGGCCGCAGTGTAAGCCGCGGACACAGCGGCCGCGTTCGCAGCTGCAGTCGTCGCCGTGGCCGTTTGTCTGTGTGGACGGCTGACGACCGCCGCGTTGGTCGCTGACAAGAGCGTCGGTTTCACTATCGTCGTCGTCGTCGTCGTGACGGCCATCAGCTGGCGCGCCAAGAACGTCGATTCCGCGATCGCGTTTCCGCCGTCGCTGTCGTCCGGTGGGCTGGCCGGCGGAGATATCTGTTGCTGATGTTGTTGCTGTTGCTGCTGTTGGAACAGCAGTTGTAGTTGTTGCTGCTGTAGCTGTAGGAGTTGATGGTTATGTTGCTGCTGATGCTGGTGCTGGTGCTGATGATGTTGCTGGACATCTATCAGCTGACCGCAGTCGCCGCCTGGTCCGGGTGAGTATATGTACATCACTCCGTTGTAATCGGCAGGATTGTAATCGGCCAACCTACGAACAAAAACGTCACGGTATTATTGATATTTTTTTTAACTTTTGTAACAAAAAGGCTCAGGTAATAGGTAAATACGAATATAATGAATAAATAAAGTAATATCAGTGGCGTTATTATGGTAGGTACCTAACTAACTATTTTAACATTTTCCAAAATAAAATGTACCTAATCAAAAATCCATATTATAAAACAAATTAAATAAAGTAAAAATGTTAGCTCGTGACACACAAAACCATTAGATATCAAATGAGTGATGATTATATTGATAAGTAGGTATATTATTAATCTCAAATTTTATAATAGAGTTTAAAGTTTTAAACTAATATTTACGCGGGATTTTTTGTCTTGAAATATTTTTCTGGGGATATTATGTGAGTCGTAATTCGTGACCACCATACATGCAGGGTCCATGGTCAAAACCATAGCGGGCGGACACGACTATGGACAATATTATATTATACAATAAATAATAATAGAATATAGGTACCTACCGCACAAGTGCGGAATAGTAATGATTGATTATAATATTACTTATTATTATAAAATGTTATCGGCATGTAAACGAATTACAATAACTTTCTAATAGCAATAAAATATAATAATATATCATGTTAAAGAACACATAATAATAATATGTCGAGACGCAAAACGATTGTACATTGTTTGTATAGCGCACACGCGTCTACACGACAATTAGTATGTTATTATAAGTTCCACGACTTATCAAAAAGCGTACCGATAGGAATATAACTATGATATCATCGCATTTTCCGATTTGCATGCAGATGGCGTACCTATATACTTATAATATTGTGTTCCCTAATTATTATAACTATCGATTATTATGCACCTGTATGCGCCTCGGCACGTTTCGTCGTAAGTACATTGTACAGTGCAACGCCGTGGTGGTTATATTATGCAAGCGCGTAGCAAGCTTCATTTGCTTATACATACGAACACGACAATATTATTTAATCTGAGCGACGATAGCTGCAGTTATCTAATTATTGTAATGTAGGTGCCTATATATTATACGGCGTGTTCGCGTATAGGTTTTCACTCTGTCATATTCATTGGCTGCGCCTCTGAGCGTAATGAAATAAGATATCACACGCCGAGTACCGACGTCATACATAATATATTGTTCAATAAATTGCATAGGTACTGTACTAGGCTTGCGAGTAGCAGCTTTCGTTTTTCGCTCTCCATCGCGTGAAAACGGCCATCGAAACCCGATTTTACAGCCACTATATCGTATTTCGCGCTGCAAACAGGGGCACGAAATCTAGGAATGACAGAAAAAAGGGGGACATAAAATGTGTGCGCTTGTTTTAAACTATTTTACTTCTGCCTACATTCAATAAATAGAGAAATAAATGTGTAATCATTGTGTTTAATGAAAGGCGTGCATTACACCTTTTATAGATTAATATTATTGACCGATTATATCGAGGAAGGTACTATCTTAGAATTATACAGTAGTACACAAAGAGAGGGGATGCAGTCAATGGTCCATCCCTGGCTACGGATAAGTTCGGTTTCGCTACTTTCTTTATTTGTTATTAGAAAAGAAAATGTTAATATTTTCAAAAATTGTATTTTATACCTATGTTAATCATAACTCATAATATATTGAAATATGTTAGATATCGATTTTATTTATTTTTCATGTCAAGTGCATCTGCATGCAATATTGCAATCTTTGTACTTGCTCAAATCTAGACCTACAGTATAATACCTAGGTATCATAGGCCGTGTGATAAAATCACGAAAGCCATAATATCACGCATCAATCACAGCTGCAAGTACCTACCTAACTATAAGGATTCAAACAGGCATATTGCATTTCCTTATAATTAATTGCATTTTTTTAGTCCTGTTTAATAATAATAATAATACAAAATACTATAATCATCAAAAACAAATTCCAGTTAAGCGTACGACAATTATTATTGACATAACTATTATACTATTATTATTATGTATAACACTATAATAATAATACTGTTATTATTTGCCGTGACCACTTGCTTATGATTACGAGCCAATAGACAGAGAATTTAATATTCTGACGGTAAACGATAAGAAGTGATAATATATTTATGATCTAAATACCTCAATAATTGTCTGTTTATAAATTATAATATAGGTATCTACGTTAATATTGTACCTATTATATTGTCACTATATACGCAGTATAAAGTGGTTAACGTTACAAATAAATTCAACAAACTATGTAATAGTATATAATATTACAACATTACCTATATAGGCTATAAGCCTTTACCATCACTTATAAATAAATACTCGTCAGTAAAAAATTTTAAAAAATATGTTATAATTTTTTTTTTTAAATAGCTCACGAAGCTAAAATAATACCCATGTGCTATTTGTTATTACTTATTCTTTTATTGGGTCTAGTACCTATAAGGTTCATATAATAAAAATTCTTAAATGCTAAATGTTGAGCCGCTGAGAAAGTGTGACGATTAAGTCTCAGTTTTCTGTAACTTGCGCAGTTTTTTTTTTTAAATTTAAAATATTTTTACAATTTACAAATGCGTTAAAAATGAATAATCAAAATGGTTAGGTCGTTATTTTCTGTATAAATTAGTTATGCGGACTTTTATAAAATGTTCTTTTTTATCCAACAATGACCATTGATACCATAATAACACGCGTAACCGGGCACCGAACGCAATCAAATACATATAATCTTTCTACTTAACATATAATATACGATAATTATATAGAAACCGGTTACAATAATATATTATTATATATTCTTAAAAACTGAAATCTGTCAGTGTATTTAGATCGCAATGTGTACATAATGTTTATTAATATAATCGAAAGCGCTTCCGCAACAACCTTAGTTTTTTTCAAAATTAAAACAATACTGTCCATACAATTTCTGCAATTCTCAATAACTAATACGCACAGAGAGTTTAAGAATTTCATAGCGGAAAAATATACCAATGAATAATTGTTAAGCGTTTAATATTTTTTTAGACTTTTATACCTATATTATACCTTATTATTATATGATGTATGATATCATAACATTATTACACTGGAATAATTATTGTTAATTATAATATTATATTGCGTTAAAATAATAATAATAATACTTAATACATTTTATTTTTTTAACGCTACTCAAGCAGCAATATTTATCCCCTTATATTAATATCCTGTCGTTATGTTATTTGGAAGTGACTAAAATACTATTGCCACAAACAGGTTTTTGGTCATTTAGGGCAACACGGATTTGTAATTAGTTTGGTACCTACCTATCGTGCGTATGATATGTATTTTAGAATCTCGCCGAAGGTTAGAACGGAATAGTAGCAAATTAATATTACAACTGATGATGTTTTAATATTACATTTAATGACGTTCAACCATCTCTCTCTCTCTCTCTCTCTCTCTCTCTTTCTCTCTCATTTTATACGGACACATTATGACACTATATATTATTTCAAATGTATTAATATTCGGCGTTATTATATTTCTTATTCGCATTAAAATTTTAAATCCATTAAAAATAGTACCACGCGACATATTATATGAGAATATGAAGTATGCATTTACCATTTTTGGTCATGTGACATCATAAATCATGTACAATATAATGTTTTCATTTTTTATCGTAATAATATATGGATCTATAAGCGACATAAGTCGTATTCAAATGATCGTAAATAATAAATACTTAGAATGCAAAATTGTTAATAGCTACATATTTAAATATACCTACATAATATACAGGGTGATTTATTTAACATAAGGCACTCATTATTTCAGAAAACATTAACATTATTCAAAACATTTCTTTAAGATACTTTGTTAAGTCGTTACAAAATAAAATGTTTTGGAAAAAAAAAATGATATTTTTTATTGTTATCACTTTTTAAGTTGTTTACTCTTTTGAATGACAACTTACATTTCAATTTCATATTCGAAGTAGGATTTTTTTTTGGAGTATTAAAATCAAATTTTAGACAAGCTATATATTAGTTATAACTTTATAAGTATTTAAAGTTTAGATAAGCGGAATAGTGGACCAACATTTTGCGGGGTACCTTGTACCACTCATCTAAACTTTAAATACTTACAACAGCTCGTCCAAAATTCTATGTTTAAATATCAAAGTACTCCAAAAAATATTGAAAATTAAAAAACACTTTATTTTTAGACAAATTTGTTTTTAACGTTACAAAATGATGTAAAATAATTATTTTTAATAATGTTAATAATTTTTGAAATTATGAGTGTCTTACGTTAAATGTATCACCCGGTAGGTATATATATAAAAAACAGACATTTAATCGATTATAGATAGTATAATAATATTCTTTCTATACGCATAATATACTTACGAGTTATTATTTAACCTTGATTTATAATTAAAATGTTTCAATTAATAATTGAAAACTGTTTTAGTTGTTATTTCTTTTTTTTTTCAGTTAAAACGTTTGAAAATCAAAAAATCAAAAACAAATTCAAAATCATCTCAGATGAGTTTTGAATGAATCGGTGTATAACCTTCAAAGTTTAAAAATAACGAACAGTATAAATAATTCATATAGGTACCTATACCTATACACCTACAAAATATATTGTGCAGCTACTCTGTACCCATTGCTCGAACGTACACAAACATATTGTTATAATATAAAACTATAAATATAAGTACTTCCTAAAAAACAATGTCGAATGATTGATTAAAAGTAAAAACTCGAATGTGCATTTCGTTGGTCAAACATGACAATTTTTTTCCTTCCGTTAGAAAGCGACTTTGAATTCGATTGACGAGGTTCGCACGAACGTCCAAACCCACATACCCACAAGACATAATATATAATATAAGAGTATGTAGCTCAGAGTAGGTACCTACTCTCAAGGGGGACACTTTAAATCTTTGACATAACTTGATAACTACAATATATAACGTTTTAACTTTCATTTCAAAAAGGAATAACAAAAAATTAAAATTAACTTTCTAATTCAATCTTTAGTCGATCAATAATTGGTCGCCATTGATAAAAGATTATAATCCATATTATATATATAATTATAATAATAGTTAAATAGTATAGACTATACACAAAACACGCGTACCTAGGTAAATACCTACATATAATATGTTGATGTATAATATTTATAAATTATATTAATATTTAAAATCGATTTAAAAATTCTTCGTGGATGTACGGAAAGAAAAAGCGAGACGTAATTTTAAAATTCTAGACGATCCTCCCTATTGGGTGTTTTTTGTAGCGCTATAACTATAATATATTATATTATAACTAAAGACCGGATTTATATGCATTTAAAATGTTAAAATATGCATGCAAATATGCACTTAAAAAGTTCTGAATATGCGCTTAAAAATCATAAAACATGCAAAATAATTTTTGATTATTACAGCTTTTTATTTATGGTAAAATTATAAAATCAAAACATTTATGACGAAAATATGCACTTAAATATCACAAAACATGCAAAATAAATTTTTATTACCTATTACAGCTTTTTATTTATGGAAAATTTATAAAATCAAAACATTTATGATGAAAAAAAAATAATAAACTACAATATTATATACAATATATTTTATGAATTTATGATTGTGATAAAAAATATATAATTTATTTGTTATTGGAAAAACAATAAGTAACAATAATATGTTCCATATTGATCTCAGTTAAATTATGACGGCGATTTGTGACAATATGTTTGTATGCAGAAAAACTTCGTTCCACATCAACACTTGTTATGGGTGCATATTTAAAACTTGACAACATTTCCGGGGAAAAGTGTTTGATAGAAGAACTTAAGTCAACATTCTCACCTTGATGTATTTTAGAATTTCTTTTAAATTAGCAGCCTTTGTTTTTTTTATAATGTCGGACATTTTTTTTTTAATTAATACGCTATTTTCATTTTCTGAAAGATTATT
>NC_042493.1:37163715-37244174 GCF_005508785.2 Acyrthosiphon pisum | reverse complement strand
TGACTGTTGGTTAACGAATGTTTGTTTAGAAGTTGGAGTTTTTGAATATTTTTCGTGTGAAAATGACTTAACATGCTGATCAATTGAAACTTTTTTTCTACTACGACTACTTTATTACAATACTGACAAAAAACTGAATTATTATTTAAGGTTTTGAAAACCTCACCTGATTTATTATACGGTTCAATCCATTTTCTAAGTGATGGTAATTTTGAACTTGGAAACTTTGGCATTGTAATTTAAAAACACAAACAATGTTATATAAAATTAATATGTGTTTATTTAGAACTATGTTGACGTCGTTGACTATTGCCGAATGTACACTTCGAACTACAGTCGTTAGTCTGTCAGTCTGTGTTCTGTAGTATAAATAAACGATAGTCGATAACTTGATAATGTTAGATAAGATAAAACTATACGACGGGAAAATCAGTATACAATCTGCCTATTATATTTTTAAAAATATTTTCAATTTTTGTGTTTTGAACAAATTTGTGTATAATAATGGTACATACAGTTATAAAATTAAATAAAAATATTTAAATATATACGTAATATGCAAAAACATGCATTTTTATGGAAAATATGCACTTGTACCCAAAATATGCAAAAATATGCAAAATAAAAATTTGTAACACTATTTATTTAACTATGATTGATGAAAATCCATTTACTGCATGTAATAGCTTATAAAAATATGAATATGCATAATATGCTAAATCCGGTCTTTAATTATAACCAATGCTGCAGGACCGTATAAACATTTGTGCCAGATCGCAAGACACAATAATATATACAATGCACACGCGTTTCATATTCAATTTTGCTTTTCGTCATCTGCCACCGACCGACACTGTGCGTGTACGATTTTAATCAGACATTATTAGATATATAATATTATTTATTATGCATTAGGTATACGAGTCGGATTCGATTAGACGATTTGCCGAGTCATTCGAAACGCCATTACTCCGGAGTGGGCCTCGAGTTGCACAAACGTATAATAATATAATAGCAATAGTCATAGTAACACATATTCGTATCCGTCGAAATGTATATCATAGACACACGCGCACATACGCCTATTGGCTATTATATTATATTATTATTACATGCGGATACCCATATAAATATATAATATAATACTCGATCGAGTGATACGGTTTCAACCGGTTCGGTTGTGTGACGCAACGCGACAATGATATAATAATAAGAACAACTCAATAAAAATGTGTCCTGGTCGTGACGACAATGTATGTATAATAATCTGTTGCTGCTGTGGTGCGGTTTAATGTGTGATCGTAATAATAATAATACTATTGTGTCTGCAGCTCAAAATTTCAAATAATAATTGTATATAATTACGATAAGTAGTATATGACGGTTGGTGTACCAGGTACCTACTTAACTCGTAGCTTGACGAAAATCGTTATTATCTCTATACTATATTTTTTTTTTCACGTAGATAATATACAGAATAGGCCAACGGCCTTCCTGGCCATTGCCAAATAAAAAAAGGTATTGTATATTAGTGCGATAAAGGCGCATTCACAGCTACGTCGTGTTATGTCGATCAAATCGTATTGTGATTGGACATTATTTTTTTGGCATCATAATAACGCTGAGATAGACGAAGCTATGAGTGTGTCGTGTCAGTCGATCAAAACGTATTGTGATACTTTTTTGGTATCGTGCAATAACCAAGTTTCAATCGACTATACCAAGAATTTACTAAGGAAAGCTTAACTTTTAAACCAATATGGTTACCAGTTGTCCGTTTAGTAACTATTAGCACTTGCATGTCACGACACATGGCGTAGCTGTGAATGCGCCTTTAAGACGAATGGTTACCTAATGGTTATTATTGGTAACGGTGGTATTCTTGGGGCATTTACCAAAACGCTAACCTATAGGTATTTATCATAGAGATGGCCTATCCGTTCTATATTATCTATGTTATTTCCTCGCATAAGTCCGTTCGCACGGATGCCAACTGATCTGAATACTTTCAGATCTCCCAGTGAATTTGTGATTTGTGTGTGTAGGTGCATAGCGCAGCCCAGGGTTGTACCTAACTTGCCAAATAACGTTCGAAGTTATTATCGATAATGAATTATATCAAAGAAAACAAAATTGTTTACGTAATAAAAAATATTATATGATTTACAATAATATATACTTGACCGTTGCAGTTATATACTTATAACTTATTATATAAGTACAATATATAATACGCGTAATTCGTTGATCATAGGTAGTAATCGCTTAATCGTTTTGTTTTATAAAACATACGAAATGTATAAAATTGTATGAAACAATCAGGAACAATGCAGTTGGTACATTCACCACAAATACAGATTACATTTAAAGGTAAACGAGAAGGAAAAAATAATATATGTAATTAGTACTGTACAGTGAATTAAGTTGTGTATAATAAAAAATTTAAGTGTAGTGGGTAAGTGATTTTCAACGTACATAATATAATGTGTGGCGGCGGCGGTGTAAAATGCTAAAGTATGTAATAATACTAAACAACATAAACTGGAGTATTATAGGTATTGTCGGTTTGTTCCAAGGTTCAACAAAATGTGTATGTTGTGCACGATGCAGAGAGAACAATATATACAATTTTAACATTTGTATAATATTGAATATTAATAGGTATGTTATATTATATAATTTAGCATCGATGTAATATTTTGTTGCAACTAAAATAGAAATTAATTTTTAATTAATTTAAATATTTATTATTGTGTTCTGTTGCGGTCGTCATTTCAAACTTTGGTCAACCGTAGGTACCTATTAATAAAAAAAAACACCACTAACAAATCCACAAAGAAAAACAAACTGAAACGATAAAAAATAAATTCGATACGAATTCACCTCGAAACCGCTGTACGTAGGGGGAGTCCGGGATACTTGACAGGGTGAAGAGATGAACCACCGCTCATATCTTTTTTAATTTAGCGCTACTTACTGACACATAAAGCTGAATCATAACGAGCATTATCACTCCATAAACTCACCTATGTGACAACACAACATTTCAAAATTACTGATTGATTGTTATAAACGAAAACATATTTCATTTGATGCTATCAAAGTAAAAAAAAAATGTTGTTGTTTCTTCGTCATTTATTCATATTTTATGGTATCTACGCGGAGTGGTGTTCCCATTATTTTTTTTGAGAGTATACTATATTATCATCAAATATAAACATTTGATACAATAAGAATATTTTACTTTGTAGACTACTCCCTCAAAAACAGAAATTATATCTTAGTTTTTCACTGACGTAGGCATATAGTGATAATAAACTGCATTAAAAAATTATGGTTAATTTAATTAGAAAAATCAATTTTGATCACATTATGTGATTTTGTACGATAGATAAACAAAGACATCAAATAAAAAAAAAAATATCGATGTTCACAAATTGTCTTTCTTTCTTCATTTCTAAATGCATTAATCGCTAAATTTAACACTATGCTTATATTACCAGCTGTAATAATTCCTCCATTAATATAAAGCTTTGTATGTATATTTTTAATATCATATTCTGAAACCAAATATAACTCAGAGTAGTTCGATGTATACTATTCAAATTTCGTATGTGTATTTAATAAGTTATAACTTATGTTAGTATGGGTGGAGTAACGGACCAACATTTTGGAAGGTACCACTTTGCCAATCCACTCAGTATGTCAGCAGAACTTTAAAATACTTATAAAGAACTCATCGACTATAGGTACTTGTTCAAAGTTCGATTTTTATTCATTGAAGTACACCAAAAAAATATTCTGCTTTAGAATAAGAAATTTAAAACGGTATGTTTTCGTTCAAAAAATTAGAAAATATAAAAATTGATAACGATAAAAATATATATGAACGGTTTTGAAATGATGAGTGTTCTCGATAAACGAATCACCAAGCATGTGGACATGGGTTTCCATTATAAAACTCAGCGTTATCATTATACGGCTATGTAAAACCGGAACAATCGTGCAAGTGAAAAGCTACGTCTGAATAATATAATATACGTTTACATTACGAGCGTGATTTTTTAATATGGATACGCGACAACACTTTACAGACACGTCGCGGTCAATATATAAATAGTAATATATGCGCACACTTGCACACGTATTTGCATGTGCTTAAACGACGTCAGTTGACTACAATAAATAAATAATAATAAAATCTGTTCTAGAAAACTCGTTGACGCGTAGTCGTTGACCGTCGTCCTGCAAAAGCGAAATTTCCGACGACTCGTGTCGACGTTTTCTGCAATATTATATGTACACAATATCTTAAATTGGAGAGGGAGTAAGGGACTTGGCAGAATTGTCAATGGGAGTAATGCAATTTTTTTTACCAGTTTGCACTTAATCAAAAACTTTTCTTGCATGTCAAGACATGATATAATGTTATATACAAGTATACAACAGATCTCTTAGGGCCCGTATTACAATAGTTGAACTCCGGTTAAACCACCGAATTTGGCCGGTAAAATCAGTGGTTCATGCGTAACCGAGGTTTAAACTATGATTGTAAAACGGGCCCTTACTCTAGGTGTTTGCGAATTTGCAAATTAAACATAATATTATGTTACGGTGGATTTATCAAATACTATGGTAGCAGGTATATTAAAATATTTTTTAAGTACTTATATATTAAATAACGGCTTATTCTGAATAATTTTTTTTTATTGTATACTTGTATCTATACAAATTTACCCATTCTCAAAATTTGGTGCTAATTGCTCCATATGCGAGTGTGATGTCGGGCGAATTTAATGATAAACAATAGAAAATGATGAAAGCGTATAATATATATATATATATATATATATATATATATATTGTTAGCGTGGATTAAACGTTCTAATGAATTATGTGAGAATGAAAACTGATAATCATTAAATTTGTAATCAATGTATTTATTAATTAATGTATTTATTTGTTGCGATTTCTGAAATAATCAACATAAAACAATCAATTATAAATTAGATAGGTACATACAGTTAAAGTCGTTTTAACATGAAATTGTTCTGAATCAAATTGAACCAGAACAAAACAGATTTCCTGCAAAATGCATAATTCATAAAATACTTCTGTCCTGTTCATTTATACCTACACATGTAATCCTATATTATACACATTCCTTATTTAACTATTCGTACGCGGATTTTGTGTTTTTTTCGCAATCAGTAAATAGGTACCTATACACATATAATATGTTTAAAGCAGAAATATATTCACTCAGCCGGTATAGGTGTATATATATACATAACACACATTATGTGAGTCGTGTGAATAATACGAGCCGTATAATATTTATTTCGCAACGCACGCGATTCGTATATAATATAATATTATAATAATATATATCGTGTACGATATTCGATTTAATTAATTTTTCCAAACACCTCTCCCCCGGCAATGGTTGTCGACGTCTAATGTCAAGGTCAGTAGGAACAAAACAAAATAAAAATAAATAAATAAAAAATGATCTAGATCCTTATAGAACCTATGCTACCGACAGCGGCGGCGATCTATGCGGCATGATATTATTATAAATGTATAACATAATATTATTACGATTATTATTATTGTTGTTGTTGTTGTTACGAACTGGCGTCGGAGGATAGTATATTTTACTAACATATATTATAAAACGCATATTATTCGCAGCAATATGTCAGTATATATCCTGTTGGCAAACTAAATACCTATAGGTACAACGTACCTTACTCTGTATTTACGAGCGTAAAAAAAAAAATTTGAAAAAAATCGAAACAGTCGTGTTCTTTAATAATGGAGGTATTTTATTTAGCGAACAAAGAAAACGGTCGTATTTCATGTAATATAGTGATTTCAGCGACTTGTACGACGCAAATACCGCGAAATCCGTTAAATCATAAAAATATTAACATTTATGATATCGTCTCTTACAACCATTGCCATGCACGTTTTATATAATAATAATAATATAAACAACAATAATAATATTATCTCACCTAAGTCCTAACGCTATTTACATATTATAATATAAAATATATACGCACCACCTATCTCGTGTATATTTTGTTGCCAACGGCGAAATGTGTTTATACATAATTTTCGATGGTTATTATTATTAATCGTCAAATGACCTAACTTAACCTAGGTACGGGTACCTATTTGATGTCAATTGATGTCGACTGTAACAAAATACCACACGTAATCTGAATAAATAGTGTTATTGTATAATCCCAAAATGAACACGGTTTGAAGACCATTTTATGTGTGATATTATAATAATAAACCTCCTATACCTAGGTATAATATAAGCGATGTCTCGGGTACCTATAATACAGAAATAATATTTGTATTACCTATTTTAGAAGACAATCAGTGAGAAAATATTTAACCTGCTGCCTACCAGCTACCATACATTATTTTTCAGCAGATGCAGTTGGACGAGTTCATTTTAAACCATTTTTCATAAATTTAGTTTGGTATGGTCTTACCACTGCGGTAAGGAAAGCTGAAAGTGGTGTGCGGAAGAAATCTCGCTTTTATAAAAAATAATGATTAAGTTGTGGCACAGAAATTATACACGTCAAATAACATTTTAATATGACTAAAATAATGCAAATACTTAATAAATTTGTTATTATAAAATTGATTTAGATAATATTGCCTAAAGCAGTCCAAATTATTTAACGTAAAATAAAGACTATATACAGGCATCAGTTTTTAAGTAATTAACACCGTTTTCTTTAACCAATTTTGGTCCATTATGCTTAGAGAATAGTAAAAATTGTCCACGACAAAATTAAATGCAATAGCCACGAATGCAACTACTACATGTATGATAAAAACTTTTAGAGAATCTCGGATCTCCCTGCCGATTAGAAACTGACCGCACAATGTGGAAAATATAAATAAATAAAAACCAATTGATGATTGTTTCGATTTTTTAGAGCTTGCCGAATAACGAACTCTTAGTAAGAACATTAATAAAACAAACGCAATAATCATAATATTTGTTCGCGTGTCGCATGTCATTCATTCGATAGCGAACAGCATAAACACAAACACAAAACATTATCTGCATAATATTAAACACACAGGTACGTTAATTAAAATGTTATTTCGACGACTGGTTTTCCGAAATCCATGCTGCGGGTGTATATTATTTTGTTATAAGCGCGTGTGGCGACGATGTTTTAAAATAATTACTATTTTTATTTTCACCATCGCCCCGGGACTACGTGACGTGGGTACCCCATGAAAATTGATTTGAGATAATATAATATCTCCACAGTCATCGCAAGTTATACACATATACACATACTAAATACCGTTCCCAGTACATCGCTAATCACAAGCAGTGGTATAAAGGTAAGGAATGGCCTAAATTGGCACCCAAATTTAAAAATTTTAATATTGAAGTTTAAATTACACAATTTAAAATAAGTATGTTAGTATAAATTTATATTGGACATTAAAAAAAAAATATATTATTCTAATAACCATTCTAAAAAAGTTTAAGTTTGAATGAGTTCAGTATTATATATAACGCACCCTGCAGTAACCTGTGCTAGTGCACAATCTGTTTGAAGTTCCATGATCCATGATAATTAATTATAATAAAAATTGCAAATATATTTATCAAAAACTAAACTTTGATGAAATGGTCGGTTTGTAAAAAAATTATTTTACTATTATTTACAATGTACTTTTTTTATAAATGTTATAATAATCTTCCTTGACACGTTTTGTACCAATGTCTAACCAATTGACTTTTCGACATAATTTAATGTTTGTTTTTTAGCCTAAAATAGTGAAGGGTTATCTTTTATTTATCGATGCATTTTTATGCTACGGCCCCCTACAATCCTAGTTATGACACTGCGATCACAATAAACATGTAATAATATGTATATTATTATTTCTATCACGACGTTTTCTAGGCAAACGGCCGCGGCGGACCGAACTATGCTGCAGCGGACACTCGGAGGAGACGTAAAAGAGAAAAAAATGTTTCCACCGGAGGTCGTTTGTTTATTTATATTTTTATTTATTATAGGTATACCTATACACCCCGGAATATACGCATATTATTATACACGATATGTATATTATACACGGATACGATTTATAGCGTATTCCTATATTATACATTACTTATATTGGTACGCTACCGGCCGGTCGCCGACACTTGCGTTTGTAATAATATTATATATGTTATGTAGACCACCACCTCCACCGCCCGCCCGTCCACCGTCTGTCTAATATATTATTCCCGCTCGTAGTGTACACACATTATAATAATATGCCTCCATATAATATATTGTATACATAATATATTAATACGCGTTATTATAATGTACAGATCGTTGAAATTTCACTGCTGATGGCGCGCATACATATGTGTATGGACGTATAGCTTTACATATTATAATATTATGCCTCATAATAATAATTATAAAACGCATGCCATTAAAAAGGAATCGCGTTTTACGGCCGACGATTATTATAATAACGAACGGATCGATCGATCGATCGACCGACCGACCGATCGATATTATCTCACTGCAGCAGCAGCAGCCCGCGAAACCGGTAGCCGCGGTGCATTTTATCGGATAAGAGCAGATTTATTCACGATGTCAGGTGTGTTTGCATTTATGTGAGTGTGTGTGTGTGTGTGTAGGCACCAGCATGCAGGTAAATTGCGCTATCTCGGTGTCGAATCGTCCAATTGCGAACAACTGCGCCGTGGCTGCCAATAACCGTATAATATTATTATATGAATTAGACAGCTCGGCGACGGACGGACGATGTGTATATATTATTATACCTATCTATATTTTATGCGTGTATTGAATTTCAGTGGCGTCATTTGTCATATATACACATTACACACGTTTGCGCCGTCGCGGTGTCTGGTGTGTGTATAGGTTTGATAATATTATTCACAATCCTCTCGAGTCTGCGAGTTTTTATAATTTTTAACGTTGTCCGGTTTTGCATCACGCGTGGTATAACGACCAGCGGATGTGCTTCGGATATACACGTAAATGGTCCTGATTTACGTAGTTTAAGTACTATATACTTATAATAGTACTATACACTATAATAGTGAACGACATTTTGGACACGAGTACCCGAACATTTTTCATAGGCTTTTTCTTGTTTTTATCTTTGTTTTAAAATTTCTAATAATCTAAAAAGTTATGGTGATTGTTATAAAAGTATAAATATGGAAAAAAAAGGTATAGGTAATTAAAAAAGATCCCGACGTAAATAGAACATTTCTTGTATGTGGTATCTTAACCACGCACAGTAAACGCAACAATGAGATTTTACTTCAAACTTCAATTATTGCACTCAGACCTAACCAATAGTGTAAAATATTAGAATATTTTATTTTATTTTTTTAAAACATCAAACTATTTAGCGATTTCGTATAATAATATTAATGTATGAAATATGGAATTAATGTTTATTTTACAACGTTACATACTTTATAACATAATATTGGATCAGAAAAAAATAAATTTTTTTTCGACCAAGAAATGTTTAATCGACTAGCACCTACGTTTTTGTGCCCAAGTGCAGTTTCTAATTTTCTATATAGGTGTTAAATACAGTTCGACATCATCCCTTGGAAGACAATATGACTGTTACCACTCTATAAAGGCGTTTGAAAACCATTTTCTCATATCACCAAATTTTTCTCAGGAATAACCCCACTCCAATTGTGACACTTAACCTGTCAGTCAGAAAAACTAATTTGCAAACAGTTTGAACATTTTTTAAGAAACTGTTATGCACAACTGGTGATCAAACTTTTGAACTCCTGTTTCGCGTCGAAATCGATTATTAGAATAGAATAATCAGAAATAATAACACGAATATAATATAGTAATCGTCTTAACGACATCAGCACCGTCGTCAGGTTCACTGTTCAGAGATAAATTATTATATTGTACAATCGCGAATAATATTCCATTAGTCCTGCGACCGCTCGCCCACGCACCTATATATACATATAATAACCTCATCGTACACGCGCGTGGGACCCCGTCCATAGTCCACCGGCTGTGGCAGTTTGTTAGCGACGTCCGCCGCCGCACCTTGCCCGCTCGACACGCCTCGAGAAACATATTATAGCGCTTAGATAGAACGAGGTATCAAATATTATTTTTATTATTATTTGTAATATGTGACCGTTTTCGGATTTCCACATCGCCGCCACCGCCACCGTAAATCTCTTCTGAGTAAAAAATATTGTAATCGCACAACAGATCGTATATCTATTTTCCGTTGAATATGGTTGACGATGACAATGTTTTATACAATCAGCTGGAGTGAGAGGTTACTTTACACGCATTAGAAATATTGTATCAAAAATATAAGAACTCGTATAATATGGTCGAACCTATATGGTATATCTGGATTCTGTACTCTGGCATTGCACTTAGTACTGTAACCTTAAAAATGGTGTGTTGTGTTTTATATACCTAATGAAAACTCAATGGGTGTTTTTAACATTTTATAGAGCACAATCACAGTATATCACGACGAGTAAGCGTATCATCGTTTCATCTGGCAAGAACCGATCAAGTGAAAAAAAAGTTTTCGAAGACAGTCCAGAAAAAAAATACGATGAACATCTCATATAGGTAGTTACTGTTTTCCGTATGAAAATGCGTACGCACCATACATAATTATTATTTATTATATTATATTGAGTACACCGAAAGTACATTTAAATTATGTCATATTTTAGATAGGTAGGTATAAACCCTATAATATGTGTCTTGAAAACTAATAGGTACGTATATTACGATTAAAAACATTGGAAGATAAATTCTCGCTAGTGCTTATATATTATATAAAGTAATGGACTACCATTATTTTTGTTCGAGTTCAGTGTTCATACTTGGTTCATACCTACACTTTGTAGGAGCTTATTCAAAAAAACATAATATATATGCATTCCATTGAACAAAATAAAAGAAATTGTCAACTATGTCGTAAAGAGTACAATATTATGTACATCGTTAAGTATGTTAACTGAGGGGGAAGTACATTGTGAAAGCAGTACCTCACCAGCTAGTATAGTGGTGCAGGCTCGATTAGAAAAAGACATGTTGACCGAACCTGCAAGATCTTACAATGTAACGATAAATATAATTTAGATTCTAGATACATAATATTATGTCTTTTTTTTCATTTGGATTTATCAACTCTGTGTGCTACAGGCAGCATGACTGTGGTTTTCTTAAACGAGTGTTTCAATAATAATAATGTAATTTTATTAGGTACCTAAAGGTACTTTCTCAAGAATGCCTAAAGGTCTAGAGAACCAACATACGTGGAGTACTTAATCGTTATTTACTTATCTATCACTTATACCTTTTAAAATATTATAGTGTCATTTCCACGCACGTGCGTCTACGCTACAATAAAATTTTTTTTTTA
Organism: Acyrthosiphon pisum; assembly: GCF_005508785.2. Lineage (NCBI taxonomy): Eukaryota > Metazoa > Arthropoda > Insecta > Hemiptera > Aphididae > Acyrthosiphon > Acyrthosiphon pisum. The sequence goes on along the minus strand of NC_042493.1, from coordinate 37,232,696 downwards.
AATTATTTTTCTCCATAATTCACCGAAAAGATACAATTAGGTATAAATTAGTAGATGGGCAGGACAAGTTATGCAATTTAAGTAACCTAGTAGAGTCCCAGTTATATTTATCTTGATCAACAATATTCTAATTATTAATAATTTTCATCTTTATATAAGTATGAGCTGTAGACGAGTTTTCACTTTTTAATAGTTTTAATATTATAATTTATTTATAATAGGTTATTTATTATCATAAGTACCTGCTGTAGTACGACTTGTCCACGGCGTAGGTCGTCATCGTGGCGTCCGGAGGTACGGGGTCGTTGGTGCCGCTGTGCTGGTCGGCCACATAGTTGATCAACATGTCCAGGTCGATGAATTCCTCGGTCCCATAGACTACAGAGTCCTGCGGTGGATGCTGGTGCTGATGGTGCTGCGCGTCTTCGAGAGGATGGTTGCCGACGTCGGGTGCCATCGGGTCGTATCGTCTGTGGCTGTCCGTTGACGGGGCCAACCCGAGGACAGTGCCTGAACCGCACATGTATACCGGCGATGCCTGTGGGCCCGTCGGGTTGCCCAGCCAGGAGATGGTATCCTGCCACACTTGCCAGTCATCCTGCGAAAGAAATTCGAACGGAAATCAGTTCGGTGACGGGTTGGGAGGTCGCACACTTAAGATAATTTTGATAAGTTTTCCTAGGAATTGAAAATTGAGAGATGCTATGGATATAGACACAATATGCACTTATATGCGGATAAATTAAATACTCTACAAATTCGACGAGCCACGGGGCGCCGATTCCATAATTGTTGGAATAGCATACATGACGGTTTTGATATCGACCTTAATAATATGACTTAAGTAGGCATTTTTCTTATTAAATTATAATAATGAATAAACTATAATCTATATGTCATGCTACTTATAACTATACTGAGATATAAAATTATTGATCGAGACCTCAATTCATGTAATCATGTACCTATCTGATATAAGTGATTACAAACGACAGAAATCGATCAACAAAATATATACTTAGTTTAAAGCACATGTACGGATTTTTTTTTTTACAATACATACATAACATAATATAAAATACGTCACACGACATGGTCTTTATGATGCATCAGTTTCAATCGCTTTTTTTTAAACTTGCGGATTATAGTAGTGAGCTCAGATCTTATGCGTATTTTCATTTATAAGTTGAAATACTATTGTGAATACAATCCGAAAATAACTCACTGCACGATTTGAATATATTATATATTATTATGCGTCGCCGCGTAGGAGTACCAACACAGCACACATCAAGCACAATAATAATATAATAGATGGGTGTCTGAAATTATGCATAAACGATTAGGATTTTGGCACACTCGTGGTGTGAAAGTTTGGTTTTTCTTTCGACATAATATGGTTCGTTTATACATTTTGTTCGAATCTGTGCATGATAACTTATTATAATACGTATTATATGTTGGACGGTGTGTCTTAATATTCGTGAACGCCGGCCCTGAATATAAATCGTACGAGTATGAAATATTTTAAAGAAATTATTGTTTATTAAAATAGAGTCGAAACTAGTTATTACATATATTCAATTTAGTACTACTAACCCGCTCCGAAATTATTAGCATAATTGGCGAACAATGTATTAAGTATAGTAAATCGCGACTGTGTGGGTAATAAGTACAATTTTAAAAACGCGACTGGAAACCTCGGTTTAAATCTATATAATTTTATACTGTAAATACTATAGGTAGGTACGTGCTGTAATTCTGTATCTATAGGTGCCTATTTATTATTTTAGTTTTCAAACGTATACCTATCCAGGAAATTCGTGTCAATTATCATTATACACGTTGCACTGTTACAGTATAGCAGTTAAAATACATTACATGGTTTGTAATAATTATGAAATAAAATATAACTTATTAAGTGTCGAGAAATATTCGACGTAATATACCAATACGGGAATCATGTTTTATTGCGCTGCTCATAAATGTATAGCGAAACGCATATACTAATTGAATAATTTATAGTCAAACATCAAATTAGAATATTTTATTATATTTTACTTTGCCGACAATTTAATTACCTACTTATTTTATTTATATTTCAGTCAATTACATACCTAATTTATTAGGATGCATAGTTACAATCCATCCGCGACACGGTAGGTACTCTACATATTATAGTATAAAATATAAATATTATTAATTTAATTTAAACGATATTATGCTCTTTTTAATGCATTTCTATAATGAAATCATAAGAAATCATTAATTTTTGTTTTTTAAGATAACATTCTTGTGATACTGTTTGATACTTACTATCTATTAATGGTTAATGGTTGCTGGTTAACACTTCAGCAGTAATTAATACAACTAGGGGTGGGGAATTCATGCCTTAAAATATCTTACAACATGTACCTATGCATTATGCACTAAAAAAACATTATTATTGAAAATGTATTATTCATCTTTACTTATTAAATTATATTAAACATTTAAACGGCAGTTTTTATTATCAAACATTTATTATGAATATTATATTTATTTTAAACTATATACTGGCACTAGTTTATTACGCCGACGGTCCAGACGGGAAATAATGTTTTGTTCATTTTCATGCTCGAACAAAATTTTAACGTATAGAAAACGTGAAACTTTCATAAGCATCATGTACAAAAACAGGGGTCCCCGTGCCAATTTAACTAAAACTTAAGAGTTAAAGGAACTAGGGATCAGTGGCTAAGTGGCTTAATGCTAGTTGGGAACCACTGCTATAGTTTAGGTACCTATAATATAATGATAGAATGGGTCTTATGGGTGTTTACCCTCTCTGTTCGTATAATAGCATACAGATATTTTTATGCGTGTGTACCTACCGCAAACGTGGTCGGTTTGACGTCGAATTCCGCCGACAGCGGATCGAGATTAAAAGTCGATAGGTACACGATAGCAATGTTTTTTTCGACCGTTGACTAACATCCGACCATCGTTTTATTATAATTTTTTTTTCAAATACGATATACCATGCAAGTTCGTTTGATTCATGTTATTGATTCGTGAAATTCATGAGATTTGAATACACGGTAACTAACGCGTTTAAAAATGGATAAGATCGCGACGGCTGATGTTTAAAATTATAATTTTGTTATCTACATATAACAAGGGGTTATTATGTTTGCGTTTAGATGATTGGATATTATTTCGTGTATATTATATATAACTCGTATACGCCACGCTCGTCTTACTGCCGCACACCGTGAAAAATACGTTTAGGTATAAATGTATAATTATATATCTTTATTATTAGGTATAATATGATTTAAATGGCCAATTAATAATTGTCCGATTCGCATAGCTGACTGACGAATTCCAAACTAATAAGAACACGAACTAATAACAGCAACTATTTTCCTCCACCGCGGTACGACCGTCTATAAAAATAATACTACTTATTAGGTCTATATTATATTATATAAGCTATTAATTCCCATATGTATACTACTAAGTAAATGTGCAGTTTATTTCTACACAGTGGTGCTCTGGCGCTATGAATAAAACAAAACTAGAACACATTTTCTCAGCGACATTTTTTAGCGACTTTTTCTCTTAAAATCTATAAATGTTCCAAATACCTAAGCATGTTGCCGACAATTTCAAATAAAGTAAATTATGATGTTTCAGTGGACATTTTGATTGGCAGGTATATCGTATATATATCGCATCTTTTAACAAGTAAATAATTGGGTACTTATTTATTACTTATGCATTTGCTCTACACCTACATGTTTAATATTTTAATATTTCTTATGAATGTACACACATTCAATAATTCTATTCATGGGATCAATATTGATTTTATTATTTGAAGGCAATTACACTTCTGTGAATCTATTACAAATGGAGAAATTCTTATTTACCAGATAAAATAATAATCATAAATTGGAACGATAATCGTGATGTCACGTTGAACGAATATACTTTATTATTATTTCTAAGATATAATTTATTTATAATTATTGGCACTTGAGCAATAATTAAAAAAATGAATAACGCAATTAATTTTAGATTAGATAGGAATGTACAATAATATTTTTATTTTTTTTCTAAGCTGACTATTTTCAATTTCATTTAAATCTGATTTTTTTCCTATCCGTTGGTAATTTTATCCATAGGATATTTTCAACCTTGCGTTGAATTTATTTGGATATTTAAATATAGTTCATTTTTCCCCAATTCTGTAATAAGTAAGTATTACATTATACTTGGCTATGATTGTTATAGGCGTTAAAATAAAAATAAAATTTTTATTTTTTATTTACATTTTCCCCCTAGATTCAGATTATTACTCATCTCGGATGACTTTTAAAATGTGTATACCACTTTTACAGGATTTTTATCTGGTCACTTTAGTTTAAACTGTAATAATAGATGGAACAGTTTTGAATTACAAATTGTATTTCTATATTTATGTATATTAATAAACATTGATAATAACCGTTAAGCTGGTTACAGTCATACACTAGATCATACAGCATTGAGTCACAACAATTATAATACAATGTGCAATGTTTTTATTAACTGTAATGAACATAAATTACAACAACTTATAAATTCAAAGAAAATATATCGACGCATGTATAAAATATGTATTGCCTATGTAAGTACCTATAACTTTATAACATTTGTATAATTATTTGCTTTGCTCAAGACTATAGTTTCGAGGCGCATACTTGAATTGATAATAATATAAATGTTTTCTCCTACCTATTTTATTTATCATATTTGGTCGAACATATTAGATAATAATTATACTGGTTGCCCACAAAATAAAGGTAATTTTAAATGAGCTCATTAGTTAATTTTTGAGTTAGGTAGAGCAAAATATGAATTCTCATGTTTTACTAGCCAATTACAAGCCATTTGAAGAAACCACCTAGCCCCTCTCCCTCCCAAATTGTACAACACGGATACCTACAATGTGCATAGGGTGAATGACGCATTCTTGCCTCAAGTGATTTGCTCGAAAACACACTCAAGCACATTCATATATAAATAGACTTGCAGCGTGTAACCAATTGTAAAAAATGTATTTATATGTATTCGGCTATAAAAATATGCAAATAACATTATTTTAACTTAAAATATAATGGAAACGCAGTGGCGTATTTATAGGGGTGAAGGGGGGGGGGGGGGTGGCACAAGGGGTCATGGAGTTATTTAGTCTATTTTATATATTACTAGCTGATCCCGTGCACTTTGTTGCCAGTAAAAAATGGCAACTATTAAATAAATTATGATTGTTCAAATCCTTTTGGGTGTAACTTTCTGCAGTAAGTGCAACTCATCCACATTGGTAAGTCAATATTCGAAAATTTGATTTAAAGCAACCTTAAATGATTCTCGAATAATCAATGGCAACCATTAGGTATACAATAAGTATACAATTTATACGTACAATTTTGTTTTTGCTGATTTAAAGTTTAAAGTTTAAACCCCATAAAGTCAACATTTTGCAAAATCCTTCTTAGTATACGGTGAAATTATAATATTAATCTACCCTCAAAATGTCAAATCGATAGCTCTAATAGGTTGGACTCTGCGGTGATTATGAATCAGTCACTCAGGACAGTCTCGTTTGAATGTATTAAAATATTTAACTGATAATATAATAATCTATATATTAAGATCGGTTGTAATCAAGTATTTCATGGTTATGTTTTAAAACAATATAGGTCAAAATAACGCCAAAGTGTAAATACTTCTTACATACGCCACGCTGCCATACTGCCCATTTGCGATTTGAACGCGATATCGGCCGACCGAGACGGCGCGGTGAGCCGATGCTTTGCACAGAAAATGAAAACGGCTCTAGGACTTGGTTTTTTTTTTGTTATTGATAAATAATATATCTAGGTAATACTATGATTATGATGCCTATAAATTATTATGTGTCTAATACGCAAACGGTGTGTTAGATAAAAAGAAAGCTCACACAACTGCAGTCACAATTATTGTTGTTGTTATTATTATTATGATTATCGTGATTCGTTATTGCAGTCAGTGAAAATGACAGACCATGACATAACAACTGCGCAGTGTAACGTAACTTATGAGCTATTATCATTGATTATAAATACTATCTAATATTATCAGCCAATATTTTTTTTTTAAAAATGTTGGTTCTAAAACGTAAGTGTGTGTGTGTGTAGTAGGTATGATTGGTGGACCACCCCTTAAATACAGACGGTTTATTTATTTATTATTTAATTTTAACGAGTAAGAACCTTATTTTACAATGTATGATTTTTCTTATCTGGTATAACTTATAATATTACTACTGGTCATTTTATATTTGGCATTTTTTGGCATTTTTTAAAATGTAATACATGATTCCTTATAAAGTTATTTACTTTTATCATAAAGAAAATGTCTTTAAGAAAGTCAAATTAAATTTTTATGAGCGTAAATTTTTACAACATTCACTCGATTTCTCATGTAACGATTTTCTTATTTTGTTGTAATTCAAAAACCAAATACTGTAGACACTTAATATTTATATCACATGTTTATTTTATAAATTCCTATACTTTTGCAACAATTTTCAAAATATTTTGACTTGTTTTGAAATGTATACGGGCAATTTCAAATTTCTATTTTTTTAAGTTTTTTTTTCTATAAATATCAATAAAATTTTGTTTGTTGGGCCAAAAAGCGTCGAAATGTAATACAAGTGGTTCCTGATATATTTCTTAAATAGCAGTTGAAAAATATTAAAAATACATAGGCACAATTTTTTTTATAAGTATTTAAAGTTCAATTTTTAACACCATTTATGAAATTTAAAATTTAAAAATGGGTAAGTGGATGTCGCTCTGCTGTACAGTAGGTTTTAAGTGGATCACTTTAATGGATGGCGTTAAATATGAATTCAATAATGTAATATGATTGTATAAGAAAAACGATTCTGAGCGAAAACGGTCAGTCACTGCACTGCACGGCACGGCTGTCGACCCACATGGACCAATTAGGTATGACAATCGACGTTTCATTGATTTCGCGCTTTACCTTATAATATTCGTAAGTATTATTATTATCAATATTACCCCGTGTTTTGTTGGCGCAAAACGACTTATGTAGACGCGTGCAAAGCCGCAAAGTTAAACCTGATAACCTGCGCTAACGAGTAATAACATTATATTGTTGTTATACAGTGGTCGTGACAAATACCGATCGATTTTGGTATGGGTAATTCCTGGTAATAACTAGTTATAATCGAATAACGTTTGAACCACGACGGTTTCATAAAACATAATAATCCAGATACACTCTTCGCGTAAATTACGTGTTTATATTATATTATTAAGAAACCGATAAAACGGTTTAAAACTTAAGTTCCGTAAGAAATCGTGTTTACACGCAAACAGACTTAGTATCGACTTAGTAGGCCTATCAAATACACTTTTGATGTCCAATGGCTAATTTACATTATTTTAATTTTATTCATACAATTTCAATTAATTTTACATAAATAAAACAATATAAATTCATTCATTTCTTAGATAGTCATGAATTATAACGAAAATAAATTACAGTTAAAACAGGACTGCACTGTGAATTTCAATAAAACATTTTTGATAATGTATGAAACAAACATACATATTATATACATTGTACGCATGACGTAACAAATAAATAGCTATTAGCTACTATCAGTGATTTTGCCTTATACTAATAAATTTAAAAATCGTATTCAATATCAGTTCTCGTCTGTAACCCGTGTTTGTGTTTTGTTTTTAAACCGGTTCGAAATAATTAAAACGATTTGAAATCATTTATAGGTACCACCTAGTAGAAAAGTTATGATTTTCAAACCGATTAGACATTACCATACTATTTGGAAACGTTTATTTGAAATCAAACCTTTTGGTCGGTTTTGTATACTAGTAAAATGTAATGTTTAGTACGATACCTCTGAAAACGATTAAAAATTTGCAGTTGTCTGGGCGTCTATATGTCAAACAAATATTATAACACTACCAGAAAAGCACTGTCGATAAATTATAATAAAATTATATAAGTGAAAAAACCTAAATATTATATGACTCCCGCCGAGAGAACTGCGGGGTATGCGTCGTATTAACTATTAGTGTACCAGCCACCAGGTACTTATTACAAGTATTAAAACAACATTTTCGCTCTAGGTGATATATCTGATTTGAGTTTTCTTTCATACGAAAACTTCATTTTCAAAAGGGTTTATTATGCTTTGTATTTTTTTTACAGTTTTAGAGGTATGTTAGAAAATTGTTTATAGGTATAAAAGATTGTTAAGAAAGTTACATACTTGCCAGGGCCGCATTAACCTTGGTGCAAAAGAAGCGTTTGCTCCAGGCGGCAAAATTGAAACTACTATAAAAAAAATTTAAAACTATAATTTCTTTAACTGCTACTTCTATTTATCAAAAAAAAAAATTAGATGTTACAATAATTATTTATAAATACATTTTTTTCTCAATAGTACCTACCAAGATATTTTTAAAAATAATTTATAAATGGAAATCATTTTATTATATTTTCTTATAGTCTTAAAATAATTTACATGACTATATTTTTTTCGTGCTATGGATGGGGGGGGGGAGAGAGGAGGACCGATAACAACTATTGTGTGCTACATGGTGGCATTTGCGACTAAATATTTTTGATGAGAAGATCTACCTATACAGCCCCTCTATAATTTTGAATTGAGATGCGTCCATGGACCAACATTACTAGTACGCTGTGCAATGGATCGAACGGATTCCACCGATTATCGACTCCCACGATGGATCGAAAACAAAACGCACTAGTAAAATTTCTTCGATTCCAAGACGAAACTATGCCATGGGCATTATTATTATATGTCTCTTGTCTTTGCCATGCGATCACTGCGCGCGAATCCCATCACCGTAAGTTTTTTTTGATCGTGCAGGAATGTTTGTAGTTACGTACAATAACATAATATGGAAGATGTATAGGTGTGATAACGAATATTGTTGTAACTAAGTATTCGCAATATCCCAGAAAACGATGAAAATTACTATGGACTTGCCCATTTTTGGACAAGCCGGGTATTGTTTTTCGTATTATTTAGAATCGGTAGGTATATTATATTTGTCTTTCCTGGTACAATCGATATTCGTATTGGTTCAAGACTATTGGCTTTTTGAAAGTCATTATATTCACAGTAATAATATTGTTTGAACTGACGTGAGAAGGAATATTTTCATGACGTGGATTCTATATACACGTATACTAATATAATATACTATAGTTGGGTCGGATTTGAACGGGTAAAAAATTATCCAGTCGACAATTTATTGAATTATTTATTTAACTATAAAAGTATTTTTATTGAGTATTTTTTTGTTTGATTTTTTAAACAGCTACAATACATCTGAACTCTTACTATTATTCAGGTTAATAAAAATTGTTCATGTGTTAGAGAAAGGATATTATTGCACATAATTGTAAATCCTATTTAAATAATTTGGAAATAATTGTTTAAATTTATGTCGTTGGATATATCATTATAAAGGATTGTTTTTATTTATGAGTTTACAATTTAGAACAGTATGAGGAAGAATTTGAATAAATTAAAGTTTTTATTCATATATTACTGCAATAATAACACACGATATTATCGTTGTTCGATTCTATACTCACTATTCATTTATTATTTCTTACATAAATCGTGGTTTGACCCAATTTAAATATATCTTCGAATAATCGTTTTTTGTCATGTCTATTTACTTAAACATTTTAATCGAGACATGGCTTTTATACCAATGAGCATTGCAGACAACACAACGTCTAACGCACACAACGCATAATCATTTTGTATTGATTTTATCCCCATCGAAATCCTATAATATACAATACTTTCGGAAAAAAAATGTTTCGTTCAAAAACATGCGTCTTGCAAAGCTCGACACAACAAACACCCGAGAAATAGAAATACAACACGATGGTATTTATCGTATTTATATATTAATTATTATTATTATCGTCATAATATCTCGTCTCGTCTCGGTCCTATCTACCGTTCATAATGACCGTCTGTACGACTACCTATATACTATGAGTACACGTCGCTTATAAGAATAATATCATCGCGTCTGGTAGAGCGTTAAATACCGCAGACTACGCGACATTTTATCGAGAGGCTTGCAGAAGGTCTGTCTGATGGCATTTTAATTTGTCTGTGTTGCCGTAAAAAAACCGTGTTCGAGGAATTACAAAATGACAAACAAACGAGTTTGTCGATAACATTTTCAGTGTGCCGTGGGCAATAAACGACCATCGACAACACATCAAATCAGTATTAATTATTATAATGTAGTCCAATTGGCAATAATAAATATCCGTATTTCATACTCGATTATTATTGAACGAACTTTGATTAAGAAAAAAACTGTATTGGTACTTAATTGAAACAAAATCGAGTGCTAAGTTAATTTCTTGTAGCTTAATATTTGAGCGTTTTATAAATACGGTAATTGATTGTAATATTTTTAATGATTCTAACGCGATGAATGTATTGATTATGCAATGATATAATTTTATTTTAAAATTAAGGAAAAATGTTAATTTATATGCGAAACCAACCTTTGATCAAATCGATATTGTTATTTACTACCAAAGGTTTGACAATATAGTGGAAGATTTCATATAAGTTTTGCTTACATGAATTATTAAAAACATTGAGTGTAATTCCACAAAACTATTTTATGAACGTTTCTGAATCCAAATTTAATTTGGTTTTAATGGATTTCAATCAAAACATTATTGTAAATGATTGTAGAAATACCTACTATATACGCATGTGGTATGTGCAGCTGCTTTTTGTCGCGGTACGAATTTCGATAATTATTGTTTCGTGACCTATATACAAAATGCACGTATCGTGAACATTTTCACTCGACTTGGGTTGGATGTATTTACGCGGATCCTCGCGAATTTATGCGTCGTCGGCCGCGAACTGCGGTCAGCACCCACCCGCGGACTATGGGTTGGTTTACTTAAAAACTACATATACATCGATAGAAAACGTGATGGAATTCGTACGGCGGCTGCAACACAAAGAATTCGCGTGCATATAGGCACACACATAATATTATTACACCAGCTATTATAGGTACAGTCGTGGTCGTCTATATAGTAAATAATAATAATAATATATAACTACACCCGCGGAACACGATCTGAGCACCGACCGCCGCACGCGCCGCTCTGTTTCCGGAAGTGTGCCTACATACCAGTACATAATGATATACAGCGCGTTCGTTTTGTCTTTAGCCCCGGTACATATTATGTAAACGTTTATATTATTTTTAAATTTTCGTTCAGTGGTAATTATACGACTCAATAGTTCAAATTGCGTGTTCATCAAATATTTGAAAAATAATATTTTAGGTTCACGGTTTTGTATTTATTTGTTTTACTTATTTTGTATTTTGAAACCGTTGTTGCGGGATTACACTTTAACGTTGAACCGGTAATGGTAAAGGCACGTAATACGAATTTATGATGCACTAAAATATGCTCTTAGCTTAAATTATAAAATTAAAAATTATGTTTTTTTTCTAAAAGCGAATAAGATAATTATTTTCTGTCGATAACGCTATTGAAATAGGCATGATAAATTGGCATGGATCGAATCAGAATATTTAAATAAAATATTTTACACTTGGGTATATATCAAATATTTTAAAACAAATTTTGATCGAACTTAATTCGTTCTGCAAAAGTAATGTAATATGTTATCATTACCCCTACATGTAACTGTTATTGGTTTTGAATATGTATTCCATTTTTAATTTATGAGTGTGAAATAAAATGAATACCCACAGTTCGAAAACTGCTGTGTTTATTGTACCAATAAATATAAATAAATTTACCGGAAATCGTCACGGACATCGGCGCTGACCAATATTTGAAAAGACAATCGCTCTGTACACGTGCGTAATGGGTATCGTCGATACATATTATAGACGACCGCAGCAGAATAATACCTGCGGTGCCCCTCGGGTTATAAACGACGGCGGCGGTACACGGTCATTTCTATAAAGTCAATATTATATATATACCTCTGATAAAGTCAATATATATATGTATAGAGTATATTATAGACAAAAGAGACCGGCCCGAGAGCTTACTCCTTATATAAGAGGACGTGGTACCTGCAAGTGTTGACTCGGTCTTACTAAAATGCAACCAACAAAAAATTTAAATATTGTAAAAACCAACAATATAAAACACAGATAATGTTCTTACCCAAGTAAACGATTTTAAGAAAAATTTAGAAAATATTTCTCAAAAAATGTTCTGAAACTAAACTGTGTTCAAGCCTAGACCTTTATAATGCAACTTTGTTAATTGTTAATATTTTAAAAGCGCACAGTTGAAGTATTTAAACCATTCGGTGAAACACTTACATTTTCTTCTGTACGAGATTAGTCTGTTAAGTTTTCGTTTTTATTTTTATTGTGTAATTTACACTGCCAACTCTTTGATTTACGATTTCGTTTTCCTTTACCACGCTTATTACCCCGCCCAGTTACATTTTCACAACACCGCCACCAAAACAGGTCACACTGCACAGGGAAGTTATCAGATCGTTCTGTGGCCTATTTTGATATATATTGCATATTATTGGCTATAGCAATGTTCGTTTTACACTTTTATCATCAGAATATACCTTTATGATACTTAGTTGATTATAAGCTAAACACTACAGTAAAAATTGTACGCCTACTACGATGTACAATTTTCAGTTATATCCACATTGTAATACTATGACGTTTCAGAAGTTCCGGTCGAATGCCCATTTATTAGACTTAAAATGTTCACAACACGCCATTGATATTATTATAATATTACTATACGAAAACTGCGTATCATTGGCACCGATCGCTACTGCAGTATCTGTAGGTATATAATGTTATATTATTTACACCGATAAATGCATATTATTTTAGTTAATACATTTACGAATTTCATCATTAAAATACACATAGGTAGTGTAGCAGCGGTGGCGTTCGAGGGGTAAATTATTGCGGCGGCCACGACCCCTGCATAGTTGACGCCGGCAGTGGTGTCAAGGGCGATTCCGGCGGTGGCAGCGTATTATAAAACACAATAATATAACAAAATATGTGGCGTTTAACCCGCGCAATATAGGTAATTATTATTATCATTTCGCGTGCTGATCTATTATATTATTCATAATAATAATAGATACATTATACATATCATAATATATATATATATACACAACACGTGAGCGCACAGACACACGTCTCGCATAGAGTATACCTGCACACATATATGTATATAATATAACATTATAGTTGTATATACGTGTATAAAGGACGAATCACCGAACGTGCTCACCCACTTTTTATTCTTCAATAATGTAGCTGTTGAAAATCAGATATTTGTAATTTTTAAATATACTCCAAGACCATAATTTCAAGTTTTTAACATTTTTTTACAACTTAAGGAGATACAAACTAATGTTTATCAAATTACATTTTCCCTATTCTACTGTAGATTATTAAAACTATAAGTGTTTTGAAAATGTTAACGTTTTAAATTTTAAAAACAAAATTCGAAAGAGTATAAAAGTTTTGAGTTGTTTAATTTTGTGAACGAATGATATTAGGTCCGCGATAATAGAATTAGAAGATAAGAGAGCTATGATAGTTATTTTAAAATGTTAGTATTTTATTAATCTATCAATATTTATCATTTATAAAAATGGTCCTAGTATAATATTAATACTTTATCCTATAATCAATTTTATAATTTTTGTAAAACCGTTTTTAAAGACTTCATAATATACATAAAAAAAATATATATTCACTAAGCAATTCACAGTAAAAAATGGGGGTTTTATATTTGAAAAACAGAAGTTTGCATCGCCACAGAACACTTCTTATGTAGACAAGTAGTAGATACAACAATTATCAAGAATTTCGAAAAATGGTAATTTCTAAAATTTAGAATTCAAATAAATTCTAAAATTATTACTTGAAAACCAGAGGTGAGCATACTTGGCGAATCACACTGTAGATAAATCGGTAAGTCAAGTGGACAAAATAATATAACATGGCATATAAGATATATCTACAGACTACAATCTACGTGTGTTCGGGTATTGGTGGTTATTATTATTATGTTATTATCGCGTCCGCCGCCGCAACAAGGTGATCTGGTTCGCGAAATATTCCGCGCGTGTACCCGCAGATATAATATAGAAGTATTATTATAGATACTACATCTATGTAATATTATTGTAATCAGCGTTTCCCCCTATGACACACCGCACCAGAAAAGATCATTCACGTGCATATTGTAATGGGAGGGGTGAGACCCGTTTGAACGAATTAAATAAGAAATATAATAAATAAATACGATTTCGGTCACCCGCATAAAAAGTGCACAAAAGGATAAAAAAAATGTCCTATTATATCGTTATATAATCAAGAATATGATGCATATTATTTGTTCTAAAATACAGTAGTGACTATGCACCAAGTCAAAGTCACTGATTGGTGAAAAATATGTACATCCTAATTGTAAAATTATTATTTGTGACAAATACGCACCTTAGGAAAATCTGTTGTGTAAATTTAATTACTAAGTTTAGTTAATGAGCGTGTGTTAGTTGGGTGTTGTAGATTTAAGTTGTTAAGGTACACACGATCAATTTTGTTACACCCGTAAGCTAAAACATGATGGAATGAGTCGAAACATTTACGGATTTCCGTGAAATTAAATTAAATTCCATTAAATTAAGATACATTTGGGATCGGTGCAAAACTATTTTAGGGGTTAGAACAATTTGTTATAGAACAATGATCAAAATATTGGTAACCCACAATATATTTCAGTCATAATAAATGTATTTTTAAATACAAAAAATATTACACAATAATATAATATAGCAGGTATTTAATGATTTTTAACAATTTATTTTATTTTTATACAAAATAAACTTTTATTTTGACAAACAATTTTTTTCTTGTTTTTTTTGGAAGCAATCTTCAACCTTCAATTTTGTTGGTATCAATTATTTACTTCAAAAATATCACAAAAACCGTTTAATAAGTAGTTAAAATTTCCTGTGAAGTATTCAAATGTAAAACCGTTTGCGTTCGAATTGGACAACTCGAATATTTTCGTTCAAACTCCGGCTGTAAAAATATCCTTTGACTTCCGTGAAACTTTGACTAAAATAAATCATGGGTTTCATTATTGTTTACATACAAAACGTTTCTCTGCTTTAACCCCCTGGGCCCCATATATATAGTGACTGCATAAAATAATTGGTCCATCAAACGGGCCGCAGTTTAATGTGCGCATTTTTATCGACTGGTCCAGACGTGCTTTGCCCTTATAAAGATCACTATAGACAAGACTAATACGTTATTAATTTAACTCTTCACCATCTCGTTAATAATACATAGGTTCTGCCGGATTTCTCCTTATACTTAGTGCTTTAAAAATATTTTATTCACAACAGGGCTATTTTTATTTTTTCGTTAGAAATTTGCTTCTTAATTATTTAATTTTGAATTTAAATGGTTTTTTTTTTTGACAGAAATCAAGTAAGTGTTATAAAAAAAAGCTAAATTTCGTCAAAATATTTAATTTAAAATTTTTATATTACGAATACGATTTATATTTAAAACTTAATATGTATTTTAAATTACTCTGAAAAAATATGATAGAAGTCATTAAGCTCACTAATAATGATTTATTATTAGTGTGGCCAAAATGTAATACTCATAAAAATCTCGAGGGAATGCCCTTAAAAAATAAATTTAAATGTTTTTAAAAGTTTTTCACCTATTATTTATAAATATGAGATCAGTTATTCATATATAGAATAAAATAAAACTATACCTACACCGATTGTTAATTAATATTGCTATCTTAGATTCTGAGCGGAGTGATGAATGTATTGATTTCACAACGATGTGTGTTTTTTTAAATTTTAATTTACGCCTGTTATCAGAATAAAACTAGATTTTGAAAAAACAAAAATTTAATTTTTTGTGTAACTGTATAAAAAAAACATAGGTACTTACATGAAATTTTCTATTCACCATACAGTTTTCAAAAGATTTTATTTCTTTTTGAGCTATTTACATAGGCGTAAGAAAATTTCATACTTAATTAGTTTTTGTTTAGTTATTGTCGATAAAAAAATTTGAAAATTGAATACAAAGTTCCTCATAAGTTGTTAGTGGTATTAACAAAAAAATGTAGAAGTTTGTAGTGTCAGGTAAGACCAACAATAATTAAACGGTTAACGATGAGACCAATTTATTAAAATTATTATTCGGAAATTTAAATACAGTTTGATAAACTCGTCCATTTGTGCATACAGCAATTATGCAATTTGTAATTGAAAACCGGTTTTCTCTCTCCCTAATTTCCACTTGAATGCAAAATACCACAGTTTTGTTGAGCACCTCTAACTATATTTACATCTAATTATTATCGCGTGGTCCTTGAGAGGTTGAAACCAATAATTGAATATGTAGATCAAAACCGCTGTTTTGGTCGATTCGATTTTTTTCCTCTTATTGTTATTTATAGACGTGCATTTAATAAAATCATAATCAAAAAAAATGACATGACACGCGATTTATTTTTGTTAAAATACTAGGTATGTCGGGTAAAATTATAGACGTTGAATAAAGAAATTAATCCATTAGTTATAGCTTATACCTGATGATTCTAAATCCAGACCACAGCCACTTGAAAATTCAACCAAGTGAAATTTATATATTAGAAAGTAAAAATAGTTAACACGTAAATCGATTAGGTAAATATGTTTTAAGAGCCCACTGTTGTTCTTTCGTTCTTGGTATTTTAGGTTTGAAAACAAAACTTAAAAATCATTATTTTTTCTAAAAAAATATTATTACTGTGCAAGTATTAAACGAACGAGGTTATTTATATCCCACTCATTGCATTTCATTATTTACATTAGTTTTATAACTTATTATACAAGAATAAATCAATTTTGTGTAATTGTGTGTTTAAAAGTTATAATACTATAATACACAAAATATAATTATAAATTTATTATTTGTTTGGAAAATATTTTAACCTAGACTCCTGCATTAGGTACGGTCAAGTTTATAAAAACCCAATGAGCTAGTTAACTTCCTGATAGATTTGAGTAATTTATATAACTCTCTAAAACTTCATTCAACTAATAATGCTAAGTGTTGCCAAATCAAATTATTCATATTTTGTTGTTCGTATAATTAATCAGTTCTATAACTGTAGGTACATAGACGTATTGTCCCTTTTTTATTTAATAGTAAAATTAGTACAGGATACAAATAAAGAGGTTGAGTTACCAATCTTTCATTCAACAGATCGTGAATACATTATGCATATAAAAACTAAAATCAGTGGTACAGAAATTTTAAGCAGATATATTTTTTTTCGGTAAATTTGAACAGTAGGTAAATATATATTATAGGTTTTGAATTGAACACGGTTGCAGGACATGTCTTATGACTAGTAATTTTTTAATATTTCCAATAGTATTCCACGAGATTTCGAAAATCCAACGGAAGTGAAACGGAAGTCTTACGGCCCACCTGCAGATATCAATCACCAAGCACGTTTCGATCATGCGTGGTTACTGCAGAAAGGTCACTACGGAAAACGCATAAGTTTTTACACGATCAAACAATGTGCACACCCCAATAACGAACACCTCAAAAAAGTATTTTCCTGGGCGAGGTGAAAAAGTGGAAGGATGAGCGAAGACAAAAATTACACAGCCACTGTAAACATAGGTAAACAAAGCCTCTGTTCGTATCGTTTCCGGTCGTAAAATCCAATTTCGCATTGTTCACTGCGCGAGCGGTTAATTGAACGAACGCAGAGAGATTCGACGTAGGTACCTAATATCGTGTATATAAGTATCTGTCGCAAGATTGTCGTCTCGGGTTCCTTAGAACAATATATCGTAATATTTAAACGGCAACACTATTATTATAATCGTTATTATTACAAGGTATTGTATTATATTATGTTATATATACATATGACGGGAGGGCCCGGCTGCAGTATAATATGTATGCCTATTATATTCGTTGTCGAGCGATTTATAAATGAAAAATATCTGGACGGTAAATAAAAAATTTAATTTTATAACAAAACCGAAACTCGTCGCGTACCTATATGATGTGTATACTGTATACCACCAACCACCTTACCTATACCTATACCTAATCCGTATGCGTGTATGGCCGATCTACCGCGCGGGGGATAAGAATAACGGACGTCCTTTGTACCAGCAGAGCGTGAAACGAGGTTAAAAAGTTTCGTCCACGGTCGAACGATCGGTGTGCATATTATATTGAGCAACTGCACCGGCGTGGTGTTCGGATTCGTATAATATGTATAATATATAATAATATTATATGGGTGCGTCGTCCGTTTCACTGGCACATATTATAATAATAATAATATATAGGCACGTTACAACAATTAACGTGCCTGTTATAGGTACGTTGATGTTGTTGTTAGTATGTTGGTTGTATATATCTAACGGTAAATCCTAATTTGTTTATTAAAATGATCGTTTTGATGGTTCTGAATTCACTTTTTTTTCAATTTATATACAATATGATAACAATTCAGTAGCTATTGTTTATAATATCTAATTATCTCAAATCTCGATATTATCTTTTTGGATATTATGAACATTTTGTTTTTATTTAAGACTCTCACCTTTTTTCTGCGATCTGAAACTTGACGAGCTTAACTATGCCACAATCTAAATTTTTTTAAAAATGTCTACAAATCGAATAATTTTTAGGTGTGTGGAATAAACATTTGTTAGTGGAACCAATTCTGAAGTTTACGTGGTATAATATACCACTGGTCATATGATATCACGTTTTTTTTTTTAAGTAAGGCAACCAATTTATTAGGATAATAAAAAACAATTAATATAGCCTATATAGGGACCATCGAAATATCGAATCGAAATAAGAAATCGTGTCGTCGTTGTTAACATAGTTGTATAGGTACGCTAAACATAAACTAGGTATATATAAATAATTATGTTAACACGTTCCGTCTTGTCAAACAGGGACTTTGTGCAATTGTTATGCACACTTTTGACACGAAATCAATCCGTTTCATGAACGATGTATGCAGGCTTAAAATATAACATAAACGTAATTATTAGATACTTCAGAATTTATCTCTTAAATATTGTACACGTTTTTGATACGAATATAACTCTAATAACTATAATAATATATTGCGAGCAAAATAAATATTTCTACTGTAGATTGTCGAGACCCCGAGAGTCATTTTATTTCAGTAAACCTGTGTGGGAGGGGGGTTGTGGATAGTAAGGGGTACCAAGTTACGGACACCCCCATATAGCGGTCGTTTTTTTTGAAAAAAACTGAGTCAAACTTTTTTTGACGTACAATTTATAAAAACTTGTGTAAGCTATAAATATTTTTTCTAATAATTATCAGTTATTATTTTAGGTATGTATAATATTTATAGTAAAATATGTTGTAAGGATTAAAAATGTATGTAGCTTATTTGTCAATATTCTAAGTTACAAAAAATTTTATGATCCTGTTTATAATTCAATAACTTTATGATTTAAGACCCAAAGTTGACCTGAAAGGTCACAAAGTCAATTTCCATACGATTTCAAATTCTGAGCTAAGCGATGAATGTACCTATAAGTTGTTACAATGACGTGTATTGAGTGAAAACATTTTTTATAGTAGAAAAAATGCTGTAACCTTCCACTTCGAAGATTTTTTATGGTAGTAAATAACTGGATCTAGTGGGTACTTTGGGAGGTCAAAAGTATTTTCCATATTTTTTTAATAATCAATAAAAACTAAAAAAAAATTATAACTAAGCTATTTATATACACATTTATTGTAAAAAATAAAAGTAAACAGAAATATTAAAATGATTTATATTTTCAATATAATAACATATTAGGTACATTTAAAAATGTTTTTTTTATTTATTTAATTCACTATGTAAATCATTAATATCAATCAGTAATGTTAGTATATATATTAGGTATAATTTATCAGCAAACCCGAAAAATCATGGACATGCAATTATATAGTCACATTAAATTAGTTATAAACTTATAAATTATAATGATCATATAATTATAATAATACGCGTAATCACCTATTGTCATTTGTCATCGGTTGAAGTCTGTATAATATTCAGAAATCGAAATTTCTAACAATTACGCTAGATGATAATAACTAAAAAAATTTATAGGTACGTGCTCATGTCATATTAAATATAATTTACTAAAACCATAGCTATTATTATGATACAATAAATTATAATATATATTATACCGATATTTTTAGCTCAAGGATATATTTTTATATATCGTTATAATCTACTTCATTACAAATGATTAACATGATAAAATATATTTCAATACTTCAATAAAAATCTAGAAGCTTCGGCTGCTTTGGCAATTTATTTTGCAGCGTTTAACGTATTTTACAAAACCACTTTATTTATTATTTTATAATGTGTACAGGAAAATAATTAACATATAAACCGTATTGTTTATTTTTACACGGTAAATTACAGTGTAATTACTCCAAGCAAACGACAGCTAATTTTGTATTAACAATTTAATATATTCGTGGTGGTAATCGACAAAAATGACCAAAGGAAAATTTTTATCGATCATAAAAAGAATTGTCCAATTACAATAATTTTATTGCATTTTATACGTTATTTTTTTTTTTTTAAATTTTTTTTTTTTAATCTAATCAACTACGAAAATGCACAAATAACTTATTAAAATAATTACTATTGCTGCGGGCGTAAACAGGAGTCAGATAAGTAAGATCACTCAATTTGATATTATGTAAGTGATGTAATTATTTCTGTCAAATTATTATATTATGCGCCAAAATAATAATTAATAGAGTAGGTACAATATTTATAATACCTATACAACAATCTTATATTTACCTACCGCCCGCAATTGATGGATCATTCGAGTATGAGATTCTTCGATCACAAATTACATATATCTATCATTATTCATTAGGTGCCATTAATAGTATTCGAACTTCGAAAGTAGTGTGCGTCATAAAGTTTAGACGCTGAGTCTTAAAATGAAGTCTCATAAAAATCATTTATTATAAGTCTTTCTCTTTATAAAAAGTATTTGTGAAAGATACGAAATATATCCTATAAAGTAATTTGTTACAAAAATATTTTTTACCAATGTTTATTATGATAATAATGACGATATATATTTTATATGTTCTCTTCTTATATATATTATTATTATCATCATCACGTTTTCATGTTTGGACATGTGATCGTCAAAACTAATGGATTTATATCATAAATAATCAAAAAAAAAAAATATTGAGTAAAAACATTTCTATACTTAGGTACAATATCAACCGTTTGTGTGGGTCATTAAATAACAATCAAAATGTTTTACTTGCACCTACTGTCCTACTCCATTAAGTATATTATCGAAATGGAATAAGAGCACATATTATTGTACTTGATATATTTTTAGTAGTTAATATGTATAACCCATGGTAATATCATAAATCTTGTAAGAATCAATTACTTTTATAAGAAATTACTTTTAAGCTCACGACCCAGATCAATAATAACGTTATAAAAATTCCATTGTATAAACGGAAATCGATTTCGGTTGGTCCACACACCCCACAGTGTTAGGTGTTAAGTACTTTATATTGTATAAAGACGGACGATTTTTTGATTAGAAAAATCCCATTTCTAAAAGGGACCTTCACGTGTCGACCATAATATTACGGTTCTACGAATCGTGTCCGAAGCGTCTTGACCCTAGAGCTGTACGCACGTCTAGACTCGTGAACGGCTATCGGACGCGTCTCGATCGAAAACGCTTTAGGTACCTACTCGACAATTAAAGAAAAAATGTGTGTCGCGTCGAACAATATTATATAGAAGTCTCGCGCGTTTGCATTAGTCTGCTTTGAAGAAGTCATCGCTAATTGGCCATGTGGAAAAAAAACGTAAACAAAAACAATGATTATTTTTTATTTTTCTCCAATGACAAAATCCTACCCACACCGCACTATATACGCACCGCATCCGACGACGACCTTGATACCAATATGGTCTAATACACTAGACGTTATCGCGAGCTTATAACCATGCAACGGTATACATTACACGCACACGCACACTCGCGTTTTCAAATTGAATACAAATCTGTCATTACATGGGCTTAGTAGAGGAGGTATTTATTTTTTTTTTATTATTCTTCTTCTGGATTTGTTGTTTTTTTTTTTAAATATTTGCTAATCCTGTTCCGCGTACGACCATGCGTCGGAGAAAAAAATAACAACACCGACAGCGCAGAAGATTGCGTGTGACCAAAAACCGAGTAAAATTACAGAGGCGAAAGAAACAAAAAACTAGTTTCGTTTTACACTCGATCAAAACACACTCAGTCGTCGTTATACCTGAACCCTCCTACTACGCTCTGTACCTATAATATAGATTACGCGAGTTGATAATATTTTACGGCGCAGCGTAAGCCCTTCGGCTGCTCAACGTCTCAATCGAATATGCGTTATATATATTTTGTATAATATGGCGACTTGTTAAGAGTGTGTGTGTGGTAAGAACATTTTTCGAAGACTTCCAAAAGCACCAACATTTTTTCGGTCGTTTTCACTTTCTTATCTAATTCTCTGCGTCTTATAATATGAAAACACGAATAAAGTTTACTACAAAGGTCGGGACCATAAAATCTGTCGGAAAATATGTTAACACAATAAACAATCGTGGTATACAAATAATAAATAATTCCGTTCCGATCAAAGTTCGTCGGCTTGGTATGGATTTTTCTACCGTGTTCTGATAGTATTAAAGATACCGGCAGACAGAGATTCGTCTATAACAGGAAACAGGTAGGTAGGCGGTATACTTGCGAATACTAGCGAAAGATGACAATAAATATTCGATGATAAATGATCGACGATTATAATATAGGTACCTAATGTACTCCGATTCCCTTCATGGCCGTTCGGCGATCGGTTACCTATCTATACCAAAAGGGTTAATACAATATAGACAGGTCCGATATTGTTACGTGGTTTTTTTCTCCATGACATTGAGCCTTCCAAATTTGTCATCGCGTATTATGGATATTATGCTTTGAAAAAGTTTTTAAGCATTCGCTGGAGATTCGTTGCACGTTCCCAATAATTAATAGTACCAATTTATTATATATAGTGGTATAATATAGTAGGTATATTTAATTATTGTCTTATAAATCGTGTTTACTTTTAAAGTAATTAAATCGAGTTTTCAAGGGGAATTAAATTGAAGCGGGTATACGCTCTGTGCAGTAATAACATAAATTACAAATGTGATTAAATTTTTTTTATACGTTGATTTAATTTAAGTATAATAGACATTATACCTGTAGGTACCTACCTCGTATAATGTAGTTAGTACATATAAGCATTATATAATACTGCAGAAATAGTGACATTGTTAAACGAGTAAAATGCGTGCACCGCAGTAATAGGTACAATGGCCGCACAGACAGTAGAAATCCCCCCATTCCGAGAGTCGGGCCCTATCGTCGGGTGGTGGATGTGTTATTTTATGTGACTTTGTAGAATATAACATTGTTTTTAGCTTAACACTTATACTCGTACTTCGTAGCACAAAGTTTGAATTATGTTACAATGAGTTCAATGTTGAAACTTTTATCTTGCATTAATTTCATGTATATATTTTGACATTTATGATTTTTAGATAATTTTTTTCATTTTTATCGCATTGTGCGATATTTTGTTTTAACAATTTATGTTTAATTAACTTTTAATTTACGCATGATTTATGAATTGTTTTATTTATTACACTGGTTATATTAATATATTTGAAGTTCCTACCTAAAATAAAGTAATTTCATTATTTTTTTTTTATCACGGGTCTTCGGTGGTTTTTCCTATCACTATACGAGAAAATAAATTTTAAAGTACTAAGTTAATCGAAAAATGACGTTTTCAATATGGTGGCGAATTTTCAGATCAATAGAAAGGCTACCAAAAGTCCCGAGTATAGATCTTGAATCTAATAATGGTTTTTTCGTACTGGTTAGTGGTTAAGGGTTGAAACTTATTATAAAAGTTAAAAAAATGCATATAAATGACGTACAAGTGAGTGAAGAGTGGGTAAGATACAATTCAGAGACTTACTAGCCCACCAGCCCTTTTTATTTTGTTTATGACTTCGGTGACCGTACCACGGTCATAAAAATTGCTGACTAAAGGTCACGGGTTAGATATCATGAAAAACCTTCAAAATTCCATATGGGGTAGACGATTGAGACGTACGTTCATTTTCAATGCCGGAAGACGCGATCGCAGGAAAAATAAACCAAACGCAAGAGTGTCGACCATTATCTATGTATTATACATTCCAAGCCTAAAGCGATTAGCTATTGAGATTTAAAAACAAAAATCATACTACATAATTGGTATCAGCGTATAAAGATACTGTATAGAGAGGGTAATATAGAAGCCGTATAGCTAGTGTACACGTACACATTATGTAGTTATAGACGACTATATAGACTAAAATCAAAATCTACACATAGGTACACAAACAATTTAAACGATTCAGGACATTATGATTAGATATCAACACTGACGAGATGCGTATAGTGGATAGAATATAGCAAACATTGTGGAGGTGGGAAAAAAATGCGTTAAAAAATTAGGAGAAACGGTTACGGTGCAGAATATAATCGTTCGACACGATTGGTATTACGGCGGCGGTGGCAAGTTCGATTAAAACAGGCGAATAAAAAAAAAATAATAATAATAACGATAATAAACCAAAACAAAGAGAGCGAAAAAGACCGCTGTAAATATCGCAGTAGCCGTAACTGGTGTGTAATATTATTATTACCATTATTATAGGTCTGCCCGTCGACGAGCGATAAAAAATAATTAACTCGCGTAAGTACACGTCCGCCGCCGTGTGTGCTACCGATCGGACGAGACATGAGCGGACTATAAATCAATCTTGACGGACATCGGCCGGCAGCGATCGGCGTTGATTCTCAAACACAGAAATCGTTTACGAATTTTATTATTACAATTTTTTAATAGTTTGACTGGCAAAATAATTCTGAGTCGAAAACCGCCCGGGCTTTGGGGCACACGGACCTACCTACTGTTATATTGATGGGCATAAAACGAAATCGCTAATCGATAAATAATGATAATATACAACACCGTAAACCGGTGTACCGAAACTCATGGAGTGTGCGGTAAAACTGTAGGACGCTCGTTCAAAATAAAAAAACATAGGACAAATGTTGAAAATTTTTTGTATTGTCAATATCAGTTGTCCATCTTAAATTAACAATAAAACCAAAACCAATTTTCTATACGATCAAATATCTCGTATTAATAACTTATTCTCAAATTCGATAGTTTCATCTATATATCGTTATACCGTAAACTAATTATTATATTTACTCAACATGAATGTTTCTTTCCTAAGTCCATATTCCATAGGTATTATATACCATGTACTATGATTTCAAATTGAAAATGTTAAATATGGATGTACTGTTCTACAGTCTACACCAACGGTTCTCCAACTGTAGCCCGCACAGGACAGTCTTTATCGGGAATTTGAATGTAAATATCAAAAGAAAGAGTTTGAAGAAATATAAAAACTCATACTTGGTCAAATGTTGGTACACAACGCATACGATTGGAGAAACCACGCAATGTCGGTCTTTTCCTCGACTTAAAGCGATAGTATCTTAAAAAATAAACTATTTAAAATCGCGTACGAAATATTTAAATATTTTCACCCCGTTGAAAGTGTCCCTACTGTCCCTATTTGAGTTAGGCCCTACTTCTTTTTCGTGTAATTTAGTAGTAAACGTAATCGCATTACATAGGTACGCTTATTGTATATATTTTTATGTTGTATAGGTTATGCGTATATAAATTATAAATAATAATAATAAGAAAAATTGGTTAAAATTAGAATCTTGTAAAAACTAATTATTTTTATTTCATCGAATGCGACAAGTCCACGCACGTGTTGAATACGTGGGCGGTAACGTGTCTTTCGCAAAGCTTATTATTTGATACTACAGAGCAGTACGAGACCACTACACGCGTTAACATAATTGCCTATCGGATACTCCTTAGAAACGCGCGCTCCCAAACTCCTTAAGCGGACGTCACACCCGCATAACGTGTTGCACTGTTGCTCCATTAAGCAAACGATAGCATTGGGAATTCGTGTTCAGCAGTATTTGTTACTTATGTGTTATTTATTTTAATAAAAGTACGAATTCGCTCAAATTTAAAGATAAGAATATCATCTAAGGGCCTTTTTCAAAATAGTTAAACTAAGGTTAAACCGCGGAATTCGGCCGGTAAAATTAGTGGGTTAAGCGTAACCGAGGTTTGAACTATGATTGTAAAATGGGCCCTGAGCAGTCTAGGAGGATTTTTATTGTCACTTAAATTTTAAAGAGTACCAATTATATTTGTTAAGTTGAAGCATAACGACGGTAACATCCCAGATAACAAATATACAGCGCTGGCAAGAAACGAACTCCTGTACCCAGGACCCATGAGTTTAAAGGACTCATTCCTTATAAGGGAGCCAAATCGCACCAGAAGTCGTTCTCTTTAGACCAGTCCTAACGGTGTTCAGCAATAGCTCAACCGTACTCGAATTGTTTTTATTTGCATTATACTTACAATATTGTATTCATAAATTATTTATTTTAACATGATTTATGTTAAAGCATATTTTCTTTTAATCATCTAAAACGGTGATCAATACAATAATATTATTTAACCATGAAAAGGTGCATAGCCTTTTAATATTTTAAGTGATACAACTAACTACCACACACAGCAGATGGTAGCAATTTATTTAATATATATTATTTCTTTGTAGACTAAATGTACCTACATATTATGTTAAGTAATTTTAATAAAATATTTAATTATTCAATAATAATTAATTTTTTTTATTTTTAATGAAACGATTACTGGTAAAATACCTAAACATAATTAATAAAGAGTAAAACGTTTCAAAGTATAACAATTTTGAAACATAAGTCGCTTTAAAATTTAAATATAAATAAGATCCTACGATGTACCTACCTCAGATAATAATATATTCTCACCTTTCAATTTCACGATAAATCAATTCACTTTGTATTAAAATTAACGACACAATAAGTAGCTTCTACTGAAGACAAAATTGTTATAGTTTATCGTCAGACATCAGACGGACACAACACATGCAGGAGTGTAATAATTATATATCGTAGTTGTATAGCAAATTTAAATATTAATATTATACAACCTCATATCTTGCTTAAAAAAAAATATATCATAAAAATCTGACGAGAAAACACGGACAATGTTTTTACCTTCGAGTTTCATGATAGGTCAATTATTCACTCTAATATTAAATCTAACACAAAATTGGAACTGCGGAACGTAATATTTTGGTATATATTATGCGTAAGTAAGACAGAGACGACACATCATGCGGGTTCGACATGATCTTAAAAAAACATCGAGTTGGAACAGACAAGACGCGTCTGTCGTCTATAAAGGTAGGTATAATATATTATCGATGGTTGCTGCCGTGCGCGGATGTCTGTCACTAGCAATATAATTTGATACGACGCCTAAGGGCAAATCGCATACAATTATAATATTAATATTAACATGTATACGTGAAATTTGCGTTCAAACGACGATCGGCGTATGTAATATGAATCCATTTGCATACTTATGCAGTACAATATGTAAAACGTGCACATAATATATACACGAATGAGCCGTTTTCAATGCGATTATTAGTGGCCAACAAACGAGTTTTGATTTTAGCAACAATCATATTAATGTAGACGCGAATTCATTTCGAGAAAAACTTCGTCTCCGGAACGAACATTTTTATATTGGTAAGTACCCACGAGCAGTATACCTATCCCTCCACGTCGCGTCGAGACGTAGGTGCACAATGACAGTTTATATCCAGGGTAATTCTCCAAGCATGCACACCCACCAATTTTGATTTTATTAATGAATTTATCCGAATTCTGATTTTTGGAATTTTTAAATACAATTACTCAAATTCTTAATTTTTTTGTATTGCCTACTTAGGGAGTGTCCTGTTTTTGAAATGAGAACCCTTTTTTTTACAGTAAATTATTTAGTGGATATATTTTTTTTTTTTTTGATGTACCTAATTCAATATTCGATCGTGTTTCTCAGTTATTAAAATGTTAATACTAAGGATAATAGTCCTTAAAAATATGAAATATATGTAAATATGTAATAATACTGGATCTAATATTTAGTGTACTTTGACCATTTTTACAAAGTATTAAGTACCTAATGTTTATAAATTAATATATTAATCACTAAAATGTTTGAATCACCATAGCCCCCGTGGCCCATATCTTCCGAACCCATAAGCACGGACCTATTATCTTAAGTACATACAGTTAAATGATAACTCAAAAACTATCCGTACTAATTTTGATTTCGATAATACGTCAACATTTTCCGAAAAATTATTTTCTTCTTTGAAAAATCGAAGTTTGTACTTCCTCAGAACACTCCTATTACGTAGTAAATAAATCTCAAGAATATACGAATATATGGTATTTATTTAAAAATTCCAAAAATCAGATTTTGAATTATTGAATTATTGAAAAAATGTGATCATGTTCGGTAAAGTACCCAATATAACTGAAACGCACAACAGTCTTTATTATTATTTGCATTATTATTGTTTGGTCGTACGTGATATGTGGAGTCATACCATTAACGTTAATACCATTAAAACGTCACAATCGTCGAACACACGCCTGCACAGTTAATGTATCCAATGCGTATAGGTGTAGATACGCGATCGTGGGAAACCAGTAGAAATAATCCGAGTAAAAAATTGTTCTTCTGGTATAAACGTCCGGACAAAGAATGTCCGAAAACGTAATACACACGGTACAATCGACTCGATTATAATAATAATATATTAAATTATTTTATTTGTTTGATCTGATATTTATTGACGTAATAATATCATTTTTTATGTGGCAACTTAAAATCTATATATTGTACCTATTCACGTATTCGTGGTTCGAAACATAATCAAGATAAATGCTTTGTTGGTCACAACACAAAATATTATCGAATGAATTTGCGGCAGTCATCATTGTTCATGCAAAAATTGTTTTTGTAAATAACTATACAATATGCGTATGTTTAGATTTTTTTTCTTTAGTTTGGACGAGTCCCAATCATATTCAGGTGGTATTTATAAATATGAATGATAGTTAAAATTAAAAAAAAATGTTCAAATGGTTTACAGGAGGCGAATTAAGTGATAAAATAAATTAATTTCGAAGTCTAGTATGCATAAACAAAAAACGTTTCCAAAGTCCTAAAATATTAACTAAATAATTAATAACTATCACAAATTATCAAGCTTGTATTGGGTGATTTTTACCAACGAGCATAAAAAATAATTATTAAGATTTTCAAGAAGAAAAATGTGAGACATCAGAGTCATGGGCATATTTTGGAGGAAACTTGGGTGTGTTAGTATTCAGTTCACAGTTTGTAATTAGCATTATCGTGGTTTATACCACTTGTGGTTAATTAGTTCTTACTTTATATAAATAAATCAATACGTACAGTATACAAAGTCATTATTGAGTATGTGAATATTAAAGGGAAGGGAAGAAGGGGGGGGGGGGGTGAAGTTAATCATCAATGTTTACAAGACTAGCTGAAAAAAGGGCTACAATTTTTTGTATTGAAATTGTATGGTCAGATTCCTATATAATACGAGCCAATATACCGATAAATATAATTTTATTCTTGAAAATCTTAGAGCTACTTCTTGTAAGCCACTTCCGGATTATGATGATAGAAACCGTCATTGTCCAGGTGACGATACGAATCGTTCGACTACGTGAATCTCTGGTCGATGGTTCACGAGAGCGCCGGCTTATCACACTGATCTCGGCCGAGGGAGATATAATCAGCGGAGGGGATAAGGGGGATGAGAGAAAAACCGGCCGACCGCTGTCCGATGTTCATAAATAAAATATATAATTAAATTAAATTTATCAATAATATTAGTTTACGTTTTTCTACAAATTTACAGCTCTTATCTTTATAGATATTTATAAATATATAGCACATCATTGGCGCAATCTGCATATTTCTAGAACAACATATTATCTAACTACCTTGTGCTAAACCCGATCTGAGTCTCGAAGTTACGCTTTAGACTTGCAACGATAATATTGTTGTTATTGTCCATAGGTAATCATTTTACATATAAGTTTTTTTTTCCATTACAGTTTCGTCATACGACACGCGGCGATGGCGCTAATAATATTGTCGTAATATAAGTGTTATCGTGAGTCGATAAATCATAACTATACCGGTATTGTAACCGAAATGGCAATAACTAATAACATTTCATACGCAGAGATATAATTTTCCACATGCACAATTTGCATATAAACATTAAAATAACTATAGGTACAAGTACACGTAAAAAAATGGAATAAATATATCATGACATGGAATTATTATATGTTTCACTAATAATTATTATATTTATAGGTTAACATCTGTAAATAGGTGCACTCGAGACATCGGTAGGGTTAATTGATCATTTCTATATCGTTGATATTGTTATAATATTGCATTTCTATTATCAATTTTTTTTTCTCCTCTTGCACACATTATAATTGCTAGGTGCCACTAATTATAATTGTTAGTGGACCCCACTTTTCACGGACCACGGTAATATGTCTTTATGCACAATCAATAAAAACAACTATGAAGCAATACATAATATTTATATATTACTATGTGTATACAACAAAGGGCGGTGGGTTTTAATAATAAGGAAATCCGCCCCTCTCCGTGACCTTGAGCCTGTTATAATGCGTGGTGATTGTACGGTAAAACGTGACAATAAAAACTCGTATGTTTTAAATACTTATGTTTTTTTTTCCATCAAGTTTGACATTTAAAAAATTAAAAATAAGCCATTATTCAACTGTGAAACGTGATTGTTGAGTGCCGGCGAATATCGCGGGATTAATCAACGGATTTGAGCTCCAATCATACCGCCCCGCAGTATACCTCCTAGATACCTACAATGGAATATTTGTGTTCGACGTGTGTCCTTTATAAATTGCTCTGTAAATTACCATTATCGGTGACATACCCAAGATCACACACAGAGTGTTAATTCGTTTTTACCAACACATATTATAATATTGTTGCGTACAATTAATGCATAACGCGGAAATCGATTATTATATTTTTAGCCTTTAGGTATAACCTAACCTATATTTAGTACGTCTTGTATGTGACGAAATTATACAAATGTATGATAATAAATATGAATTTAATAATATAAATAGCACCGATTTATTTACATTTGTACAGGCTAAATCATCAAAAATATTTCGACATTATTTAAAGACAATTTCACGCGTCTTAAAACATTCATTATCAGTGTTTGAAAAATACATCAATTTTAATGCTCAAATAATATACCTATCTACCAACTATTAGTTAGAGAGCACACAAATTCAAGATAACATTTATTAATTTTAGACCAACGACCAAATCCAATTTGGAAATGTAGTTATTAAAACAAGTTTGAAACTTACATTCCAATTAGGAAATTTAAGATGTCAAATATTTTAGTCTAATCTTACTCTTTCATTTAAAACAAATTAATAATAATATTATTAACAGCATTTTCAATGGTTTTGATTAAAAATTTCGTTACGGTTAAACATAGCCCATAGGTAAATATAACGATTCGTTAATTTAGGTTTCATTTTTTAAAAAATATTGATTCAATTAGCTAACTAAACTACAACGTAAAATTTAAAAAACGCACACTATTTAACCGGCACATCAACTGGTAGTTTAAATTATCTAATGATTAGTTAACTACCAGTTAAAACTGAAAGGAAAAACCGGACCATAATCATAGAAATACCATACGAATAATAATAAATAATCATGGAAGTATACATTGAAGTTAATAAAGTAATTGATATGTTTGTATTGGATTATAATATAATAACATTAATATTATATTTAAATATAAAATTTAATGTAGGTGCACGTGACATACTATTATAAATTACATAAAATTTGTGTACTGTCTAATAAGCATAAATATGAGGTTTTTGCCATTAAAACTAATAACTGTATCGAGTTTAATAATTTATTTAACTTTCATTATTTTTAATTTGATATTGTGTAGGTTAATATTTGTGAGGCCTCCCACAAAAAAAAATGTATCGCATGTACGCCCTATTGATCACGAGAAAACATTTCAGTATAACGACTCATGTTCTGTACACGGAATAATTTAAAGTCTATACTCTGATAACGGGAAAACTTTCAGTTAGCATAAACGTCAGCATACCTACACTTATTTTAAAGTTAGGCTTGGCAAGTATGAAATATTTTGGTAATTTATGATAGTGGACCGGAAATATGTTTCTCTCTACAAGTCATTAATAATAATTTGAAATAAATTGGAACGTTTCATTTACAGTATAGGCGCAGTAGCGACGATATTAAAAGTACCTACCACCGCATACCTACCTACGCATATTGCCATGCCACAGTCACAATAATATTATACGGACGGTGGAATAGTTCTTAAGCACTTAAAAAAGAAAGAATTATTACACTAGACGTCATTATACGGTTTACAGAGTTCAATACGATTGTGCCGATTTGCGTTTGCAAGACGAGTGTCAAACACTCATCATTCATCACTCACTCGACACCTATCATACAGTGTATATTATGTAGGTACACCGATACTCGATAGCATACAATTTTTAACTAGGTGTATCTATACGATTCGTGTTTACAGTAGTCACTGTTTCGTACGAGCAAAGTGAAATTTTCAAGTGCAATTTTATCGCATAAGATATCGAGTAACATTGTGTCAATATACGAACTGTCTGCAGTTCGCATATACAAATGTTATGTCAAAACGAAAGTCAAGCGGAGTCATATGTCACTATAAATTATCGTGCGCACGTGTATGTATTATGCACGACCGTTTAAATATATTTATGAGTATAAAACCATTTCCTAGAAATCCTCAAGGCTCGAGCTTAGTGGTGACGCGATGTATATTATAAGCTCGCAGTAATACATTAATCTAATTTGATTATTTAAATCGTATCTACAATAGGCTGATATGATAAAGTTAATAAAAATCTATAACAATAAAATTATAATTAAAATATATACAGGTGTATAATATATTATTAACACGTTTAATTCTACATAATGTCATGTATAACGACTTTGTAACTCTTGATTGTGCACACGTTTCCCGAATAAAAAATTCCACCGCAATGGATGGATTCTTCTTTTAGACTATACACTTCAATTATTACTACCCGTAGATGTTCATCATTTATACTTATTGTAAAAAAACATATTTCAGATTGTATAGTAAATATTTGAAATAAAAAAAAATGTGGGCAATAGGTTAAAAGTTTAAATATAACTGAATATTACATCGTTAATGAAATTAATCTCAGATCGAAAAAAGGGCCGGTATAGGTATAGACTAATAATTACTTCATTAACTTGTATTGGTATACTCGCGCAGTTAGGTGTATTTACCATATTCAGCCTATCTATACTTAAAAGTGATGGGCAACGATATCGATAATTCGATACGATATCGATATCGTGACGAATTTCCGACATCGATATCGTTTTGTATTGAATGATATATCGTGATATCGAAAATAATATTTTTCAAGAAAAATACATGGTATTGACATTTGTAGGTTTTAAGCTATAATAAATTAATAAATAATAATAGCCATCGTGATGAAGATCCACTTGAATGGTAGAAAGAAAATTCAAATTTATATCTAGAAGTCTCAAAATTGGCAATATTTGTCGGCAATATTTGTCAGCATATTTGTCGATAGTCACAACTAGTGTCCCATGTGAACGTCTGTTTAGTGAGGCTGGCAATATAACTTCAAAGAAAAGAAGTAGACTATCTCCAGATCGAGTTAACAATCTTCTCTTTTTGAACTATTATAATAAATCCACTAGGACGTCAGACCACACTTTGGTAAGAACATACATTTTAATTTTTCAAATTTGAATTCAAGACAATATTAAAATAATTATGAATTTATTTTCTAGGATACAGCTATCGGGGTTGAACACATTTAAGGAGAAGTCAAGAAGGGTTAACATAAAATATAAAAATGTAAAACAAATGTAACAAAATGTATAACAAATTTATTATAAATAAAAATAACTAATAAGTATGTATGTTAAATGTGTATGATGTCGGTGTACCAATAATAAATAATAAATATTAATTAGCTTAATAAAGTAAATTTCTTAGTGTGATATATATTTAGTTAAATGAATACGAAAATTTTTTTTTTGTCACGCCTGCACCGAAAGTTTCAACCACGGTTGAAGCGTTCGAAAGCAACCTTTTTCCGTCCAGCGGGCGGAAAAGAGGAAATCCCCAAAAGTGCCGGCCGCCGGGCGCGTATCCCCTGCACAACCAGAAACTAAAATGTATACCTACCACGGTCCTTCCAAAACATAAACTTTTGGTTACATCTTAAATTTATAGTATAAGTATAACCTCCTTGCATGACGCATTAACATTTAAACATATTTTGTAAAATAGTCTATAATTGTTGCATAGATCCCTGCATAACCTTTTCCATGAACGCAGGGTCGTTACAAAAAATAGTATGTGTGGCTCGCGCGGGAAGGCTCACTTCCCGCCCTTGCCACACAATATACTTTTTCAATTGTTTAGGTAAAGATAAAATTATATTTATGATACGATATCGATATCGCGATACAATATCGGAAAAATCTGAACGCTATCGATACAGAAAATTATATCGTTGCCCAACACTAATTCTCAATATAATAATACAGACATCTTGAAAATCCGTGTAAAAAATCAGTAATGAATTTTTTGTAGTCTTCACTCTTCTATTATTAATCACGTTGCTTATTATGCAACCGGTAAACTGCGGTCCAGCCGCAGGCTGTTCAGGACGAGGAGGAAACCGACGACGACGAATGGACAACGGACGACGCGGTGTCCAAGACGTGTCCTGGTGATGGGCGAGTAGAAGGAGAAGGAGTGGTCTGAGTAGTAGTGCCCTGGAGGAGACGGAAGGGTAGCAAGCGGTGGGGAGGCCAGGAAAGACGTGCAGACGTTAATGCGGTAGCAGCGCCGGAGGATGAGGAGCTGTAAGAGCTGCAGGATGTTATCCGAAAATCTCAGCACGTCGAAGTGAACTAGGCACACCACGTTTTATTTTTCTTAACTCGTGTCGATATCCAAAAGCGCTTGTTCGATATCACGCATTCACGCTCAGCTCTGCGGGTATTATATTATATAACATAACACATGGAAAAATAACTAAATCGTGCGTAGTTCCCACGCCGGTAACAGGTGCGTATAATATAGGTACCGAAGTATATTATGTTATGTTAATATTATTTCGTCCGTGTGTGTTTCATTTTAGCGAGCGAGATACAGTCCGAGGCGTAAACGGTTTCAAAAAAAAAAATAATAATAATAATAAAAACTTTCCAAGACGCGAGTGGTGCGCGCAACGTGCGCTGACGTTGCGTTGCCGATATTATTCGTAATTAAATAATTAATGCACGTGACACCGGCGCACGGGTGGCCTGCGGCGGCTGCGCGTATTATCCAATTAGAAAACGGCGAGATCGACGGAATTGTAACGAAACCGTTGCGCAACACGAAAAAAGTTGATATAATAATAATAATTATCATTATTATATATTATATTGTGTGTCCGCGACACGCGTTTACTCGACGTCGGGCGGCGGCGGTGGTCAAGCCGATAAATTTCGTCCAAAGAATCCGACGGAGACTGGTTTGATGCGGGCGGCGCGGCGTATTGAACTGCAAACCGCACACACCAAGGCCGCGTCTAGCATCCACATTAGTTTCGCTGACGTAGACGTATTTTACAATATTATTATAAAGTGTTCGTGAACGTTTTTCACGGCATTTACAAACCGCGTCACGAATTTTTTCCAACACTGTATTTTTTACCTATTTTGTTAGGGTGGTTGGGGAAAGAGGGCATGTTGGTGCTCTTTCAACACTGACTGCAATATAGACACGCTCATCATCGGATCTAGGAATAAAACAAAAATAACCCTATATTTCTTCTAGCCCCCTCTAAACACAGAATTTGAGTTCTTTGACAAATAGAAAACATACGACATAAATTAAAACAAATTAATATATTTCAGTTTGAAAATGTGAAGATCACAACCAACAGAATATTTTGATATTAAGGTACCTACTGTTAAATATTTAAGTATTTATCACCTTTTTTAACCATTTAATACAATATATATGTATACGAGAAAGGTATTCTCTAAACAGTTCTAAGGAGGGATGATGTAATTACACATCATATCTCATAGGTACTTACTGAGCATAATATTTCGCTCCAGAATTGTGCAGGATAAAAAAACTTTGGTAATAATTAAGTGTTATATTATATAGATTGCTACGAATGAGTTTAAGTAAGACAATTGAGCGTAACACAAACGAGCGGGAAAATATCTATATAAATAAATAATATATCTATATAATATATTGTTCCGGTTTTGTTAAGGCAGTAACACTATCACTATAAAAAAGTAAAAGGTTCATTCCATGACGTCTGTAATACAAGAATATTTTGAAGGTGATAATGTTTTACATAGATTAGATATTATAACATTATACAATTATATTACCTACCTCTGCACATTGTTAATATTATTATTTTTATTTATATCT
The DNA here is from genome assembly GCF_005508785.2 of Acyrthosiphon pisum. NCBI lineage: Eukaryota > Metazoa > Arthropoda > Insecta > Hemiptera > Aphididae > Acyrthosiphon > Acyrthosiphon pisum. The sequence goes on along the minus strand of NC_042493.1, from coordinate 37,195,658 downwards.
TCATACTATTATAATATGTAAGGTACCCATAATATAATTAATAATACAACATTATATATAAAAACCGAGTATTCGATCGATGTGTGGCTACAGCATGGGTGACACTGAGCTTATAACGAATTGTCTACTCTCACTAACTTTTATATAACCAATAAAGAATATAGAACCGACGCAAAAATCACGAAAATACCGTTGAAACATGTACTAATATACTTATTCGACGTAACAAACAACGACCGATCGATTCGAATGATTTCAAAACAGAAATAACTTGTGCTGTATCAAGAAGAGACGAGATTGTATAATATGACAATATATGACATATTATTATGGCTCGAACACGACGGTCGTTCCAACTTACGATATTGTTTATATGCGAAGCATAATGATCGTGCACAGAGTTCATATACAGAGTGTTCCGTAAAATAAGTTTTTCTATCAATTGTCAAATGGAGTTTTTCTTTTTGGATAATTAATTTTACAATTATATCATTGTTGTATTAACAAGCCACAATTATTAAATTATAATTCCCAAAGTAGTTTTTTGTTTATTTAAGTCAAAAAAAATTAAATTAATTCAATCACAGACAGTCGAAATTAATTAAAATATTTAAAAGTTAAAAGTATAGCAAATAACGTAGGTACTATGAACACAACGACGAAACACTTGTGTGAAATTATAAAACACAGCAATAATTTGTTGGTTGATTATTGTTATAATAACGTACTTAATATAATTACACAATCTGTAAATATTTATTTTTATAATTGGCATGTACCATTGTAATGGACAAGTTCTTACGTGGACAGAAATCTTGCTTGGAGGAGTTGAAACTTAAGTTAGTTAGTTTTGGCCATACTTAATAAATCATGAATTTAAAACCAAATGTAGTGAGCAAACCGTCTGTCACATATAAAGTTAAAATATAATATCTTAATCAATGTGTGCAAGCGGTCGATGATAATACGACATTATTGCTAAAAATATATCGTTTGGACTTTGCTATGCCCCAAATGAGAGATTACCGAGTGCGTTGGGGGGAGGAGGGGATTCTGCAGAGATCACGTCGGGTTATTACGGGTCGGCTATATAAAATAAGACTCGTAGCGGTTTGCACACTTTATATTTTATACATAGGTACCTGGCATAAGCGGCGTGCGACAACTACGGGTTTAATAAATAAAGAAAGAAAAAAAAACCGTAAAAATCGAGTCCGAGAGCATAATAATAACGATAATAACATGATCTAGTTACGTGATTGTCGGCCCCGCGCGTGTGATACCGGCCCGATGTCGAGTGGACCGCTTTCTACGGAGGCGCGCGCGACCGATTCCGCCTGTGTAGGGCGCGAGACCGTCGACGTCCGGCTGCAGGACACCATAACCTAACCTACGCGATCGTATTACAACTGTTATTGTCATATTTTTCTCATCGTGTAACGGCCGGTCGTCGCGTGCACCGCGTGTGCCGGCACGTTGCGCAACGGATCGCTCCAGCCTCCGGATTACAGCAACGACCACCGCAAAACAATATAATAATACATAGGTAATAACGATAATAATATATAACAATTCATACGAACTCGAGCCACATAATTACCGGCTGTATACCAAGTCGGGTGGCCAACTCGAAAGTTAGGTAACCATTGACCACCCGACGGAGACGGATAGGTCGACGCGGGTGCACGTCGCGTCGTGTGCGTCTGACTGCAGTGAAAAACCGCTGTTGCAATATGCAGCTAAAACGACGTCAACCTATAGCGAACGTCCGATATATTTTGTTCGTCAACTCGAAGAACTTCAATACTTCAACATTGTCTATACTTATTCGGATGCCAATCCACAACACATCTGTTTGGTACAATCGTACGTCATTCAACAAATTGGCAGGCCCCTAAATTTTGGAATGACCTATTATATACCTAGGTTAGGTGTTCCGTGAATATTTGATTTTTTTTATTCAGACCAGTAATAATTATAAACAATATTATTAAAATCAATTTTTGAAAATAACATTGTCAATCAAAATATAAAACAGACATACACCACGCCAATAATACAAACACCGTACCAGACCACCACAGACAACATTTCGTTTATCAAACCCACTATTCTTGTAACAATCATTCACATAGAATAAAAGAACCTTAAGAAACAATTATCAACAGACTGAGAATATGTCATACTAGACTCACCCACGGATACCTGATGTCTCGTGAGGAGCCTCCACTATGTATGACTTGCGGCGTGTCAAACATTCTATCAAACACATACTCACCGAATGTGATACCTAGAAACATCAAGAAACATAAACAAAATATCCGATGACATATTTGAAATTTTGAAACTCTCAGACTGGAACACCTCACTTAATGTCTTCGCTACAGACATCGGGACTGTATGAAGTAATTTATTAACGTAATAAGCTATAGGTACCTGGTACCTACTCTAAATTTAACATTATTATTTATTATGTATTTAGATATTAAATATAAAATTTTTATGACGAATGTGCAATTTTCATTGGTCATGCTGTCGAGAGTAATTAAAATAAAAATAATTTTATTATAACTCGAGGTATAGGTACTTACACAACTTTTTTTAAGAACGAATCGACTAGGTTTAATAATAATAAAAATATGTAATTTAATGTGTTATAATATATGAATATTATAACGTGCGTCGTAGTGTTGTTTACTATATTATATTATACAATAAATAAAAGACAATACTTAATACGCTAAAACATAATAATATATAAACCTCGATAACGGGAATCACTCAAATATAATGAAAATTTGAGATAATCTGACGGTTTAGGTACAATTTTTTAAAAACAATAAATGTTAACTAATAACTACCTATTATAGTATATTGAACATTTGTTCCTAAAAAGTATTGGTAGAAATTTGTGATTATTTCAAACGTGAGTAATGTTTACAACTGCACGACATTGCGCATACACGGATTTCACAATTTAAATATTTAAATTCACAAACTTTATTGGTACCTACTTAAAACTAAATTATTTCGAAGTTTTGAAAATGTATTATAAAAGACTTGCTTTGTAATATTATTTCAGTACACTGTAGTTGATTGTCAGATCACGCAGCGTTTCACAAGTCTTAAATTTTAATCAAATGTGTTTTACAGTTGTAACGACGCATACATTAAAATATCATACAGGTTGTATTACAACATACTAAATTTTGATGAAAACAATAAATTAATGTTATCCTAGGTCAGGACACGCGTTACGTATAATATGGTTTTGTCATTTGCAAATTATTATGACATTTACTTATCACCTCATAAAAAGTCACAAAAACCAGACGATTCCGTCAGTCATAATCATAAACTAAACTTATAGGTACACCTAACTATTATGATGGCTCATAAGCGAGTTTACGACCACGCGCGAGTGACTCGATCTACCAGTCATAAAATTCTTGATTACCTACATGGTAATATTGTAGTTGGTAAATGTTGTTTGTACATATTATTATATATAAATAAATTATTCGTTTGTTCAATATTTAAATTTTAAATTTCATATAGTTACAATGACGTACGCAACGTGTTTGAAGAACATTGCACATTTTCGTGCAAGTTCATAAACACTGTAAATATTGCACCTGCACTACAGATGCATTTATATGTCGTATTATGATACATTTATATAGTTACATATTTTCCACCACGAGTCCGGGGAGTTTTGAGTTCGCCACGAATTAAAATAGGTAGGCACTGCAGGGTACGCAAGCACAATCGCACTAGGAGCGAGAAGTTAAACTTGTATTATAACGAGTTTCAGTGCCTATGCGATACGTTCATTTCACGTATTTCTACACAATTGAGTTTATAACGAATGGCGCCGTCGTTGACGCGTTAATTAGAGTGTTTATGCGTATAGGCAGTTATGCAATAATTGAATAGTGGTCGGGAATGAAAAACGAGCCGCAGTAAATCTTTCGAATTGTCCAAAATCGCCTAACCACCGACCGACTTGTATTGTACAACGTAATATTTTGTCAATGGTATTGTCTCACGCCAGCTACCGGTTTTTACGTCTGTCGCGCGCGTTCCCACCTTTGACCAATGCCACCCACCATAATAACATTATACGAGTGCCGAAAACCAGTGGTCACGTTATAGCGGTATATCATACTACGCACGATAGTGTATACGTTGTCGTCGTCCACTTAATCGCTTTTGGTCGCACCACTATAATTTCCGGCTACTAAACACTCGAAATATTATAATAATTTCAATAAATAATAAGTATATTAATTATATTATACTAATCACCCGAGACAGAATAGGATATTCTTTCATCGCCGCCAAACAACCGGCCCCGGCATGCGACACGTGCAAGGAAAACCTTTGTGATCAATCGCATTGTGACCTACAAATCTGTGAAATACATCGAAGCACAACAACTCCTTACTATCCCAGTCTCACTCCAAAATGCACTTAACAAAGACATGAGAGACGAGAGCAGTCAAAAATTATAAATAATTGTAAATAATGTTATTCAGAATGATTTCGGTACGTGTGATGTTTTTATATTCCTATATAAAGGTATATAAAATTCACAAATGTCGTATATGTACGCAATATTCCATAAGATTATAAGTTATAACAAATGGTCATAGGCATAATAAAATAATAATCATTTTGCTCACCCACAATAATAAGTAATTATATAAACCAGTCGAGCATTCAAGAAAATCTCGAAAGGCCGCTAACGTTTTGGATTGGTAGGAGAAAATGATTGCAATGTCACAATACATTTTTAATGACAGCTATATTATAATTGTATAACGGACAGAAAATGTGATAAGATCATTATTATTTATTAATTTTGAAATTTGACTAAATTAAATATGAGCCACTATAACAAATTATGGGCCAGTAGAAAAATAGTTTACCAAGGGCCGATACTACCCTGAATTAAAATCGTACTTTACTAAATGGGTTGTCGGCAGTAATTATTTATGAACGGAAATAGCATATTTAATTATAATAATACAGTGGAACCACCTCGATAAGTCGAAAACTTTAATAAATAATAAGTCGAAATAAATGCCGCTCCCTTGCCTAACCTAACATTAGTAAGTAAAATACCTCGTTAAGTCAAATAAATGTAATTTCCCTTGACTTTCGACTTATCGAGGTTCCATTGTATTTTATAAAATTATCAAAACAAGAGATGAATAATTAATATAAAAATATTACTTTATTGAACAAATAACAATACATGTATAGACATAAATAATATTGTTTGGATTACCTACACGAACTGATGAACTAGCAACAATGATCATCGTTTTCGTTGCACTTTCGTTATAATAATTTCTTATAAATTAAATACTAACTATTTATAGTAAATTTCAAATAATTGTATATTATTTTAAAAGTGAATCCTAAAAAGTATTTAAACAGGTAACCTGTCTACGCCGTAGCCGTACGCATGTATACCTACGTTTCAAAGTTTCAGTCAATAAGCAAGCATGGATTAACGATAAAAAAAACACTATGGACACCCTGTATAACAATGACATAATATTCGACGGATGGTGCGAAATAAAAATTATGTACAGAAAAAAAACAGTTGCAACAAAAAATGACGCGTTCGGACAGGAAACGGCGTTCCGGTACCGTGGGCGGCCATCCCCGATAATAAAAATTATAATGTGAGCATATACCTAGGTACATGTCAGAGTATTTAAGGCGACAGGACGGTGCGCGCCCGTTTCCCGGTAAACTGCACCGCGATCGGAATAACAATAATATTATTCAATTCGTATTTTACGCGGAGGTAACCACCCACAACCACAGTCGCATTACTATTTTACATAAAGACGACGTATTATTATTATTTATTATTACTAAAGCCACTCGTCATGGCCGTGTAGGAGACTGATTCAAAAATGGTAAAAAGTAAACGACGAGCGTTCAAGTGAATTCGCCGGCGCATAATCCGGCATTCCTACAACTCGACACGCGTTTAAGACACGGTCAACAGCTCCACGTCGGTATTTCAGTATAAATCCCATCGAATTTTCTCACAGATCGTTTACGCAAGGTGAATCTATCCGAGTCACTGTAATGTAGTCGTTTAATGGTGTAAATTTACATCGTGTTTGAGAAAATGTTTTTTGTTTTTACGTATTATAATTAAATGTTTCATTGATATATATATATGTTATAATATACGATTTTGGAAAACGTTCATATTATTATTATTTCCTATAGGTATCATTGAGGTTTTTATTTATTTATTTATTTATTATATCTGAAGTAATAAAGACATAAAGTAGAATATTTTTCTGAGGATTTCGATGCATAAAAATCTGATTGTTTGTCCTTTAATCTCACCCATCTAAACTTTAAATGCTGCAGATACCTAACTATAATTAACTACTTTGAATTTTATACATACCTATAGAAAATCACAGCAAAATATTTTAACCAGGAATATTCAATTAAAAATATAATATGTTGTCATTAAGAAAAGTAAAAATTTTTGAAAATTATTACTATGAAAAAAAATAGCAAAAAGTGTGTTGTAATGACTTAATTATATTATCAAATAAATATTTTAAAAAAAAATTACTGTTAAAATACTACACTCCTATAGTAATAAAAGGATCACCCTGTATATACGCTCTTCTCCATTAGGTACTCAGCTGGCGAGAACTCCCGATAAAATTATGCATCGTACAGGTAGGTGTATTGTAGATTGTATAATGGTAATATAATATTATATATTTAAAATGTATAAGGTACCTATTAAGACCACTTGGTCTTGAACATTATCCAATTAGATATACGATTTACCCGAATTTCGGTTTAAATTTAATTAAATTAATACATTTTCATAAGTTCTAAACTCCACACTGGTCACCGAATTGTATATATACAATAAATTACGTAATTCATAAAGCGCGCAGATATTTTTAAAAATTGTATTCATGTTAATCACATTGTTGGTCTTGAGATACCGGACACGAGTCACCGAAATTGTATGAGACATATATTATATTCTTTGAGTACTCAAGTGCATAAATGTATTAACGAAAATTCTACCTACAAAAAAAAACCCATTTACCTTGTCAAGTGTCACACAATATACGGTTTTGAAATAAAGTGTAGGAGTCTGGAGTATTAAATATACATAATATTATAATCTTGTTTAACAATAATTAATAAAAATTATACGTCATCTCTTGTATAATCGAACAAATGAACGATATTAAAAAAATATATATATACTAACAACATCCTAGTAATGAAAAACTAACCTTTAAAATCCATTTTATAAACGTTTTATAAATCAGGTTTGTGACCAAACGGTTAGGATGTTAATTTTGTCGTGGGACCTTTATTAGGGAGTAGAAAAGCTGCAAACGTTTTGATAATCAATTAATAACTATATGTTACTTTAAAATAGGTAAATTAAACTTCGATTAATTCAGTCTAGTACAAAAGCTGATAACACAAATATGATTCTGTTGAACAGAAATTTAAAATGTTATAAGTTTATTGACAGTCACTAGACATGCAATTAAGCCACATCTTCTTAAACGTAACTATAAATCAATGTCTTAACTGAGCTCAGAAATCGCTTGATATGCATAATTTCCTACTGTTTATTTTTTTAAATACAATTTTAGAGTTTAAATATATTTAATATTTATGAAATAATTACTAAAATGTATTAACAAATTTAACCGAGATCATTTCTAAGCTGTTTATTATTATTTTTTTTTATATTGACTTGTTCATTTGTTAGTTATATATCGTACATTGATTATTATTTACCTATTTAATAGACCTATCGTAATAAAGAAACACACTCTACATAAGCTAGTGTGAGACAGATTTAGGCATTAGAATTACTTAAAATCGAACTGAATAACCGGTATTCAATTTAGTTATGTAAATAATAAACAAATACAAGAGTCAAATCACTATTCACTATAAAGCAATAAAATATGCTTTATGCCCGAAATACATATTTGTGTATTTTATTTTTTACAACCTTTATCATAACATTGATTAATAATGATATAATGGCCTTCGTTGGCTATTCGACCCAGGTATAATTTAAATAATGTACTTCGAGATTTCCATTACTTTAAGTAGAGATTAAAATGGTTTTTTCTCGATCGGTTCACATTTATTTTCCTTCTGATTAAAATAATTAAAAAATGTTTATTTCCTGACACATGAAATATTTAATGTGTCTTAACATTATGGCATTATAATATATGAAAATCGGTCATAATTCGTGCGTTACAATTTACATGAATAAAATAATTAATACTAAACCAATCTATTTTACGCACTAAATAAAAATTTGTTTTAACTTCTTAGTTCTTTTTTACGTGAAAACGTGTTTGTCAACATATTAAGTTAATAATAATAATAATAATTAAACACTAACCTAACATTAATATTTAATTCGCCCCACCTCCCCCCGATCAGTATCATACACATAGAAAATTAATATTCCAAGAGTTATAAACGAAATAAAAACAAGAATAATGCGATGATAAACCGATGAATAAAAGTCGAAACATCATAATTAGTTTATTTATGGCGGTCGAATTATAAATCTTCCTTATTGCAGGTAACGAAACAAACTAAGAGGTTTTTTTTAATTAAAAATAAAAATAATATTGACATTTTGGAGGGAATAAAATGCGCAAGTCTATTATTTTATTTTTGCTTGCTTCGGTGGCCTTGCTCTTAAAATAACGACAAAAAATGACTATCGGACACCACCTGAGTGTAATTTTTATTTTAAAAAATAAACGGGTTAAAGCCGGTGGTAAATGAGATACTATGTACATAAATATTCGGCAGCTTATCAAGTAAGTAATTATATTATATATATATATATATATATTATATTATATTATGTCTTATTCATATAAATAAAAAATACTCTTTTAAAAAGTGATGAACATGAACCAAAAGGATACACATTTTTGTAAAATAACGAATTTAAAATTTTAAACTAGTCAAAAAGCTCAATATAAATAAAATATTTATGTTATATATGTTATTTAAAAAAAATATACATATTATACATATATATATTTTTTTAATTTAAATATAAAATGTATCATTGATACCTAAAGAATTTAAGAGTACTTATGGTCTGCTATTTTTTTATCCATCTTAGTTTCCAGTATTACAATCATCGGTATGCTTCGATTACGCTTACCGGCTGATAACAGATTTTATTACCGGCCGAATTCGGCCGGTTAGGAGTCGGTTAAATTTAACGGGAGATGGTAATACTGGCCCTAAGAATAGGCCACAAAAAACTTATCCATGGCTTCATAATGGCCAAAGAAGACACCTCAGAATGCGCTACAAGCGGAACACATACAATAGTTAACATAATATATACTAACAGAACGAAGACCTCAGAAAAAAAAATGGTTTACCTGTGAAACTATCCGAAATCCTGGGACTCGGCAAAGAAGTGGACATCAAAGTAATACATTTTTTAAATATCAGAATTATATAAATTTAATCTAGCAAAATATTTAAAAAAAAAATGATATTGTTTAAAAAAAAAATGCAATCACATAACCTACGCTAATATAACCATTTCCGTCGAAGCAATGGCCAAAAGGCTAAAGCGGCAATTTCTTGTTTTTATTTAACAATTTTAAGTACAACAAGAACATCAACGCGTTTGGTGAAACAAAATGGGAGTGCGATAGAAAAAAATTGCAATTGATTTGTTCGGACATACATTTTGGCATATAACACGTAGGTAACTATTATTTAATGGGGACGATTATTACTAAAACATATATTATAATATTTTTTTTAATAATAATATAGGTACTTTGATTAATTTTATACTGGTAGGTACCTATTATTTTCACTTAAGGAGTTTACATGAAACCAATTTTACCTGTTTTTTTTCCTGGCGGAGTATAAATGTGTCCGTATTTTTCTATATGTACCGTGGTTATCGGTGGTGTTTTTCCTATCTGTTTTTTGTAAAAAAAAAATAATATATATATACATGATAAATAATAAGCTATTCACGCTGCAAGTGGTTTATTTAAAACGAGGATTTTATTTCGGGTCAAAATATTCGACAATGTAAGATAACAGTTTAGATAATTTTGTGTTCTTTATTATTCTTACCAGTCTGATATTATGTCTCTCCTGCATTATCCTGGCACGAATTTAAAGAGCGTTTACTTCGGTTTGTACAAACAGGAAATTAATGGAACGGAAAGTAAATTACTGGTTAGGTTAGGCATAAATATAACGTTGGACACCCGGAGGGGTTATTCGATCAAATTCTGGCCCGCGATTTCGTCTGATATGTTTTCGGCTCAATAATAAAACGTGTATAGCTGCTGCCATAGACGGTTTCGAAATTGTTCCGATACGATTGTCGATCGGAAAAAAATAGGTACCTTCGTATTATCGACCGATGAATATTGTTTTAACGTTTATCGCCATCGTGTCTGTTTTGCCGGTGCATGTACAGTCATTTATGTCACGCTGTGGCAAGACGGTCATATCTATACATTTTTAACAACAAATACTTAAGTGAGGTGATAGTGCATGGTACCGGTTAATGGTAAATAATACAATTCCTACGTTCGAGACAGACCACACGGTCATAACGAATGCGATACCGTAGCTGGTAACAACAAATGATCCTTTAATATTATTTTACCAATTTATTTTTGATCATTTATTTACCTTCAACCAGTTTCAAAAAAGATGAAGTATTAACAACCATAATATTTATTATATTTCAATAATATTTTTGTAATGTGTATGGATCAAAAGATTTACAATATAGTTTACCACCAGAAACTATAAGCACTTATCTCAAGTTATCAACTTTTATACATAATAGGTACTTATTCAAATTGGCAATTAAAGATCTTAGAACCAAAGTCGAACAAAAAAGTAAAAATAATTAAGTTACATAGATTGTGTTGTATTCACATAACTGGGAGACTAATGAAAATAATAAATATATATTATTAGCTATTGCACGTAATATAAAAAACAAAAACATTTTTTTTTGCTTATAGTGGGGTACCTACCTACATAATCAATTAAGACTGATTCATACTAGTTACATATTTTTTTTAATCTGCAGTATAAGGAATAATAAATTATTACATTATAAGCTCAACAAATATAATATATTATATTTTAATAGATATGGGTAGGTAACCCAAACTAATTTTCTGATTTTGATCTGTAAGCCAAACCAAACCAATCCAACATAACTCTAAGCTTCAATTAGAATAATGTACAGTACCTATACCTACTAATTATGTAGTCTAAAAAAAATTTTTAGAAAAATATTAAGGTTTTTTGAAATTTAATTTTAGGAAAATTTTAGAATTACTTTCTAACACTTTGATTTCTTTTGTTCATTCAATTTCATAATTTAAACAGTATTCTTTTCTATTCTTTATTTGATGCAAATATGTATATTGGATAGCGAACGAATAGTTATAATTATAAATTAACATAAATTAAAGTGAGGATTATATTATGAGTGAAGTGCCAAGGCGGGTTTTGCCACGAAATTGTGGTGTACTATACTTCCTCTCAATTCTTATTAGACTGTTAACGCTAATTTAAAAAAAAATAATACAAAATCAGATTATGAAATTGAAAATAATATGTGTTTATGAGTGTTAAATTAATTTGTTGCGTTTGGACTTTTTAAAATTGTTAATATTGTGTGGAAACCTTTATTTCAAGTATTCGGTATCTCCCAACAGTGATACTAATGACAATCATTGCCTTATTATAATCAAATTCCGATCAACTTTATGGCGATGCGGTAATGACAGCGTTCGTGGCGCTTAATCTACGTCGGTCGGACGACTCGGCACACTAGCCAGTATCGTGAAAAACACACACACGCGAGAGCGCAGTATTAACTATTTGTATACGACGGTAAAAGTAAAAGCGCAAAACCTACCTAGCTATATGCGTACGTATATTGTTCGGACCAGACGTTTATAATTTACATGCAAACGGAACGAAAGATATTTAGTTCGGTAAAAGCATTTCCCTCTCACTTATTATTATTATTATTATTATTACTACCCGCCGACGGACCCCATTGTGTACATAGTACTGTGCGTCTATACCAGCGGCAACCGCGCGGTGATCGATGCAAAACCGATAAACGGCCGCGATACGTTATTTTCCAACCAAATATTTAAAATAAAATGTTTGGCTCGTCTGGTATATGAAATTCCGATAACACGAACAAGTTTTGGCCACTTCCATATTTTATGCGTCGAATCCGCCATCAGCCTATAAAGTTTTGGGTGTCTTGATCATAATCAATTGGATATTGCCATGATCGTGTGCGCCTACAGGGTAATTCAATATGAACCATCTGATGCTTCGCACACAGTTTCTAAGGTCACTTGAACTTGCGCCCCTCATAGGAGCTAAAAATTAGCGTTGTCAATTATAGGTCAGATATGCATAGAATGAATTGGAGTTCCAACTAGATGTTGTTCGTGTGAACGAAAGAAGCTATACATAGAATATTAAATATTATGTATAATATCATTAAATAAATTTTAAATATTATTCTTGTGTTTAATTTATTATAATATATTACGAGTACCTAATAGAGTTTGAACCTATAGAGCTCTAACCTAAAAACTAAAACTATATTATAAGCATTTGAAATCGGTTGGATCATTTTTAACATCCCTATATATTTTTTCTCTAAATTTATATGAATTATCAAAGTGCCTGGATTTGATGCAGGTGTGGTTCTCGATATGTCCCAAAGAGAGAGGGAGGAATTTTTGGCATATCCATAAGCATAATATTGCTTCTTTATCCGTTGATATGTAATTTTTATTTATAATAGGTGTTATATGTTTTGATGACTACTATTATAACACTCTACTACGTATTTATTTATACTACGTATAACTGTGTATGTCCGGCTGGATCATCGCCATACAAAAGGTTTCTTTACACTCTTATCTTACGATTTCTAATAAAAATATTATTTATCCCCGCCATTTCCTCTACAAAAGCATCGTATATATAACCCTTCTATCCCTGATGAATATTGCGAGACAGGCATATAAAATTCCTCGTGCGCAGCCCGCGGTTTCTTTTTATTCACCCTGACCGCGTTTTGCCGTGCTTATAATATAGGTGCACAACAATGATCATAATTATTTATGTAAACAGTCGCGGGCACGCGCATAAAATGCTTATAACAATAAAATATTGAATTGTAGAAACCTATTGCTATAACCTCATTGCGTAACGCACCGCGGCCACCTTTAACATAAGGGCCGTCTCGCATATTATGCGCATTTATTTATGAATGTAACATTTTTCACGATATTTTCGTGTACAGTAAATTGTTAAAGAAATTACGCGCATTCTTGCACTATTGTAGATATTATTATTGAGAGGACGTCTTTCTCACGACTGTTGTCAGGAGCGAAACCATTTTACTTTGTTATTTTTAATATTAGCTTGAAATATTGAAATTACTTTTTATCAAATTTAAAGGTAAGAATAATAAAATCATCAAAATAATCGAGAGGAAACCCTCTGCTCCACACATCTCCACGAAATTCCCGGATCTTGCTGCAATTGTAAATTTATTTGTGTTTTAAAAAAAATTTAATTTGTACAATGAAATTTACACCTTTTAAATTTGAAGTTTAAGTCTATAATATTAATTATAATATTATACTTAACTAAGTTACGGTATTACAATAGATTGATAGGCAAACATTTTTTTAAGTTATCTACATAGGTAGGTATTATTTTATTTTAAACTTTGGTATCAATACCATTGGTTTTGAAAAATCCACGAATTAGGTGGGTATTTTCTCCATTCTTCATCTATCGTTAAAGGGTGGTTTGGAATGCTTCTTTCCGTGGCGAATTTCGTAAATTAAAATGGTCATATATTGTAGTAAAATTGAAGTATCGTAAAAAGCCTACGTCCAAACACTGATTTTGTTCCTAATGGTAAGTTGTATAATAATAGGTAAATTCACTCGAATATTTAAGTCAGCTACACAAAGTTTGCTATGTTACGCGTAGGTCAAAGAGAGTAAACAAATAAATGCTTACATCTTAGACGATAATCAATCTTCACTTTCAAAACGGAATTAGATTTTATTTATTTTAAAGCTTATATGTGGGGTGCCTAGGTAGCTATAGGTATTGCATTTTTATACATAGATATCCAATATTTATTAAAAATACAAAAGTGGCCATTTTCAAAGAGTTATATACAACCCTTGTCAAAATAACCAAGATGTACAAAATTTAAAAATTATGTAAAGAATGACCGGTAAAAATATCAATAGGTAACTTAAAATCTAGGCAAATCAGTAGGCGTAGTAGGCTGTATATACATCCTGCAGCCGGCACCTATATACCGGGGAAACTGAATCATAATATAATATTATAATTCCACACAATCGTGTACCTTCATTAATTATTCCACGAATAAAATAAATACTATTGCGATGGTTGTGAAAATAACAATAATTTATAACACTGTATACATAATCATATGTATAATCTGTTTTCGATTGTTCGGTCGGTTTATGCAATACGTAAATAATTAGTTGGTTAGGTAAAAGGGGGTTTTCAACAGCTCGCAAGGCACGAGGTCGTGTGCATAAGAAAAAAAATTAACTGACGACTCTTTTCATTAGTTTTATGAATAACAGTTATACAATATAGAACGTGGTTAAAACAAATATTTATCATATTATGCTGATCGCGGCGATAACACGGACATATTATATTTAATCGAACACAAATACGCTATATATAATCAAATTGTAACATTCAATTTTTGTTTTTGACGTTAACAATTTCAAACCAAATAAAAGTAGCTGGCCGAACAAACAACTGATCGGCAGGCCATTTCTTCTGGTTTGAATTGAAATGTTCACCGCACATGCCGACGACATGTAGTCAGGTAGGTACTCAAGTTTAAAATATTAATTTATAATTAATTGTCGAGTCAATAATCCAAACATATTATTATAACATATACTAGTAACATTATATGAATAAACCGTTCACACACTTTAATAATTATCAATGTGTACGAACGTTTTAAGAATCAATAATCAGTTATTTAACCAACACACGAAGTAGATAAATGAACAAACAAATCCGCTCACCGGGAGATCATTCTCCGCAGGGAATGGTATCAACCGCGATTATATTATATTATAACATCGTTGAATCTGACATGCGTCTTCGCCTTCTACCTACCAATTATGTTTTTGTATTCTCATGTTATTTACAGTTTATAAAAATGCAGTTAATGTATAGAGAAAAACACTGTAAAAGTGTAAAAAATTGGAAATCTGCATGGAAAACAGCGACGTTGTCTTTGTAGTAAAATTCTTAGTTCTTACACACCAAGCAAGGTATTCCATAAATATGGATTTAAAAAGTTCTAAATACAAAACCAAATTTGAGATTTAAGAATTGTCAGGTTTAAAATTATGACAATTCATTTTATTTTATTTTAACGACTTGCATACCATATAAGTTTACTAAATTACCTTTATTACGTATTGAAAGGAATTTATCAAATATGTTATGTGCTGATAAACTTTATTAAACGAATTTGTTAAAGCGGATCATCATTTATTTAAAGTTATCTAATTGTTAATATTTCTTGATAAAATATATTTTTCAAATAAGTTTTAAAAAAAGCTTAACCCCAACAAAAATAGAGGAAAGAGTATTGTTTATTGAATAAAATATTGACGCTTTAACAGTTTGTTAAATAATTCATATTGAGAAAAATAATGCAGAGTATTATTAAAACAAATAACGAAGTACCTACGTATATAAAACTGTAATGTTTTGTTTTTAATTTTTACAACGTGTTGAACAACAATGATCTACTAGTTACTACAATGTACAATGCGCGTGAGATCAGATCATTTTATAAAAATTAGTGAGACTTCAGCCCTAGGAAAATATTCTTAGCTAGTTTCATCCATCACACAAGACTTAGGTTATGTATAGTACCTAATATTTTGTAATGATACACTCGTGACCTAGCTGATTCGCAGTTGATTTTGTGGTCGCGGCCAAAGTGTTATTATTTTTTTACTCACACACCGTATTACAGGTAGACACCTAAGTAAGTTGCATTTTTCAATATAGTAAACGATATGGTTTTATCGGTTTTAATAATGGTGACGTAAATTATACGCAGCGGTGGTGTCATACTGTCATATAAATATACAAACCGACATAATTATGGGTAGGATATACCTATGTGCGACGTCGTATTCGCTAAGGTAGAATTGAGATTAATCACTTCGACCAGATTTTGGCCGTGCGTTGACGGTAATGAAATTAGTAGGTTATAGCTAAGTACACCTAGTTGGTGTGTGATGTATAGTTTTCTGTATACATTTCTATTCCTGTCATAGGTAAGAATATCCGTTCTTGAAAACTTTTTTAAGTTAATTTTGACATTTTATCGTACTAATCTTTTAATTGTTCTAGTACCTAGTACTTAATCAGTTATTATGCTTAGGAATGTGATTAAAAATGCATGTTAAAAATATAAAATTGTTTTCAAATATATTAATTTTTGTTGGAATAACTTCAAATTATGTAAGGTGATTATTTTCAAAAACCCATACATTTATTGATAAAATTACTGTACCTATAGTAGTGAGATACTAAATACTCCCCTTTAACCATTACCTACTACATATCTACTAATTATTTCTAATTACTATATCATGGTGACCTATAGTCGGATCACTCGGAAACTGCATTTGCAACAGTAACCTAACCTAACCTACTTAAATTAGGTAAAAGTTATTAAAAAATAATTTGTATGATATTTTTTTTTAAATGAAATACTACTTAGTTTTTAAATTATACAATACAGTTTATTTTCAATGTCAAATTTCACATTTAACATCTTTTTATTTACTATCATTTTTTTATCAAAGGTACGTTGACTTATTAATTATTGAACCAGTTGTTATTATTGTGTATAGGTACCAGATTTTAAAGTTTAAATACCTTTATGTACCTATGTGTAATTTCTGTGCACATAATTTTTAAAATGGCTATTTTATTTGATTTTATCTCTATTTGGAGTCTATTTCCAGACTGTAAAAGAACGTTATCTATAGTTCTTTCGATATCGTAAAAACGTGAAAATCTAAGTATGGCACGCGTTAAATGGATCAAGGTTTAGGCACTGTCAAAATATTTATGGGTGACTCTAGTTTAGTCGAGTACTAAGCCGTGTGTTACCATAAAACGTTATCGGCTGACGGCTGTGTATACTTAGGCGGCTAGACAACAAATGCTTATACTGCTGCTGCACAATGTAAACAATGCGTAATGCGTGTATATGTATTGTATCCAGCCTGATTTTTTTTTTCTAGATATGAATTATATTAATTGAACTAATATTGTGTGGCAGTTGTGTTTATGCTTGTTCTGTTGTAAAACCAATTTCATTATATCTAAATATACAGGTATGATAACACGTGCGTTAAGAGTTATTGAACAAATCGTGATTTTGTGACCTATTGGTCATAGGTTTGTTCGCGGATCAATCTAGAATGTCGTAAGCATTATACCTAGCTATCAATTTTAAACTTAATCGATTATATTATATAAATTCAGTGATCTGATATTATCGCACCAAGACTATAAATGCATTTAAGTATTGTATTAAAAAGCTACCAAATTCGTTCTAAATATTATTATTGTAATGATCCGAAAGTTCTATGATAGAACAGTTGCATGACCAACTGCAAATATTTTTGTATATTGTACAGTTTTAAAAGTCTGAAGTAAAATATGAGTATACTTATCCAAGCTACGAGTGTAAATACAGGTACTAAATACCTGCTTACATTTCAATTATTTCTATAACAATAATTTAAAAACCTATAATGACAATGTCATATGGTTTGAAACATTTATGATTACACTCTCATTTGATAATATAGGTAATATTTGTTGTGAATGTTAAATTTTTTTTACAGTAAATTTGTAAAATAATGTCGTGTTAACTGTAGAATTACATTATTATTTTTAATAGGTATTTAAATGTAGTTGTGTGATAGTATCTATCATTTCCTATATATAAGACAATATGATATTGTTATGTAATTAATATATTATAATTTATCATATTTTATTATAAATTCTAGACGGTGCAATGTGATATGGTTATACCTACCGGAGGTCGATCACTTAACTAAATGAATGACTATTTTTATAACAAACTTTTATTAAGCGATGACTAAAAAAACTTGGAAATTCGCACTGCTGTATAGAATGAGTCGAGTGTATCTCGTTATTGAGTATCTACCTATACTATACTACCTATATAGGTCATTATTATAGTGTAATGGATGTGTTAAATTTGAACTCAATGATAAATGATTGCATACAAAAAACGTTTTTGAACGGAAACGGTGTGTCAGCAGCAGCTAGCTATTTCTATAAGGATATTTTATAATTTATTTTTATTACTATTAGTAATTTATTTTTCTATTGTAAGTAAATACAGTATAATCAATACCTATATTTTGAACTAATTTTTTGCCAAAAACGTGGCACGAAGGTACTATATTATTATTATTTATTGTCATTAACTTATATAAAGCGCAATACCGACAAAATGATTTAAACAATTTTAATGATTGAATATAAAAAATGTACCTATTTTATTACCCATCTCTATATTATATTAAGTAGGTATCTCTTATTTTTTAAGGAAAATACTACTCATGATAATGATCGTAGGTTATACTTAAGTAAAATAAAAATAACTTGAGAAAAGTAAATAAAGGATATTGCAATATGGTAACCTAATCAAGGTATAATTTTTGACTCGAATGTCGAAACGAAATTTTAATTTACATGTTTAAAGTAGGTTTTAATAGGACATAATCAAAACTAGATTTTATTATTTTTTGAAACGTTTCTTAGTTACCTTCCTATATATAATAATTTTATGTTAGAATGTTTTTTTCAACATATGTCAATAAAAAAATTTTAAAATCATATATTATTGTTGTTATATTTATATTGATTTAAAATCGGAGCGATACGAGAAAGCAAAGTACAAAAAAAAAAAAACTAAAACCCGTTGCTCGTATGTTTCCCCGCCGCGACCGCTCCACGTCCGCGAGTTTGTTTCATTAGATAATATCACATTGTACCTACCTATATAATATTATGAAAACCGAAATCGTTTCGCTTTTCGGCGTGACCGATTTCCTGGCGGCGGTACGTACCATTATTTTCGTTGTTATTACCGCGCTACACAATATCGGTGGCTCCCACGAAACCACTCGTTATCCAATGGTCGGCGCCCGCCGCTCCTGGAAAATGGCCGATTTCCCGCGCGCCGCCATTGGCCGGACGATTTTCCTTTCCGTTCCCCGCGCACCCTCCGCCCCATCCGTTTATCGCGGTATAGCTCGTTCGCTCTTTCGGTTTTTACGTTTCGCGCGTTTCGTATTACTTTTTTTTCTAGCTTACGGTATTATAGATTTTACGACCACGCTCGCAAACGGCACATAAAATATGATATTATATTTTGTTTAAGTAAACCTACCTGCTGCTCGCCCATACCTACCCTACAACCTATCTATATAGGACGTCGACGCATACCGTGCAACGACGACGACGCTTCGCCGCGAGTTTAACGATAATTTACCGTCACGACGAGACACGCGTGAGCATTATTCATAGCATTATACGAATAGATTTTCCTTTTACAAACATTAGTATATTATATTTTGTAGTCGTACACTCTGTATAGGTACCCAATATACAATATCATTGCGCGAGTGCAAAATATAAACTCGTATAATAAAATACCAATACACCTATATGCAGACTTGATAAAATGATTTTCAATATTAATAAGACCCTGCGCTGCAGAGTGTCGTGCACTAATTACCTAGGTAATTAGGTATACAATATTGAATATATATATATATGGAGTCAAGAGGAAATATCTTTAAAATATAAACTCAAATTTTTATTATTATATAGGTACCTAGCCAACTTTTCCCATTAATTTGAACCCGTATTATGGTTACCTACCTATATAGTGTTATTTCAACATTATACCGAATTCCATAACAAGTTATTAATGTAACATTAATTTGGTAATCTTTAAGAATTTCAATGCAATATTGTGTATTTCAAAAATACTTGAAAAATATACATAATTTATATTTTATTTTGAAAAAGTAGGTATATCTATTGTGATTTAAAAAAAATAAATCGCAATCAAAAATACAAACTACCAATGGTTCAGGTTTGTGCGAGTAATATTGTAATTAAGTCGAAAGAAATCCGTAGTTTAATACAGTATTGAATTTAACATTATAGGCCATGTTAGTTTTTACGAACAAAGAACACGACAATACTTTGAACTTTATAAGTTGCAACGTTTTCGTACATACTAGTCCTACTGAAATTTCATAATAATTGCAGTTCCGTTAAAAATTCAGACGAAATTGAAGAGAAATTAGAATACCCGAGTCAGTACGAATAATCTTTTGGGGGAATACAACTGAGTACTAAATTGGTTTAACAATAATTGGTTAAATTTAAATAGGTTTACAAATAATCAAAAGTCAGCTCATAAAAAACTCAACAAAGTGTAATATAAACATGTTTGATGTAAATATAAAAGTTTTGTGAATTGTATTGATAGGTACATATGTACATGTTAAACATATCAACTTAAGTTCGATTACGTTATAACGTTATATATATAAATCGAATAGAGCAGCCTTCTTTTACGGAGAACTCTTGAGATTAAACATGTTTTAGAAATTGTTTTTAACTAGGATCTACAAAGAGTATTTTAAGATGTACAAACAATTTACAATACTCATAAATAGCTTAAAAATTAAAGTATAATAAAAAGCATATGACATTGCCTAGACAATAACCTTACCTTTAAATTTTATAATGTTACAATATTCACTCTAATTTTTAAACTAAGCGCTTAAGCGTGATATACTGAGTGTAACGTCTTATGTAATGTACTTGTAAGACGGAGACAACAAATGTCGGTGTAAAGTCCTCTTAAATGCATGTCTCGTGGATGATTTGTATTATTAGTAGGAAATTGCGTGAATTCGACGTGAATATAAGATCAGTGGAATGTGGACATTTTCACTGCAGTTTTAAATCCAATAACTATATGATACTTTTATTATACAGGTTGAATCTAACTGTTAGAGACGTAAAGTAACCTCTACTTATCTACCCAACTGAATATCGAAAATAAGTACCTAAATTGTCGTAGGTGTCTATATAGTATAATACTACATACACCTATATTGAATAATGATAGTAGGTACTACTACATCGTAACTCGCGTTGGTTACAAATTTCCAAATAGATTTTACCCTAGTATATTGTCACTTTCACTCAAATAGATTATAACTAAATCATTTTTTATACTTAAATAATTATAACGATTTTTAGCTTGTAAAATTCGTAGGTAGGAACTGATTACGACTGATTTATGACAAAACATTTTTAATAATTAAATATTTTAAATATTTTAACAATGATCATTTATCTTCATTATAATAATATAAATAATAATAAATTAAAAAGAGCAATATAGTTAATGTTTTAAGCCTTCGTTATTTTGTGTGAGTACCTATATAATATACTATGCAGTGCCCAGTTAGGTAATTAAAAGTAAAATATTAATTCACATATAGTTGATATGTGTACAGATATTCGTATAGATGTATATGGAATTAGTTAGGTTAAAGTTAAATTTTTACAATGAAACTTTAGAATTGCATAATATCTAAGTAACGTTGGAAAAATGAAATTTAATTTGACCGCAATATAACATGCAGCACGCTAGTATTATACTATAGTGAAGATTGAAATCTACCCGATAGGGAATCTATATTCTTGATAAAGGATATCAAACTAGTCTCACATGAACAAAAACAAAATAAATTGTAAAAATGTCATTAAATCAATGATATCAGTACCTATATATATATATATATATTATTAATGCAAATAGTAATTAAATAATTACAATTATACACTTTGCGAATTTCTTTTATGTCGTTACACAAAACACCTTGGGATTGTATATTATTACCTATATATCTAGGAAATGTTCAGGTATTCTTTATATATAGGTATAAGTATAACGATTCTAAGCATTCCATATTGAACGACTACATTACACACGTTACTGCTAACGTATGAGTACACGCTATAAGTAGATATTATGCATAGATAATGTTTTTAAATTCATTTTTATTACTCTTTTACGCTTTTATACTTAGGAAAATTGCGTCTACCTACAAACATGCATATGCGGTATAAATATTAACATAATGTATTATGCAAAAGCTAGAAAAAAGAATGACTTTAAATAGGAAGGTATGTGTCAGTCACCCAGTAACTTGTCAAAAATTATTTTAAAAATGTATAAGTGCAACCTACAAACATATTAATATTCCGATCAAATAACATGCATGGGTTACATCACATGCAAATTCTGGAACACTATTATTGGTAGATACCTATAGGTACAACCTATCCCAAAAAATCGTAGGTACCAACCTATACTTTCAAACGCGTAAAAAAAAAATATATAATAAAAACAGCATTGTAAAACTGACGCAAATTAATGGCCTCCTAGCTCTCACAGAATAATAATAATAAAAAAATGAAACGCGAAAAATGACTTGTTTGGATAGGTACACATATTTTCAAACATAACAAATCGTGTGTATACAATATATATATACTTACTACCAATATATATATAATATAGGTATATATACTGCTATATATATTAGCATTGTATAATATATATATATTATATTGCATAATAAAATATCCGGTTTTGCCATATTATTGTGTCTACTGTTTTATCAGAATAATAAATTTATACTTTTAAACTGTAACATAATTAGTTTCCATTCACTTTTTAAAATCAGGATTTATGGTTACCATACGCGATTATTTAATGTGTCAATTTATTATTATATTCTCTTATATGTATAATATAAATCTATAATAGATGCGTGTTATATTTCTTAGAGATTTTTTTATACGCTTTATATAGTGATTTATTTATGATGAAAAAAACATAGATTTTTTTCCATATCAATTTTAATTGCTGAAATTCGTCGATTATAAAATATGTATTTATTCAATTTGAACGGCAGTTTTATTTTACAAGAAAAGAGTTAAGTAATCGTGATTGATATTTGACTATTTGTAAGTTTAAAATTGTACATATATACCTATAAATGTATAAATTAGCTTGGCATTTGGAAATAAGATAAGACATAATCAAGAAAGCTGTCTTTTGAAAATGTCGTAATTTATAAAAATAAAGTTCCAAGAATAGTTTTTTAGACTTGTCGCCTAATAATATTATTAAAACAGTCTTCAACTTTGTGCATAATTTACTATATTTTAATCTAATGTAATTCCTACACAATTACTAATTTGAAACTTACGTACCTACAAATTATTAATAAACGAATAAGTACACAGCTATTCTTAAAAATATATGGATTGAAAATAGCAGAATATATTTACGTTAATTATTTCATTTATTGTAATACCAAAATAATTAATACAGTATATGAGTTTACCTATATTATATATACCTATAAGATGTTAGGTATATTATATATTATTATTATATATATATATATAACCTATATTATAATATAAGTATTATTATTATTCAATAAGAGTTATCAATAATAACAATAATTAATAGATACATTTAATTGTGCTTAAAATATACTGGTCATATTTGTGATACGATTACCGCGGATTGATCATTTCATATTTCCTAAAACATTCGTAACATGAGCCATTCTAAAATTTCACTTTCAACGTATGTTGAGACTACACTAACCCGAACCTGATATTATAATCGCCTCCCGAACTTATACTTTTCGTGAGCTACCGTTGCAACTTGATATAGGTTGGCAGAATCACGTGGAATTTGCAAATGACATACAATGTTAAAAAGCAACTTAACCTTCTTGGAATTGTTTTCCATTAAACAGTACACATATTTATTTTACTTGTTTGTGCAAGTATATACCCACTGACAGAACTGTCTGCATTCTGGGTGTCAGCCGTCGCTTATTAAATTATGACCTCATACAAATAACAATTGAATGTTTTTGTGTGATACAAACATCTGGACGAATAAAATAACGAATTGATAGATTTTAATGAATACTGCATACCACATGTGACATTGATATAATATAAAATATTAATGTATACTAATGGTACCTATAATAACGAGTAAAAATTATTGGCCAAATATTTTGTTAATTTGTAACCATTCACCTAATCACCTACACATTTATTTCAATACCTATTAACAATAATCGAATAGACTATTATAATTTTTCATTACTTACATACAAATTGAAACATCGTAAAAAAGCCATCGTACAAACAATGATAATGTTCCTAACTCTATAATAATTTTAGGTCAAATTTTACTCTTAATACTAAAGCTATTAACACAAGGTTGGTTCTGCTGAACTCATTTTTAATATGTTGAGACAGTAAAGAAATAGTGCACTGACATCCTGTTAAGAATAATTAATTATAGGATTTATTGTAATACATTTCTCACATACTAAAATAATGATTTATATACATTTTGGTGGATTTTAATCAGAAAGATTAGTTGCACATATCATTTATGGTATTATATGCAGTTTTTAATTTCATTCATTTTTCTTAAGGATATCGTTGCTAGATTTTCCAATTTTCCGTAATTCTACATTTGAAAATTATATATTTTATTTTAGTTACTACCTTAGTTATAAATCTTTTCTACTAATCTACTGCCCGATACCTACTCGGGGAGGGGAGGGGAAGGAGGATTGATTCGATGTATTATATCAACAAAAATGACTTCACAGGAAAAATCCCCACAACTTGTTGATATCGGATTTAGATCATTTTTTTTATTTAAAAGAAGAGAACTTATTTTGGTCAATTCAAACCCGAATTTTAGTGATAGAAAAATACGTTTGAAAAATAACAAATACATATTTGTATTTATTCAAATGCATAATTTTATAGAAACTTCTATAATTATAATTTTATAGAAACTTCTATAATTATAATTTTAACTGACTTTATTTTCAAATAAAAAAAAAATTAACAAAATCCGACTATTCTTCAACGCGTGAGAGTTTTTCCTGTAATACATGTTTTATACTAAAAACGCACCGGCTCTGACGCGCGACGCCATAAGAATCAGTTAGGTTTTTGTGCACTATAAGTATGGTTTTATAGTTTTTTCATATAAATAGGTACCTCGTACCTATATGGCTATATGTAAACGCGTAACTTTAATAGTTTAATAATGAAAATCACAATTAACAGGTATAAATATATAATATGATTATATCATCGACAATGCGGGTGCCGAGTGAACTGATTTTCCTAAAATATTTCACTAATTTTTATTGACAAAAAAAGCGTTCGTAAGATAATTTTTTTCGTTTACCATGGTAAAAATGTAATAAAAGAAAGTTTTTTCGTTATTTTACCTAAACATTACAAAAAATAAAGGCCTTCATCCTCGTCCTTGGTTTTCTAAAATATATAGGTATCTATATCTATATCTATATCCACTCCCCCCTCTAGATTTTCCCCGATTCACGTCCTTGAATATATTATAGTCAATTTACAGATCACAATAAATTGTAGTACAGTTAACTAACAATAATTGCAGTTCCGGAAAGTAAAAAATAAATAAATATTGACAACATAAAATATGCCAAATGTAATTGTTTCCATTTTACCACCATCGGAAAAATGAATTAAGTACCTACCATTGTACCTAAACTTACGTGCGATTTCTAGACGAAAAATATAGATGTATGCTCGGCGAATTATGCGGATAGAGGAACGTGCAAGACTGTACTTAAATTGCCTACACAAACGCCTCTTATACATTAAGAAGTAGTGGGTGAACTGCTGTAGGACGC
This sequence comes from Acyrthosiphon pisum, assembly GCF_005508785.2. Classification (NCBI taxonomy): domain Eukaryota; kingdom Metazoa; phylum Arthropoda; class Insecta; order Hemiptera; family Aphididae; genus Acyrthosiphon; species Acyrthosiphon pisum. The sequence goes on along the minus strand of NC_042493.1, from coordinate 37,169,553 downwards.
CGTCAAACGAGTAATAATACTGCATTTAAATAGAGCGAATATTAAATCTTAATCGATACGGGAACAGGATACTATTTAAATTTCATTAATATTCATTAAAAGCTGTAATATATGTATAGGAGCTATAATATAATATACATGTAGGTTTACATAACCCTATATACGATTTTTTTTTAGTTAAATGACTAATGCATTCTGCCCTTTCGGTTTATACTAAACACAGCGTGAAGTATAATAATATTTAGAAAAAATTAATAAATTGTATACGTTTATTAAATGTAAGCATTTGTGTAGAACCAGCTGCTTCATGGTTGTATATTTTAGTCCACCCAACCAGTATAGCAAAGTGATTTCTTTGTCATATATTATATACACGATATATTTTTAATTCAAATATCTATTTTTATATTCATAATTATGAACTATATATTTTATCGATGTATTGGCAATCGCCGTCCAAATGTCGTGGTCGGCGACAATTGATATCATTATTAACAACAATGTAATACATACTCATATAAACCTTAAATAGAACATTAATTAAAACTAAAAAAACAACTTTAAACATTTAGTTATAGTTTAATACTCATTAAATTGTATTTTAATAAACATTTATAAACCTTATACTAAACATCATTTGAACCAATTTTTAAGACTTGATAACACATTATACTGCAATTGAAACATGAATGCAATGTTAATGCTTATTTTAACATTAACTTATAAATGTTATATTTAATGATTAATGTACAACTTTAAAATGGAAATCAAATACAAGATTTAGTTAATAGTTGGTTTTTTTAAACTTTTATTAAATGTTAACTGAAGCATTAATGTTAAATATTTAACTATTAATGTATTTAAATGATACATTTAATATTTAAAATTACAAAATGTTTATTGGGTAGCATTTATGCACACTTTTTTTTATTAATTTTACAATCAACAAAATAATCGGTTTTTCGTCTCGTGATAGATATTAGATGTACTTCGAAACGATCACCACCGCCGATCCACGAGGAGTGTAGGTAGTACCTACACACAATACTAATATTGTCAACAACGGTTTTGTGTCGAAGTGTATACATAATACATATATACGTGGGAGTGTGCTGTGTGTAAATTCACTATGATAAAACCTCTACAAACGTCAGTGCGGGTAAGTTATTATCGTTTTAATAGTAACAATCGACGTCGCTTGTCTGCATACACCAGTACCTATAGGTGTATATATTATGCATATAAGAGTCACGAGGGCAATTTTGATTTAGATCGAAAACGGGAGTTAGATTTAAATTTCACAACATTGTTTTACCGTACGACGCACGGCGAGACGTTACATAGGTACACTATAGCTGCTATGCCTGGCACCCGTAATATTATGTATGTAGACTGTAAAGTCTGGTCTGCAGTCGGTCGGCCCGAGGCGGAATCCGATCATATTCGGCGGTTTTGAATTTTAGAGAAAACGACACACGGCACCTACATCTAAACACAATGTTATAATGTACGAACCAAATGTGTCGTAATATTGGGATAACGTTGCACGCGTACAACAAACTGGCGTATACACGATCGCGTATAGAAATGTGTGCGATCTATTTTTCTCGCAGGTATGTACAAATACGTAGGTGTACGGAGTAGTCGGCTAGTTTGTTATTACGTTTATATTTGGTTTTAATTGGAAAAAATATGGAAATTAAAAAAATCATTTGGTGTGCCTTACTATCTTAGATGTCCATATCTTATCTTTATTAATAATAGTATATATATCAAGTATTGCAGAGCAATCTGTTTTATATCGGTGTTGGTAATTTTTTTTAGTGGATATATTAAATAACTAAATTAAGTATTAACAACATTTTACGCTGTAATAAAAATATCAGTCTACCTATTCCAATAGAAATAATTAAATTGTCGATAAAAAAAAAAAAAAAAAACAATTATTTCTATCTTAATAGGTAATATCAAGGGGTTTTATTTACATACATCGAGGTCACTACTATTTTTTGAACAGATTATTAAAATATTGAACACAGCGATAATCAAATGAATAGTTTATCATACGATTGGTATTAATAATATAAATTAAATAAATAAGTAAGTTTATAGGTAATCCATACAGTATACACATTATATGATAGCGTTTTTTAGTTTTTATTTAGAAAATATAATTGTCTCAATACAATAGTAGGTACTTCATAAATATTTCATTCGATTTTAATATTATGAAATGACAAAAACCATTTATGAATTATAGGTACCTAATAACTAATAGGTATATCGTATATAATACTATACCTATAAAATATTAAAATAGGTTTGTTTTATTTAATTGTATGTCGATATTTAATATGTAAATGTATTTCTAAGATTATGTATTTCGCAAAAACTATAATTATTAAATACATTAATTAATTATAATTAATGGTGGGTCTGCAAAAATGTATTCAATGAATTCCTAAATACTTGAAAGTTCCATAAATATCAAATAATGTTTAGTGTTTTGAGCGATTATATAGTTATTAAACATTAGAATAATTATCAGTGTTATTATAAGAAAACGATCAGAACTTGGCTCCAAATTTAACGTGTTGAAAATTGCCTACCTACTGTAACCGTATTTTTATAAGTTAAGATATTGCGGATATATTTGAATCTAAATGTAACATCTATTATAGCACACAATAATAACAGTATTATTCGATTTATATAATTATTAAAATAATGTTAGAATATTAATAATTATAATAACGAATCGATAATGAGACTCTGTTTATATTTAGCCAATAGTCGTAGACAGTATATTATAAGTTATAACGATTAGAAATTTCAAATTGTCAAATCCCATCAAGTGTATGTGCTGCAGGGAGACTTTAACGCTGCCCCATCATCCGCGCTAAAGACAAGATATACACATAAGGCGGTCATGCCATAGCAAAGAGTTTGTTGGCGGCGGATCAAGATAAAACCTAATAAGTCTAAGTAGGTACCGATCGGAAAGCACACGACGTGACTCGTTTTGTCCCGACTCAAGGTGTATTCTTACAAAACAATGATACAAGACGTGTGTGCGGCGTGTTCCGGGTCGGGTATTGGGTTAGTGGTTAGATAAAGCCGGAGACAAAAATAAAATAAATAATTACAATGATAAAATTCGACTTGACAATTAGAACAAGTCGTCGGTCGTCGTCCGAATTCTGCAGACGGCAACAACTGCTGGTACCTACTTAACTATACGTATTATAAAATATCGTAGTTGTTGAATATTATATAAGCTATACGGTAAGGTTTCGGCACTCACTTCTTGTAGAATTTCCAGTGCCCCGGCCATGTGGATATCGTGAACAATTTTTCCGCTCGGTCAGTTCACACTCTCAAGACATCGTGCCCAGGTACAGGATCAGGATCAAGCGGCGCGGCGAACGTTCCGAGCACGTTCGCTATGGCGAGCACAACAGAATCGTCGCGAGGACAGCGAAACGGGAAAAAATTCGTAAAAAACCAAATTTAACGGCTGGTGACGACTGCACAAAAAATTATGTTCTCAATACAACAAAACTTTACGCGTACAAGACAGTGGTGAGATTACCTGCGTAGGTACAATTTATTATGCGAGCTATGCAAACTACACGACCGTACGCCAGGCAGCGTGTGCGGGTACTGGACGCGTGAAAAAAAAAAAGTTTAATGTGCCGCACTATTGCCGCGAACCGACTATAAGAATAATAATGTCTACGAAAAAGCGGTAAAAAGTTCAAATGAAATTGTTTTCCTGTTTAATGCCAAGGTAGCAAAAAGCGGCGAGGTAGAATATCGAATTAAACAAATAACATCGCGATATTATTAGGTATGTTGTGCGATACTTTTCACTCTCCCTCTGCCGCGACGGTTCAATCTTGTCTGTCGGCGGTCGGCCACTATCGGCTGCAAGCACGCGCGCGGTTGACACGCCGGGCGCGATTTACCTACTACTGCGCACCGACGCCGCCGCCGCCGTACCTGGACGCGCGCGTGCGTGCGCCGCGCGCGTTCGCTCACTCGCGTCCGCCCACCCTCGTGCTCGCGCGCGCGTGTCGGCGAGGCCCGCGCACGCGCTCCGTTTACGCGGCGTTTAACAGCCGCCGGAGTGCCTGACGCATGCCGATGACGGGGCTCCGTGACCCGGCCCCTCCCCGGGTGGTTTCCGAAAATATTGTACTACCCAACATTTTTTATTCATTTTCGATTACCTAGTATATTTTGTTTATAGTAGTTAAGTACATAAAATATAATTTTATGCTACCCTTTAGTACGCAACATTTGATGCTTAAGTGAGTCCTATTGTATTTATTTGTAGTAAAATGTAATAATAAATACGTATTAAACAAAAAAAACGGCGGACAAGTGGGTACCACTGCTCTGGCTCTGCTATACATTAGGTGTCGTGTGAATAACTGCAATGGATGTGTAAAATTACTAAATTATGAATTTAACCGTCTGCAGAAAGCGATTTAGACTGAATACTGTTGGATAGCCTATATTACCAAGTAGATTTTATGATATTATTGGTATTAAAGTAATTTATTTTAAAAATATACGTTAGGTTAAACTAATTTCTGCCAAAAATATTTAATTTGAAAATGTCATTATGTGTAGAAACTATAAAATATAATAACAGATAATAGGTATAAGTACCACGAATAATATTACAACAAAATAAGTAAAATAGTTATTTATCGTTTTGATATACCTATCTAATTTCATCCAAATTTGAACTTAATATCTATAAAAAACTGAATTTATATTTTTTGGTTGCTGTCGTATGAACTTATATGAATTTATAAATTTTAACTATAGAATAATTTGAAAATTTTCGAGATTTTGTCAAAATTGTACATTAAATGATTGTTTTTGTATTGCCACAAAATAAAATAATCGTTGGATTATTTTATAAATCATCAATTCACGGGTGAATATCCAGTGTCATAAAAATCTGAATTTTAAACGTTCCTAAAAAATTAATATGACTTTCTAGTAAACTTTTTTTTATTAGAGGTAGAAAAACTTACGAGGAATCTTGTATTAAATTTTCAAATATTGAATATACATTTCTAACCACAAAATAATTTGCAAATTTTAGCTGTTTTGATGAATTTCGTTAGGCATACAGAACCCCCTAAAAAAAAAATAATTATGATTGGTTTTTATACTTAGTGGTATAAAAAAAAATATCATGAAAACAAAATGTAAAAAAAAAAATTATTTACAGAGTTACAGTGAAATCCAAATATTCCTGTGACGTCATTGCGTCGGACGTCTCAGCGTGGCACTGGCAGCCGGTCGCAATAAACCGTATGAAGAATACGTATAAATAATATTCTCGTCGCCTGCCGATCGCTGATCACCAATTAAATATATATTTTTGATTTCCATAAATACTTTGATTATTTAAAAATTATAAATATAACAGTATAACACTATTCCTAAATACTTATAAATGATACCCAAGAATAGTTATAACTTCAGACGCTCTTAAAAAATTATTGTAGATCTACGCACTACTTTGTTTTACACTAATAAGTAATAACAACTTATAAAGAACTTTTTATTAAATTAATTAAAAATTATTTAATCATAATATTAAAAAATAACTCAACATTTCTCATACTAATCATACTTACAAAGCTTAAAAATAGGCAAACTATTTCGAGTTACAACAAAAAACCAAATTGACTTCGTTAAAAACTTGTTTTACGTAAGAATTATCTTTTTTTCTTAATTTTAATTTTAGATTCTGAGTGGAACGATGAATGTATTGATTTTACAATGATGTGTTTTTTTATTTTTTTTATTTTT
>NC_042493.1:37156535-37162458 GCF_005508785.2 Acyrthosiphon pisum | reverse complement strand
TTGGAATTTATTATAGGTACCTATTATAGATCAATTTTTTTTTAAATCCATAGATAAGTATATATATGTCTAATACATAGACTGATATACCGTCTCCGCTCAGAATCGTTTTTCTTATACAGTGATATTATATCATTGAATTCAAATTTAATACCATCAATTATACAGTGACCCACTTCTAACCTACTGTACAGCAGAGCGACATCCACTTACCCACCTTTTTTTCATTGTTTTCCCTACGATTTGGAAAAACACTAAGAATTGTTTATTTTCCAAAGTACCTTGGTACCAGTAAAATAATTACATTCCTACCTAAACATACTAAAGTAGAGAATTGCTTCAATTTTTACTGCCCTCAAAAGATGATGACAAACACAAAAAAAACTAATTATTATACTAATTATTAATATAAGTATGTTGACTATAAGTACCACGAATTTAGTTACAGCTTCCAACAATTATGTTGTTATAAACCTATAAGTTAATAACAATAATATATTATACATAATAATATAATAATTAATAATAAAATAATTGATATAACTATATTTTATATCAATTGGTAAGCCAGGATTAAGTAATAACTAATAAGTAAATGGTACATCTTCGCTAATAAAACCTATGTAGTGTCGAAAAGTAATATTTTTAGATTCCGAAAGAAGCGATGAATGTATTGACTTTACAATGATGTGTTTTTTTATTTGTTTATTTTTTTTTCATTTTTTAGGACAGTACAAATACAAACCCTTAGATTTTCTTCAACAGTTCTGATAGGAAGGCGAATCTAGTTGGTCCTTTGGGGTGGTCAAAAGTAAAAAATTACTAATAGTTTTAGAAATCGCATGGAAAAAAAAAGAAAAATTAAGGAATAACGGGAAATTTAACGCAAAATTGGGTTTTGACAAAATAAATTTGGTTTATGGTAGGTAGGAATAACTCTAAAACAAATGACCGTAGGTACATGACATTTTCACTGGTTGTTTATATTCTAATACTCTGAATACTCTTAATTTCTATACTCTGAAAAATTTTCAAAAAATATTGATATGTTTACGAACATTTTCAGTTTCCAATATTTTTAGTTTTTTATGAATGCTAATAAAAGTTTCTTTGTTAGGTGAAAAAGTTGAAAATATAATATAAGGCATTTAAAATATTGTTACAATGACATTTAAAAAATATTAAAAAATCCAGTCAGAATTATTTATTTTTTTTTAGAAGTATTTAAAGTTCAAATCTTGATAAAATACGGAAAAATCACAAAATTATTTTGAGTTGAGAATACATAAAAATGTTCTATTGTATAAAATTTTTTTATTTTTTTACTAAACATTTTTATGAGTATTTGATATTCATACTTTTACAATATTGGATATTCACTCGATTTCTCGTATAGCGGTTTTGTTGTTTTATTGTTATTCAAAAACAACAAAGTGCCGTGAAAAACAAAAGAAAAATTAAGGAAAAACGGGAAATTTTACGCAAAATCTGTTTTTGAGAAAATTGATTTTGGTTTTTGGTGCAACTCTGAAATAAATGACCGTAGGTAGCTGAAAATTTGACTGAATGTTTATATTAGCATTTTCTATACACCATAACATTTTCTAAATATTTTGACTTATTTTGAGCTCTTTAGGAACATTTTCAGTTTCTATTTTTTAGTTTTTTTCTATAAATATCAATACAATTTTATTTGTTGGTTAAAAAAGCTTGAAAATTTAATAGAAGGCTCCTAGTATATTGTTTCGATGACAGATGAAAAAAATTAAAAATCCATATTCACAATTTTTTTTTATAAGTAATTGAAGTTCAAATATTGGCAAAATTTATCAAATTTAAAATTGAATAATTATTTTGTAGTTAAAAATGTATAAAATGTTCAACTTTTAAGGATTGAAACTTTATAACAAGATTCCACGTAAGTAGTTGATTCTATTCCCAAAAACTCTAAAAAATACATAAATACAGTTTATTTTTATACTCATTTTAAGTTCAAATTTGGACGAAATTACATATTAAAAAACCTAGAATACTATTTTAGTTATTTTGTTGTTATTGTATAATATTATTCTTGGGTACTTGAAACTTCTAAAGTATACAATTATATATCTATGATAGTATCACGGTTTTTTGTACCTAATGGATATTGTGATATGATTAATTTGGAATTTATTATGGGAACCGATTATAGGTCAATTTTTTTTTTTAATATCATAGATATAAGTATATAATAATATGTCTTATACCTAGACTGACATACCGTCTCCACTCAGCATCGTTTTTCTTATACAATGATATTATATCATTTAATTCAAATTTAATACCATCCATTATACAGTGACCCTCTTGTAACTTACTGTACGGCAGAGCGACATCCACTTACCCACCTTTTTATAATCTTATTTCAAATTCGTAACATTTCAATTCATTGTGGTATTGAGGGAATTCAGCTATCTTAGCTCTACCAAATTATCTGCATCGTGGCGTTGATATTTAATTTGTGATTTGACAATTTAATGAAATCTTTATTGAATTCTTTCAGAAAATAAGAGATACCTACGGCTGTACTCCTGATGATCATCAGATCTAGAATCGACGATATCGAAAAAATGTTTTTAAATGAAAAGGAATTATTACATAATATATATAAAAAATGGGAAATCATATATGATGGCAAAATAGAATCAAGAACATAGTCGTTCATAAAATTGAAAAAAAAATTATCAAAATTCAATAAACATACGGTCCTTAACACTATTATAATAATATATAAACAATTTAGCGGAAAGATCCATTCTTTTCCTTTCTCAATAAAACCAAATCAAAATTTCATTACAAAAGCTTTAGAAAATCCTGGAATTTCAATCGATGAAGATAAAGTAAGATACAGTATTAGATCCGTAGTAGATTAGCATTTATAAATGTAATAACATTTATAACCTTTATTCTTAATTTATTATTTTTTTACCGTACATTTTTAACCTTTATTTTAAATTTTTTATTCAACTTCTTACCCAAAAATATAATATATGCATGCCAACCTTTTTTTGAGTTTAAACTGTTTACGGACAACAATTTCAAATTTCAATATTTTTCGTTTTTTTCCTATAAATATCAATAAAATTTTATTTGTTGTGCAAAAAGCATCAAAATTGAATACAAGGCTCCTGATATATTGCTTAAATTGCAGTTGAAAAATATTAAAAATACATAATCACAATTTTTTTTTATAAACATTTAAAGTCCGATTTTCCACAACATTTATCAAATTTTAAATTTTAAAAGGTAGGTAAGTGGATGACGCTCCGCTGTACAGTAAATTACAAGTGGGTCACCGTACAATGGATGGTATTAAATTTGAATTCAATGATATAATATCATTGTATAAGAAAAACGATTCTGAGCGGAGACGGTATGTCAGTCTAGGTATAAGACATAATATTATATATGGTATTAAAAAAAAATTGACCTATAATAAATTCCAAATTAATCATATCACAATATCCATTAGGTACTTATAACGCGTTATACATCAACAACAAACCGTGATACTATCATAGATATATAATAGTATACTTAGGAAATTTCAAGTATACCCACGAAATATATTATACAATCACAACAATATAACTAAAATAGTTAATCCAGGTTTTTAATATGTAATTTCGTCCAAATTTGAACTTAAAATAACTATAAAAATAAACTGTGTAAATGTATTTTTTAGATTTTTTGGTAACAGAATAAATTACTTACGTGGAATCTTGTTCTAAATTTTCAATTCTTAGATACAAAAGTTGAACATTTTATAAATTTTTAACAACAAAATAATTATTCAAATTAAAATTTGATAAATTTTGTCAAAATTATCGATCTTTAAATGCTTATAAAAAAAAATTGTGCCTATTTATTTTTAATATTTTTCAACTGCTATTGTAACAATATATCAGGAGCTTTGTATTAAATTTTTATATTTTTTGGCCCAACAGATAAAACTTTATTGATATGTATAGAAAAAAAAACTAAAATAATTGAAAACTGACCACGTCTGTACACAGCTCAAAAAGAGTCAAACTATTTTCAAAATTTTATCGTATATAGAAAATGATAATATAAACATTCAGTGAAATTTTCAAATATCTACAGTCATTCGTTTTTTAATTACAATAAAATAAGAAAATCGTCACATGAGAAATCGAGCGAATATCTGCAAATGTTGTAAAAATATGAATTTCAAACGCTCATAAAAATTTAATTTGACTTTCTTGTAGACATTTTTTTTTTTTTGATAATGGTAGACAATATTATGTGGAATCTTGTAATACATTTTCAAATCTTAGATTTAAAAAGAAAAATTTTACGATTCATAACTCGAAATAATTTGCTAATTTTCGTGATTTTTACATATTTATTCAATTTTTGAACTAATAATAATTTTTTATGCTAATAAAAAAAAAACTGTGACTATTGATTTTTAATATTTTTCAAATGTCATTGTAACAATATAGTAGGAGCCATGTATTACATTTTCAAGTATTTTTACTCGCAAATAAAGTTTTATTGATATTCATAGAAAAAAAAAACTAATAAAATTGGAAACTGAAAATGTCCCTAAACAGTTCAAAACAAATCAAAATATTTTGAAAAATGTATCATGTATAGAAAATTGGAAATATAAACAACCAGTGAAAATGTCATGTACCTACAGTCATTCATTTTAAAGTTACACCAAAAACCAAAATCGATTTTCTTGAAAACAGCTTTTGCGTAAAAATTCCCGTTTTTCCTTAATTTTTCTTTTGTTTTTCACCGCGCTTTTGAAAACTATTGGAAATTTTAAATTTTTACCTCCCAAATGCACCAACTAGATTCACTTTCCCATCAAACAAGATACTGTTGATGAAAATCGAAGCATTTTTACTGCCCCAAACCGTGATAACCGACACAAAAATTAAAAAATTAAAAATTAAAAAAAATAAAAAAACAAAAAACACACATCATTGTAAAATCAATACATTCATCGTTCCACTCAGAATCTAAAATGATTTTGTGGTTAAAAATTTATAAAATGTTCAAATTTTATAGCTAAGGATTGGAGTATATAGGTATAAGATATAACTACTAAGTAGGTTATTCTGTAACCAAAAAATCTCAAAAATATAAAATACAGTTTTTTTACAGTGATTTTTTGTTCAAATTTGGAGGAATTTACATACATATAACAAAGTATAGCAATTTTAGTTATTTTGTTGTAATTTTATAATTTTAATTCAACTGACCGGCTACCGTATTAATAATAAGTAATAACATTATAAATATAATATAAAATATCCACACTGACAAACCGTTACCGATCAGAATCGTTTTTCGTATACAATGATATTATATAATTAAATTCAAATTTAATACCATTCATTATACAGTGACCCACTTGCAGGGGCGGATTGGCCTATCGGGAAATCGGGAAACTTCCCGATGGGCCGGTTCTTGTGAGGGCCGGCAGGGCCGGTATAATTATTATAATATATTTACAAAAAAAAATTATATTTTTATAATTTAAGCATAATATATATTAAGAAAATCAAATACCTACGAATATTTAATAAATGTTTAATATCTTAAACTATTGCAATTCATAGAAGGAATTTCGGTATTTACACTATTTTCCCTCCAATTCATGCTAATGTATTATTTAGAAATCTGTGGTATTGGTATTTTATTATTTATTTTTTATAATGGTAAAATTCAGTTAGTTGCGTGATAATATTGATAACCTTATTTTATCATTATTTATGTGTATTTTGATTTTGAACTTTTTTACACAAACGAGTTACCGAGTTAGTTACAATACTTACAAACGTGTGTTTAGTGTAAAAAATTAATTGTACTGTGCAATTTAAATAATGTGTGAAGCTGGTAAAACGAA
>NC_042493.1:37146715-37155413 GCF_005508785.2 Acyrthosiphon pisum | reverse complement strand
GTTTTTCATTAATTTTTCTTTAGTTTTTCACTGCGCTTTTAAAAACTACTGGAAAATTTTATTTTTGGCCCCCCAAAAGTACCAACTAGATTAAATTTTCTATCAGAAAAGTGAAACTGTAGTTTAAGAAAATGTAAGTATTTTTACTGTCCTAAAAGGTGATGAAAAACACAAAAATAAAAAATTTTAATTAAAAAAAAAACACATTTGTAAATTCAATAAATTCATCGCTCCGCTCAGAATATAAAATATAATAAGATTAAACTTCAAGTTCAAGTTAGAACAGTCTGAACAGGTTAATCTTATCTGCAGACTAACCCAAAACTGTTATAGCATTTAATAAATTATAGGTACCTATCATATAATTTACTAATTTAGTGGTGAAACTAAACAAATTTGAAAATTTGAGTAAAATTATGACCTTTTTTTTAGGAGAGAGAGGTGCATATTTCGGTGCAGGGCCGGTTTGATCCATATTTCCCGGGCGGAAAAATTCGCCAATCCGCCCCTGCCCACTTGTAACCTACTGTACAGCAAAGCGACATCCACTTACCCACCTTTCTTTTGTTGAAGTACAATAAAATAACTATGAACATTATTTTTCGTTCATATTTTGTCAAGATTTGAACTTGAAATTTCTATAAAAAAAAATAGTGCCTGCTGCAGTACTGCCTATACATATTGTATTATCTTTTAAGAAAAAGCTTATGAGGCATCTTGCGTAATAATGTTAAATACTAGGCAATTATTGTAATTAAAAAATGTTATACATTTTTTATTCCAAAATAATTTACAAATGTTCGTGATTTACAAGAATTTTCTCCACATTTAAACTTTAATAGCTTTTCAAAAAAAAAAAATTTTATCATATGTTTTAAATATTTATATAATATTATGTGTCTACAACTTACGAGGAGACTTCTTTTAATGTTTCAAGCTTTATGATCTAGCATAACATTTTTAACCACATTTATAGAAAAAAATTATTTGACATTTTAAATGTCTACAAATAGCTAAACTTCGTTTAACATTTTATTTTTAAACACTCATACAAATATAATGTGGGTAAACTTTTTTTTAAACTATTCTAAGTAAAATAATGAGAGACCGTGTATTACATTATTGAACCTTAAATATTAAAATTAAAATGTTATAAATTTTCAACAAAAAAATAATTATTGTAAAAAGTTGTGACTATGTAGATATTATCGATAATTTGTAATTGCTATACGAAGAGTTCATTTATTTATGAATTATACGTATTTGTAATTATTTTTAAATATTTTTACAATATTATCTCTCAATATTTTTGATAAAATAATATCTTAAGTTTGCACGTCCGTATTGTCATTGTACTATTCAGATTGTGATACACTACAATTACCCAACAATGTGTCTGTGTTGTAATCGTTAGTATATTGAGAATAATTATTCGTCAATATTCTGATACCTAATAAAATATAATATTAATTATTACATAAAAATACATAATTTCTACATTGTTATAGATTTTTGGTAACATACGAACTAAAAAAAAATAATAATTTCACTGAACGGCACAAATGTTATTATTTATTAAAAATATTTTATCGAAGCAAATCATAGTTATTAATGGAAAATCGTCTTTTCAACTGACTCTCCCCTATCCTACAATGTGGGATTGTGTACCGGTACAAAAATATTTCCATTTCGAGTACTGCATTGTTCTAATCATAATCAACAAATAGCATGTATCAGGGAGGGCTGTGTTTGCGTCAAAATATCTACTATATTTGCACTTAATTAGAAAACCCTTGATTGCACTTAATAAAATTAAATAACGTCAAAATACTTGTTTGCGCCCAGTAAAATTACAAATATTTTGCAACATCGCAGTAAAACTTAAAATTCTCGTCTCACTTTTATCAGATATCGAAATAAACTATAATTATTTTGGTGTGGTTAAAAATTAGACTTCATTGTTCTGTTGCGTCACTATTCTGGTTAGTTTATAAATATTGTTTTTCGTCATTATATCGTCAAAAATCAAGCAGTGTTAAAAAAAACACAAAGACATTAAACAGTTAAGATCTACATCTATATCACCAATTAACTATTTAAAAAATACTTAGTGCTTAATAACAAAGTTAAAGTAATAAAAATAATATATGAAGAATTAATATTACAATTTATTATAAGAAAAAGTTCAATAAAAACTATATTATTTATCTCGGAGACCAAATGTTATACACAATACAACATGTATAAAATAACATGAATATATGTGTATACTGAATATGTCTATTAAAATCTTTATATCTCTCCCTTCCCGTGAAAAAACCATAGATACCTACGCTACTATTCGTAACTTAGTATTAAGAGTATCACTATGTCGTTGAACCAAAATAAACCACCTCGTACCCGTAAAGTAGATCGTAAGTTCCTCATTAATTGTTCACACCTTCACTTTTTGTCCTCTTCATCGTCATCGCTTTGTAAATTCTTAATGCCTATTCACTATCCCATATGGAATAGGTGAATTAGGTTGCCTATCTACCAAAAGTATGGCGTATTTATTTACAATAGATCAAATTTGGATTTTTTTTTATAATTTTATCATATAGGTCAATTGGGTAAATGTGAACATGCTATCATATATCATTGCAAAAATTAAGATGGTATGGTAGTTTAACGAGCTATGATAAGCTTTAACGAGACAATCTATCAGTGGGGGGGCTTTAATAATTACACACATATAACTGAGAAGGGTCCATTTCTACGCCCCCCTAATTTCGATTTTGAAATTCTGTTTGGGCAGATCGTTAGTGCATTGTTTGTACACAAATGTGCATGGAATTCGGTCGTTTGTGCACAATTTTTTCCGGAGATATCAAAAAAAGAAATTCGGGGGGTTATAGAAACGAATCTATCTGAGCAAATCGGTTGTGCAACATTATTCCTGAAGTAAAACCAATATAGTTAGAGGATGAGCCATTAAACTGATACAAGATATTCTAAATAAATATTCAATAATACAACGTCAGTTACCAGAGGTTCGTGGAGTGTTGAAACTCTCACTATGATACCTAACAAATCCAAAAAATAACATAAGATTCGTATTTTTTTTACCGTACGTGTATGACCCTTTATGTATATCCATTGTCCTTAAAAATATGCAAATACTAACATACCTACCTACGATATACCGATTGCAGCAATTATTATAGGTTCTTTATAAAATTATATTATTATTAATTATGTTTTATACCAATTAATAACTAATAAGTCATCTGTACTTTAAGCCATTGCCTTTAAATACTTTAATAAAATGAATTGATAAATACCTAAGTAGAAATAGCAATATAATATACATTTATTTATGTGAAATAAATTGCCATGCAAATTTGTCTTACATATAAGTATATAACAATAAATAAGAAAATTATTTATTTATTTTTATGTTTAATTATGAAGATATGCACTATCTATACTATTTATATAATAATAAGTGTATGCGGTGACAGAACAAAAATACAATGAAAATAGGAAGAAGAAACCATATTAGTGGCACCCGACAAAATTAAATTAAATTAAATTAAAAAGTTTGTACCTATATAAAAAAAATAGTCTTTATACTGTGCCGGAGTACGATAAACCGTTATGATATCGATATCGATATCGTTTTGACATAATTTAATTCTATGTATCTAAGCTATTGGCTATTTCCTGTGCTCAATAATATTTATGGTTTTTATTATTTTAAAGTTTAAACCATATTACTGGGTATTTATATAGATATATAAAAAAAAAATAATAACTTAACTTAAGTTAATAAGTTAATTGAAAATGTTTATATCACTTTAACTTTTGACTTAATTTAGTTAAAGTTCCATTTATTAGTTCCAGTAGTTTTCAAAAGCGACGTGAAAAACAAAAGAAAAATTAAGGAAAAACGGGAATTTTTACGGAAAATCTGTTTTCGAAAAACTTGATTTTGGTTTTTGGTGCTATTCTTAAACAAATGACCGTGGGTACATGTAATTTTGACTCAATGTTAATATTAGCTTTTTCTATACACCATAAAATTTTTCAAATATTTTGAGCTGTTTATGGACTTTTCAGTTTCCATTTTTTTTTTTGTCTTTTTTTCTATAAATATCAAGACAACTTTATTTGTTGGTTAAAAAGGTTGAAAATGTAATAGAAGGCTCCTGGTATATTGTTTCAAAGGTAGATGAAAAAAATAAAAAATCCATAGTCACAATTTTTTTTTTAAGCATTTAAAGTTCAAATATTGACAAAATACGTAAAAATCACTGTCAATGTCATGTTCCTGTGTTTTTAAATATATTAGTGTAATATACATCCAGTGATAACTCTTGCCTGTTTAAACTATTTTTATTATATAATATATAATTGCCCTATATGCAATGTCTATATTGATTATTGTTTTTGTGCGTGGATTTTTAAGTAAAGCATATATTATTTTCATTTGTAATTTATTTTTATTTACTGTTAACATACTATATGCAATATCAATTACTGCGTAATTATCTATTAAAACTTACGTCCTAATATACTTCACTTGTAATAAATTCATTTTTTTTCCTCTACGTAAAAATCTGTTTTAAATTATTTAATATCTATTGTTAAATTAATTGTGGTTTGTCCTATTGTAAAAATAATTTCTTTTTAATATTTGTCAAATAATGTTGTCCTACTCGTAACTTTTTTTCCGTTTTACCTATTAGTTAATACATTTTAATTATATTTAAGTCACTTTTTGTATTTATTAGTAATTCAATTAATTAATTCTGTATTAAAGTTAGATGGTTTTAAAGGAATATTGTTTTATTCTAATACTGTTGTGATGTGTAGGTAAGCATCGTCTCTTATCAATATCTTACTTCACGCAAAATTCTTATGCTACACGTATTTTGTACCCTGGAATTTCTTGACATATTATTACTATTTTCATCGTTCCTTTGTTTTGTAAGACAATTAAAAATGTCAGACTCACCTAATTACAGTAACTACAGTGTAATAATTTATTGTGTATTAGTATTACTCTTATGTGTACATGTAATACCGTTATCGAAGTTATGATCATTATTATTAATCGTTACCGACTGTCTATTTCCGTTTTGATAATAGTCCCAGGGCTTGGAACCGAAATTAAAAATACCGGTATTTTAACCGGAATCTAATGAAAATATTGGAACTGGAACCTTACCGAAACCCTTTTTTGATTTTCCTAGGAACCAAAACCGGAACCTATATTTGTCAGAAGAGAATTTTTCGGTTAATTTCGGTTTTTTTCGGTTCTAGTTTTATTTAATTATTTAATATATTTAGCCAGGTAATACATATTATTATAATTGATTCTTAAAATTTGGTTGTAAATGTATACGGGTAATTATAATTGTATATTTCTATAATCTATCAGTTCCAAGAAACAATAAAATATGAGCATTTACCAAAATAAATATAATAAAATATATTGTTATACGCCCGTTGGTTTGTAAAGCATGTCGTTATGATTATTTCCTTATATTTTATAAGTTATAAACAGTTTTGGATACAATGTCTGGTAATGTTGATGAATGATGTCTATAATAAAATGATTAAAAATACACACCCGTTAAAATTGTTATCAGATTGTGACAAGGACTAATAATTAATATTATAATGGTTAAATGGTATACAATATATATAAACATATTAAATATAATTTCTGAACAGTTTCTTATAATAATAAAATAGGACTAATGGGCGATAACGAATATTTGAACCGGAACAAGAACAACAAAATGTTGTGTTGTCTAAAAAACAGAAAAAAAATTGATAGCAATTTATGTTATGTTTTATTTGTAATTAGTATACAATATATTAGTATATTACAATTTACATTATAACTTTTTGTATTGTAAATGTATATTATAGATTTTTCTAAATAATTTTAGAGAACCTTATTTCTACCATAAGATACTAAGTACTAACTCAAAACAATTAGGTACTATTACTGAATTTCGGTCTTTATAGTTTTCTGTTAACTTTATTTGTTTATAATGTAAACAATATAAATTGGTGTAAGGGTATATATATATATATATATAATATATTATGAGAGACTGAGTACTATATTCTACAGTTTCTTCAGTTTTTAGTGTTAAGACTTAAGGTTATAAATTTATAAGTGATTATTATTTTAGATTCTAATATTAAATAACTAGGACTGCAATGCGGTTCGCTGATTGCAAGAAATTGAACTGAGCGAGTTAAACACACCGAAGCTTATTGAACTTGTTTTTTGAATGACATGGATTTGATAGATTCTGATAACTGAAAAGGTACAAATTAAGATGATACTATTGTTGGGACATGCTTTTGTTCGAGGAAGCGTTTTTACTCTCAAATATAACTCTCAAAGATTTATATTTAATACATTTTTCTTAAATATTACAATTGACAAACCAAAATAACAAATTATAACCACGGAAGAACAACATTGTTTTTAGTATTTATTGATTTATGGCGGATCCACGTTTCTACGGAAACAAAATTAAGGTATCAAAATTTAGTTTTTCGGTGATTTTTCATCGATGGTAGGTAGAACATCGATCAAAACTACTTGTTGGCACTCAGCGATGTCCACACTATCACCGTGCCAAGTTTGGTGAAGATCGGTTAATCCGTTGCAAAGAAGTATGCCGTTTGGTAAACGGCTATCCCTCGTATAAATAACTTGTCATATTTATTTCATTGTTATAATAAGATCAGTCAACCGGTTTTTTAAATCCAGAATTCAACTGTTCATAAGGTTATTTTAATTTTTTATTATATTTAATTTCACATAAAAAATAAGTTATATATATTTTGTCTTTTAAACCATCAAAAATACTATTTTTTAATGTCTAGTCTAGATTAAAATTAAAAAGTAAAATAAATTATATTTCAGTCTCTTATTATACTATATACCTATTATGGTCTCATATTAAATTAGACAGACAATTATCAAAAATGAATTCAGATTTTGAAAAAAGTTGAAATAAGAAAGTCAATTAATCAATACAACTTTTAGTAGGAAAGTAATTTAGTCTTTTAAATTTTTATTAAAAACCATCAGTTAAATATTAAATTAAGTATCTATCTACCCAAAATATGATTTTTATAGAAAAAATCTTTATATACCTATTATACAATTTCTAGTATAAATGTCACTAGTTCAAGCTGAATTTTACAACTCACAAGGCCACAGCTACAGAGTAAGTTAGGCTTGGCCACATGCATATACAAAATTATTATTTAAATAAAACCACTTTTTACAGATGCCATTGAGTGTTTGATTCATGATTGTATCAAACTATATGTACTGACTTCAGGGGCGAACGCAGGGAGGGTTTTAGGGGTTTAAACACCCCCCGAAATAGTAGGTACAAAAAATAAATTATCTGACCTACAAATGTATTACTAATAACATATTTACAAAAAAAATAAAATAAATTATTAGTTATTAAAAAGTTTCCCTTCTCTCGTGGTTTGTAAATTAATGGATACAGTAAAATCACCAATAAAATGTATGATAATGTAGTTTCGAAGTGAGTATGACAGTATGTTATAACTATGAAAATAAATTGAAAACCATCGGAGTCAAACCTCATGCCCTGCTTGCATCGATAAAATCACCTCAATTTATAATAGCTTTAACAGTAGTAAAGCCGATTTTCAGCATAATGAAAAATCTCAGTGTGCTTTTACAAAAGGAAGATTGTGATCTTAGCTTATGCATTGATTATGCAAATCACGTGTATCATGAAATCAATGAGATGCGTTGTGATTCGGAGTTGAAATTCAAAAGCTTGTATGCAGCAGCAAAAGAAATGGCGGATAAAATTAATATTAATTTAGCACCCCCGCGAAATATTGGAATACATAAGAACAGAGACAGTTATGAAGGCGGTTCAGAGGAATATTTTCGCCGGTCCATTTTTCGTCCTTTTTTGGACCACTTATTAATGCAGTTAAAAATAAGATTTCTTGAACACTATGGGAAATATTGTCAAAAATTCAAAATATTCTTCCAACTAAGTGTTCTGAGCTGAATACAAAAGAAATCAGTGAAACGGTAAATACTTTTGCAAAAGAATGGCCAAATTACATTAAGAAATCTACTGATGATTTTATAGCTGAGATGATGACCATGTGGCACAGGTAACAAAATATTCAATTTCTTATACATAAAAATATTTTTTGTGATCTATATTAAAACATAAAATGCATTTTTGTTTCAGACATTGTTTAAATATGTCAAAGGATAAACGGCCTAGAACGTTTATTGAGACTCTCAACAATTGTAATTTTCCATTGTATCCATCAATACACACATTTTTGCAGATTGGTGCAACTCTACCCGTTTCTGTGGCAACAAGTGAACGGTCTATTTCTTGTCTTCGAAGATTAAAAACATATCTGCGCAACAAGACTGGTGAAGGGAGATTAAATGGATTGATGCTATTAAACTTATACAGAGACGTGGAAGTGACCTGTGAACAGGTCATTGACATAATGGCAAAAAAACCAAGACGCATAGATCTCGTTTTATAATGTAAATTAACAAATTGTAATAATCAGTTATTAATTATTATCTATAATATTATGTATTATGTATTTATAGCATAAGTGACTAAAATAAAATATAGAAAAGTGTAATACATTATGA
>NC_042493.1:37142929-37146615 GCF_005508785.2 Acyrthosiphon pisum | reverse complement strand
ATAATATGATATTTATGAATACCTACTTTAAATTTTTTCAAACCTTTATTTTTTTTCTAGTTTCGTAATTATTAAAAGTTTGTATTTAAACTATTTATAGGTATAAGACAATATAATCTTAAAGTAATTAAGTAATTTTATTTGAATTTCTAATATTTATCATGTATCTTTAGACAATAATTCTAAGAAAATATATTTTTGTTACAGTTAATTTTAAACAGGCAAGCGGATATAGAAACTTCTGCTACTGAACATGAATATGAAACACCTACACTGAAAAAAAAGTCGTTTATTTTATGAATAAATGGCAATCATTGATGATTTTAATTGACACAATGTATTTTCTTACTATTCCAATAAAATATTGTTCATTGATGGATAATAATGATGATTAACTTTATAAATTAGTATTCGTGAATACAATTTGTTTTTTTAATCATTTGTACAAAAAATAGTTATTGAAGTAATTATTTTTACCATTGAAACCATAAATACATAGTTAATTACTTTAATAAGTTAAATAGTGATACTAATGTATTAATTTATTATATTAATAAACAGTAATAGTATTTTGTAAAAATATTTTTATGAAATCAATATGTATACGTTTATTGAATTGAATAATATGTTATTTATTAACGTAATGTTGTGTTTCGTTATAATAATCATCAAAATATTCAAAACGATTATTTTCGTAATGAATAATAAAAACAAGCATATTATCATATCTATAAACTCTAGTTGTTAGGATAACGTATATGCTACGATTAAGTCGAAAATTGAATTTATAAACATGATAAACTCAGTTACAGTTATTAATAACTGTTTTGTTTTTTCTTTGGATTAATAAAATAATTTTTTATAATAATGTACACGTTTTTGTTATCAATAACTGAATTGTCATTCCCCGTCGCGATTTGTTTATACACTGCACGTGCTAGTGGTTTCTGTACATTTATCCCCCAAAAAAGTTCTGTGCTTCAAAAAAAAGTTTCCAAGTTTCCAAGTTTCCAAAAAAAGTACGTGTGTGGTCATTTTGTGTACTTGTGAAAAAACGTAAGGTAAGAAATACAAATCTATTTATTTTACTATACATTTAAAAAACTAAATGTACTACTGTGCTAGTCCAATTATATTTTATATAATATATAGTGGCATGCGTTGATATTTTTTAAGTTAATAATTTTAAATTATAGAAGATAACCAACCATCTTGGAATTTATTCAAAATTTCCTTTATAATGTTTCTCTATAAAGAAGTATTAGACTTAGTTCTTTGACTTTTATTTGAATGCAAAAGTAAAAATATTTATACATTTTCATGATCAATAACAGGTATCATTTTTGTCAATATACTCTTGACAGGAATACTTTCTAAAATTATTTTGTAAATATTAATGATAATTTGAATTTAGTGGTCAATGGTACAACATTCATTGAACTTGAAACTTATAAAACAAATGTATTAAACACTAGTTGGCACATACCGTCAATCATTGTATTGGACTCATAGGTACCTACATAATTAAAAATGATGGTATTAAAACTGTAGTGTCTAATGAACATCTAATTAAATTATTTAAAGGCACCTAAACAGATCATTTTTGGCTAATGATAATCAAATGATAATCATCTGGTAGAGAGTAATTTCAAAAATCTCATTAATAATAAATTACCAAACGTTCATGACGTTTCCATCCAATTTTATTCGCGAATTTATTTTAAAGGAGTTGAATACAGACAAGGTTGTTATATTTCAGTTTTTAATAAAAATATTTTGTTATACTTGATACATGAAATTGTAGTAGTAGAACGGAAGCATGTTTTATTTTTTTGTCAACATTTACATAGTGTAAAATTTGATGACCATATACTTGCATATGAAGTAGATCCTTTAAATTTAGGTTCATTTTCAATGATAGCTGCAGATGAAATAATTGGACCACCTATTCATTTAATTAGAACTGCAGAAGGCAAAAAAGTTATACGCCTTAAAGAATATTATCGTTGCATTTAGTTTTACATAATATAATAATAATAATAATAATAATAATAATAATAATAATAATAAAAATAATATAAATGTAATAGGTTAGGTTAGGTTATAATATAATATAATTGTAATAGGTACCTACCATTAATAGTAGGTTTTAATAATAATTAAAATAAATAATAATGACTCTAATCTATTTCTTTATATACCTGTAGTATTAATTTTTCTTAATTCAATTTGTTTGTATTTAAAATGACATAATATTATAAATTCAATTATAACCGTTAGAAGAATGGATGAAGTGGAAATTGAGAGAACTTTGGAAGTTGTTGATGATGAAATTATGAATGCATTTTTGGATGCACAATCCCAAATGATCCTTCATTCTCAAGTTGAGCTAAACGATGAAGGTATTGATACAGCCAACTCTCAAAATGAATTCATTATCATGGACATTTCTCAGTCAAATCATGCAAATAAAGAGATATTAACCTCCGAAGAAGTAAAACCAGAAGAGGTAGAACTTCGATCATTGCTATCTCAATGGAATCTTAATGAGTTGATTGATGCGTGCATTGGTAAACCAATTTTTTTTTTAAATTTCATATAGAAGCATATTAACAGTAACATAATTAGTAACTTATATTAATGGTTTACAGCTAAGAGAGTTTTTATCAATATTTTGAAAATTATAAAACGTCACCACATCGAACGTCTACTAAAAGGTTTTGATCTGGGGACACAAATTCTGTTTGAGAATAAATTAGAAGAATGGCGTGAATCAATTGGGATTCCAATGAGTCCAGTTTATCTGGATTTTCAAGGCACATCATCTAGTTCTAGTTCTTCAAACACATCAAACACAAATACACCGTCAAGATTTTCGCCCTATCAAAAATCCATACCATACCAAAGATCTACACCCAGCCCTGATAACTCATGCACAATTGTTCTGAGTGACATCCTCAATGAAACATCTAGAGGGAAGGGTCTTGTCGAGTTATACAACAAGTTTTCAAATTTCCACGAAGATCAAAGATCTATTCTCATATCTTTGATTGCACAATATTACGAAGAGAAGGGTGTGAAGATGTCTCTAGCTGCCAGTTATCAGTTAGAACAACAAATTCTGGAAAGGTTTCCATCCGAAAAATTGGTAATATGCTATCATTAATATTAATATTATTTTAATTTTAATTAATCAATGTCCAAACAGTAAAATACTGGAATTTTACAGGAATATTACAGAACGTCAAAGAGAGGAAAACTTTATAACAAGTTTTATAATCTGACAACATCGTTCAAAGTGGTATCTAGACCACTCGGACTCTCCACTGAAAAGAAATCATCTGTTAATTCAGAAAAGTTTAGCAGACATTTAAAACATTTTGGTATAATATTTTTTTTTAATTTTTATTATTAGTTACTGTATAAATAATTTTTTTTCAGAGCCAGAAAATGATGCAGAAAGCTGCCTTAAAGCGTTGAAATTTGACAATTTGAGCTCGATTGAATTTGATTACACGTGGAAAGCATGTAGTCAGTTTCGTCTAGAATATATTAAAAATAATACCACAAAAGACTTAATGGAAAAATGGCCATTTTATAAACAACCTAGTGGTTATCGCCTGGTATATTTTATTTTTAACACATACGTTTTTGTATTTAAATAATATTTATAATTTTGTAGATCG
>NC_042493.1:37140561-37142829 GCF_005508785.2 Acyrthosiphon pisum | reverse complement strand
CTGTGACGTCCTGGGTTTCCTAATACGCTGCCGGTGGGCAGAAACTTAAAAGTTTGAAGTATGATAACACACATTTGTAAATAAAAGTGATTGGTGTTATCAAAACTGTATAAAATCAAATAAAATAGACGTACCTAACTTCATACTATTTAATTATCTTATAACCTCGATAACTCATATAATCTATAATCAGTTATTATCAATTCGTCATCTTACCCGGTTCGTCAACTTACCCTGGTCTCCCTATTCAATAAAAAAAATGCATTTGATGAAAAAATCTTTATTTGATAAAAAAAATGGGTGGGCTGAAATTATTTTTTTAAAATCGGCCGAAAATAGAATTTTGATTTGCTATTATTTGCTAATATATGAACAAATTACCCATAAAGAATGTTGAAAATACATTATCTAAGATACACTAAATATGATGTACCTACCATTGGCACACACAAGGGAGTTAAGGGGTAATAATCCAAAATTAATTTCCACAAATGCCTCTCTGCTCACTAATATGTTATTTTTAAAAAAATATAAAAAACACAACCTCCTCAAAAAAAAAAAATTATGCGTGCGCTACTGGTGCCCACATAATATAATATTGTAACTGCCACTAATCCGTATATATATAATATATATATAATATACGTATAAAATAAATACATATACTATACATACATATTATATATACCTATTGAAATTTTAGAAACTGTGCTTACCATAATTGTAATTTGACTACTTGTGAGATCTAGTACATTTTTCCATTCTTTGATATTTGCCTTAAGCTTGGCTCAATTACCAACTTTTGGAACTAGCTCTTTCATCATTTCTTCACTCAAAATGTTCAAACAAGTAATATGTATGCCTTCGTCTAACAATATATAAATTTGAGCAAAATACCTTTTTTTTTTGGTGTAATTACTACCTCTATCACAACAGGTTGAATTTATATGATATTACATGTGTTGTCTTTGTAGGTATTATAACCGTACAACATAGCAAATTTGCGTTCAGCAGTTCCAATTTTGTGTCGGTAGTTAGTTTTAATATTAGAGTTAATTGAACTATTAAAAACTTAAAGGTAAGAAAATAGTCTGTGCAGTCTCATAGGTTTTTTAAAGATATTTTAATTTTTAAATTGTAATATTTTACATACCTACCTACTCATAATTTACTTAAAAATTTAATTATTCGAAAAACCTACGAAATTGCACACATAAAAATTAAAATATCTTAAAAAACCTATGAGACTGCACAGATTATGTTCTTACCTTTAAGTTTATAATAGTTCAATTCACTCTATAATATGAGAGCTAACTAGGTGCACAAAATTGGAACTGGTGAACAACATTTTGCTATATTGTATGTTTGTGAGACGAAAACAACACATGCAAGTGCGGTGTTCTATCAATTTGGACAATTTACAATAATTGAATTAATGATGACTTAGGTAGTTAGGTAATGCTATATTATATTATTATTTATTATCATCATTGTTTAGGCAGGTTAGAAAAGTAATAACACATCATAATTCATAATATATGAGTTCATACAGATCTTACGAATTCACGTTATACACATATACCTTTCAGATTTATAATGTATTGTATTTACTTTGAAAAACGTCTATGTATTGTTCCAGCCCCCAAGCCTTTAACATATTCGCCTCATCGGCGTCAACCATAATATAACCATACCATAAATTTAAAACTGTAGGTAATACAAACTGAATCAATAAAAACGTAGGTAACAAACTAACAACGTTGTACAATTGTATTGGTATTTTCACTATTCACTATTCAGCATAGACGCCTGGTTAGGTTGCGAAGTCTGACGAAAGCCAAACGCGGCGGCATGGATTCTTATCTTTCCTATACGCATGGGTAATACCCACAAAAACCGGCAACAAATTATACGGCAACCGTTATTTTTACCGAATATTAGTTTTTTTTTACGTAATTAAATTTAATAACAACTAATCATATTGTAGACTTTACCAAACAAGAATAGTCTCAGTTACACGTAGTTTGCAAAGAAATTTAGCAAAACAATTTTGTTGTGTTTCCACATTTGTACTAGTTTAACAAAAATGTATTTGTACCACCATATAACTTTTACAGAACTAATAAAGTAACAATACAAAATAAGCTCTGCAATTACAACCAAAAAATTGGCAGATTTAGATATCAATACGTTACCACTACTAAACATAGGCGTAAACTGGAGGGGGAGGGGGGGGGCATTGCCCCCTAGAATAAATTAGGAGGGGCA
>NC_042493.1:37136296-37140240 GCF_005508785.2 Acyrthosiphon pisum | reverse complement strand
TTTTAGCTTAGGTATCTTGTTAGATAATGCTTAGAATGCTTAAATAATGCATGATGAATAATTATATATAATATATAGGTAGTAAAGTGTCGTTTAGCCGCGGACACCCGGTCCGTAGTTGAGTGGTGGGTATAGCCTGTTAACACAATTATTTTAAATATAGAAAAGTGGTACCCAATAAATCTTGATAAAATTATTGATAAATTCAATGCAAAATCAACCCTAAGAGGCAGAAGACTACAGTTAATATAAATTTGTTATTATTTTAAGTATAAAGTTAATACTTAATTGTATATAATATCTACTTGCAGTTTTTAGAATTATGATGCATTTTGTTTAGAAGTTATAAAATATTAAAAATTTCAATGTTTTTAATGTATTTAAGTTTGTATATTTATTTCATTACTTAGTAATATTGATCACCTTATACTAATATACAACTACATTCTACAACAAAAGGTAATGTTAACATATATTTACAAATAAATTATGTAAGGTTAACTATATAGACTAGTTGATATGTAGGCATATATATATATATTTTATATTTGCCCCCCCTAATATATTTCCAAGTTACGCCCATGCGACTAAATATCGTTCAACAGAATATTTTGGTAAATTATTTTTTTCCGTGTACAAGCGATGATAATGATTAATGACAAAGGTGACATAATATTACAGAAAACGTCAACAAAAATGATAATGTCTACATAAACGTACAATAATTCGTTGTGCGATATTGTTTGGATGCACATCCGCATACTCATATACATAATATAATAGTCACTATTATTTACTACTATTTAGTGGGTAGGTATTATAATTGTATCAGTGTCTTGGTGTAATGTACCTACCTATATACATGTTTAGTTACCAACCCAGCTGTTATGTACCTACGGATGAATGGTATGTATGTATTATATTATATATAGGTACATCGTACATTCACAGTGTATAAATCTTCGACACGCGGTTTTCGCGGCGGTGGCAAAGTTGTGTGCTCAAGAAACGAGTAGGCGGACATTGTGACATTTATATACTTACGTCAAGGTTACATGCTTAACATATATATTATATATTATATAGTATATATAACACGTTACACGGGATACACGCGTTCAGTATGTTTCTGCATGTGCACCTTTAGAGGTATAAGAAATAGAAATAATATAATATAGGTACCTATGTATACTTATACTGTATAGGTACACGTATTATATTATTATAGAGGAACGATGTTTTTGCGCACAACAATAATATATGTTGCGTTAACAAACATTTTCAGTTTCAAATTTTCTTAGTTTCTTTTTCTATGAATGTCAATAAAATTGTATTTGTTGGGTAAAAGGGTTTGAAAATATAATACAATGATTCAAATATTTTGTTCTTATAAATGTGTACTATACTTATTTTATCATGTTATTTTGTTCATTTAACTATCTATAATAAAATAATTCTATAGATTATATAGAATCTATATAGTCTATAGAATTATATAGATACAACATTTTTAGATTCGATTTATTATTTTGTTGTTATTCAAAAACCACCAAAAACCTAAATTGATTTTGTTGAAAACCAATTTTGCGTAATAGGGGAACTATTCTCCTTATACTTTAAAAAAAAAATTTTTATGAATTTTCAACTCAAAATAAATTGCAATTTTTCACGATTTTAAAGAGTTTTGTCAAAATTCTTACTACACAGATACTTTTTTGTACATAATTGTAAACATAATGTAATGAAATACGTTTTAATAAAATTGAACTAATATCTATATAGTCTATAGAAATTAATGTATTATAAACAACGACCATGGATATATGAAATTTTGACTAAATGTTTAATGTTTATCTAAGCATTTTCTATACTCCATAAAATATTCAATATATTTTGACTTATTTTGAGCTGTTTATGGATATTATCAATTTTAAATTTTTTAAGTTTTTTGTTCAGCGAATGTCAATAAAATGTTATTGGTTTGGTAAAAAAGCTTGGAAATTTAATACAAGGCTCTTAATATATTGTTACAATGACATTTAAAAAATAATAAAAATCCTTAGGTAATCACATTTTTTTTTTTATAAGAATTTCAAGTTCGAATTTTGATAAAAAGCGTAAAAATCATGAAAATGTGCAAATTATTTTGAGTTAGAAATTCATAAAAGTTTTCCTTTTTAAATTTAAGATTTTCAAATATAATACACGATTATTTAAAAGGTTATCTACCTTTATCAAAAAAAAAATATATATATCTACAAGATATAGATATTTACTAGATTTATCTTTAAGCGATTTTCTTATTTTGTTGTAATTCAATAACGCTTGACACTTATAGGCACTTGAAATTTATATTATATTATGTTTATTTCATCAATTCCGATACTTGTCGAAATATTTTGACTTGTTTTGAGCTGTTTACGGACAATTTCCAATTTAATTTTTTTTTTATATAAATATCAATAAATGTTATTTGTTTGGCCAAAAAGCGTCAAAATTTAATACAAGGCTCCATTTTTTAAATAGAAGTTGAAAAATATTATAAATATATAGGTACAAGTTTCTTTTATTAGAATTTAATATTTAAAGTTCGATTTTTGACAACATTTATCAAATTTAAAATTCAAAAATGATTTTTTAGTTAAAATTGTATATAATATTCAACTTATATAGCTAAAAATTGAAAACTTACAACAAAATTTCACGTAAGTAGGTTATTCTGTAATCAAAAAATCAAAAAATATAAAAACTCAGTTTTTTTATAGTTATTTTATGTTCAATTTGGACGAAATTACATATCAAATAAACATGAATTCATTACTAACGATTAATACTAATGTAGGTATTAATAATTAGTAATAAAAATATAAATATAATATCAAATATCCACACTGACAAACCGTTACCGCTCAGAATCGTTTTTCGTATACAATATGATATAATATCATTGAATTCAAATTTAATACCATCCATTATACAGTGACCCACTTGAAACTTACTGTACAGCAGAGCGACATCCACTTACCCACTTTTTTTCTTAGTTTTTTTTCTATAAATGTCAATAAAATATTATACGTTGGGTAAAAAAGCATGAAAATGTAATACAAGGCTTCCGAAATATTGCTACAATAGTATAGTTAAAAAGTGGGCAAGTGGGTGTTGCTCTGTTGTACAGTAGGTTACAAGTGGGTCACTGTAATGGATGGTGTTAAATTTGAATTCAATGATTTAATATCATTGTATTAGAAAAACGATTCCGAGCGAAAACGGTCAGTCAGCCATAGCGCAATTTCAGCTTTTGACTTGTGGGGGGGGGGGGCTAAATATATTAAAGAAAAGCAAACCATTGCAATATAGCATTTTAAAATTGTATGTCCTATGTTTTTTGGGGGACTATGGCTGATTTGGGATTGTAGACCCTGTCACTCGTTAGTTGCGTAGGTAAGTCAACAACTTCCCGGAAAATTTGGTTTCAAACTTATATCAAGTCTGTTATTTTTACTTAATCTAACCAAACCTTACAGTACATTATGTGTAGACCAACCGGGGTCAAGCACTTGCTCGGACAATTTAAATTGACATTATTGCTAATAGCAATTTGCTATATAAAACCACTTTGGGTTGGCCTCCATAGGAAACCACAACCGATTTCACCATCGTCTGTAGAACAACTATATACGAGACTATATACATATGTCTATAATATTATTTATAACATAAACTTATATATTAAAATGTTATGGTCTATGGATCATGAAAATATTAAATATATATATATTGCCTTTTATTAGGTACCCCCCTAAACAATTAAAGTAATTTTATTTATTAAAATTACATGTAAATAATATTATTTTACATACACATCAATAGTATTATATCAATATTTATTATTTATTACTGGTGTGTCCATCGAACCACCTTAATTTACTACTAGTGATGCATTC
>NC_042493.1:37094083-37101165 GCF_005508785.2 Acyrthosiphon pisum | reverse complement strand
ATCGAAAGAAGCATTGTTTTAACTTGTGAATTACATAATTGTCATACATCTTTTCTTGCATATTAATTACTATATCCAATCGATCTTGTATATTTTTCACTTCATGTTTTAATGCTATAATATTTCGGTTAACAATCTTATAAGAATAAGCTGAAAAAGTTTAAAATATTATTGTTATTTTACAATGTATGATATTATCTTATTTTAGGTATATTACCCAGTGCTCGACTTGGGAAAATTAAAGTAGGGAGACTCTGTTTACTTTTAAAAAAACAGCGTCCCTATCACTTTTTAAACATTATTGAGACATTGGGGCTCTGCCTCCACACCCCCTAATACCCATCTTTAAATTATATAAAAATTATTTATACCTAAAGTGGAACCTCTGTAGGTTGAAATTCAAGGAATAGAGTTGTTTTCAACTTTCTATAAAGTAAAATAAGTTAGGTCAATTTGAAATATTCTTACGTGATTTTGTAAAATCATATGTATTATAAATAACTGTCGGCATTTTGGCATAGATGGGACAACCTTAAAGGTCGCGTCAGCATGCAACTCTGTACTCCCATTTAATACAACTTTGTTCACAACTTCTGGACAAGCAAACATGACATGGCACTTTCCATAGTCATCGACTATGTACCCCTGGTAAAATTGATGGTCATTACATTGAACTAGATTGTGCCGTGTTTCTAATATTTGTCCAAGTGCTAGTAATGTTGCAGGCAATGCTGAAATATTTTTACGCCTAGCCAATCGCATTGACGCCTCAGCAGTTGGCCAGGGATACATGGAAGCTCCATTTGGATCACTAGCAAATTAATAACAAGATTAACTTCTGGTTAAACGTGTTATAACACTATAAAGTATAAAGTACAAACTAAATACATGTAGGTACTTAACTTTTTTTTAAATAATAAATTAATTATTGGTAGAACTGTGTATTTAATTATATTAAATTGAATAAAATAGAGTTGAAAGAGTAGTATATATTATAAAGATATGAACGTATGTACATTGTGATCTAGTTTATTAAAAAATCATTTTATTAATAATATGATTAATTACAATTTTTAAATGGTTTTCCTAAAAAATGCATGTATTTTGTGTAGTGATATTAATGTTACTTTGCATTTCACTTTGCATATTACTTTGCATTAAATTATTCAATAATTCATGCAACCTGGTATAACTATATGTTATTGTTGTTAATTTATCAAATGATAATACACAGATACACAGAGTAATACAGCTGTCAGCTATAGGTACTTACTATATTTTTGACAGACACAAATTATATTTTAGAATAAGCAAAAAAAAAAAAAACAGAGATTGAGAAAGTTTTCACTGAAGTAAAACTGAAACGATAGATAAATAGATTCATTTTAAGCCAGCCAGAGTCAGGTAGTAGAGTAATAGTATAGAATCAGATTTTAAAATAAAATATTAAAATCATAATATAGTATTAATAACCAATTCAGTGGCTTCATATCTACGGTATCAAGTAATTCCACTGAATGGGTTGTCACAACTTAAGGTGGGTGGACAGCAATGAATTGTGTTTTTGATATTCAAATTTAAATTATTTGTACTAATTTAACTTGAGCTTTATATTTATTTATTTATTTTATAATTCAACGGGTCTAGCCCTTTTACATTTTTTAATATGGTATAAATGACCAATAATGTATAGAATAAGTAAAATTAGAGATAATGATTATTATGTAGTATGTACAACACTAAGTGATATTGAAAAGTATATAAATAATTAAAAAAATAAAAACATAAAGAAAACACTGATTGACGAGGACTTATATTAAAATAATTATAATGTTTCTTTTAAAAATATAATTGACTTAAATCTAAAAGTATCACGAGTAGTATTGAAAAAATCTAAGGTGATGGAGATAAATTGGCAAGTTTCAGAGCTCTAACAAAGAATTAATCATTACTTGATTTGGACTTGAAGAATGGAATGGCAAAAAGATCATAATTTCTCGAGTGGTAGGAGGGAATACGGAAACTTACCTGCTCATAAGCTCAGGGCTTACAATATTATAATTTAACAAGTCGTATACGAACATGATGTCAAATAACTGCGGTATATAAAAGTAAACCTTGCAGAGAGTAGGATATATTCTGTATACCTAATAGGTTTAGCTGGATCAGAAAGTTAATGTATACCTAATTGTGAAAGAAACGTTTAAATTTTTAGGGAAGCTATGGATTAAATTCTCTAGGACACACTTTGGTCTGTGGGTGAGTGTCTATATTTTGTGTTGCACGGCCTTAAGTAACCCTATATTAGTAACTGGAAACCATAGAGTAAAGGAATTGTAAAAAGTGTGTTTTCAATATGTTTTCTTAAATTGTATTGAATTACAATAAATTATTATTAGTTAAGGAAAATTATTATATATAATAATTGAAAATGTATTAACATACCTGGTGGCTTCTTGGTCGTAAATTATCCTTAAAAGAGTGGTTTCATTCACAGCTCTTTCAACCAGTTTTTTACGCATGTTAGATTTTTCTGACTTATTATTTGGATTTGGATCATGTGTGTGAGTGTTCCGACCCAATACAAATGTTCCATCTATTTTTCTTTTTAACGTGGCTCTACAAGCCAGATTTGGACTGGAGCAGATGTAATAACTAAATCATTAATAAATAATAAATTACCATCATTCTATACCATATTAATTTAAATGAAAATATTAACTTACTGAACACCGTTTTGAGAGCCGTTAGATTTGTAGTAAAAATCACCATGTTTCATTTTTAATTTATACACAATTCAACATAAGAAAAGTAAATCTAACTTATGCGGAAGAGTAAATAATATGTCGAGTAGGAATTTAAAATTTAATATAACCTCAAACATGGGATTAATGTTTATGGGATTATGGAATTTTTTCGTATTGGCTATTTATAATATTTGTCTTATTTTTCATTGAAAATTGTCTTCACTATTTTAGGAATATACAGTGCAATACCTAATTTATTGGCCAAACAATTGCCTGTTTATCTCGCCACACTGACGAATTTTGATTACGCGTTATCAACTCTTCCTTATCATTTGACTGATTTTGGACAATTTTGGACAATTTTGAAAATTTTCGCTTTTTCACATGATTTCCATAATTTTTTAACCTTTTTTGCCCCCCTTTATATTTGAATCGCCTAGCTCATAATCTCTTGAAGCGGTTTATATTCATGCGCCGTTCATAGTTATCGCAATGTCGATCGCAAAAAATGACGTCGGACTTTTTTGCCAAATTTTTTCATTTTCTTTAACCGTTTCGTCTTTTAACACGCTGTTCGTAACCGAATTGCGTAGTAAACGTCATTTAAAAGACGTTTATGTGTGGTTTTCATTCGGAATCGGTTCGTAGCCTTCGCAAAAGCGTTTAGAATGAGTAATGACACTTACGACTGACCATCAATACGCGTGTCGCGTATATATTATACGTCATCTATATACGTAATCGATATTCGCATATGATTTAATAATTATTGATGACAAACGATTTTATAAACTAGTAATTACCAGTAACCTATATAGTATGAATAGTGTTTAAGAATTATATAATTATATTTTTAGTATAAAATAATATAGTAAAACATGACTAACGTACCTAAGACCTACCTATAATAATAGTTATATAACTTCTTCAGAGATTATAATATTATGTAGAATGCATCACTAGTTAGTAAATTAAGGTGGTTCGATGGACACACCAGTAATAAATAATAAATATTGATATAATACTATTGATGTGTATGTAAAATAATATTATTTACATGTAATTTTAATAAATAAAATTACTTTAATTGTTTAGGGGGTACCTAATAAAAGGCAATATATATATATTTAATATTTTCATGATCCATAGACCATAACATTTTAATATATAAGTTTATGTTATAAATAATATTATAGACATATGTATATAGTCTCGTATATAGTTGTTCTACAGACGATGGTGAAATCGGTTGTGGTTTCCTATGGAGGCCAACCCAAAGTGGTTTTATATAGCAAATTGCTATTAGCAATAATGTCAATTTAAATTGTCCGAGCAAGTGCTTGACCCCGGTTGGTCTACACATAATGTACTGTAAGGTTTGGTTAGATTAAGTAAAAATAACAGACTTGATATAAGTTTGAAACCAAATTTTCCGGGAAGTTGTTGACTTACCTACGCAACTAACGAGTGACAGGGTCTACAATCCATCGGAGGTGGATTGCATACCTGATAATATTATAGGGTTCGCATAATATTATTGTCCGCCATCCGACGAAGTCAGATTGCCTATCTATGTGGCTTATTTGCAAGTCGACAAATGTAATTTTAAAATAAGTTCTGTAAATATTTTGTGTAAGGCGAGAATTCGTGGACAAAAATTGTGAAATCTCCCTGTAAAATGCAATACGGTAAATTTTTTTGTGTGAGGGGCATATAGGTGGACAACGAGTGTACGATCTCCCCGTGATATATAATACGGTAAAATCAGTGTCCTCTGAGGGGAACATTCCTCCTTGTACATGGTGAGATTACCGCTGAAAAAAAAACGAACGTGCTGTAAACACTGAACAATGTACATGCAAATACATACTATTTTATTTTGTCGTTAAAAATACATAAGATTTTGAATATTATTTTTAAAAAAGTCAAACAAGGTATTATCGTATTAATTTTTTACATCTCAATATATAAAAAATATGTTGTTAGAGGAAACACGTATGCCTTAAATCAGTGATACCAAACCTTTTTATACTCAACGCCTCTTTTAAATTTTCAAAAATCTCACACCACCCCCCTGCCAACAAGGATTTTTATATACTAAATTCTTAAATCTAAAAAAGTTAAACGCCCCCTCAACGGCCTCAACATTAAAAAGCCCACAAGGTACTACCCATGTTGGGAATCGCTGCCTTAAATCCGAGCTTAAATCTTTCCGATAAAATACGGTTCCGACAAAATATTTTCCGATGAATTATTTTTCCGACAAAATATTTTTCATGGAACAAACGTGTCCAACAAAATACTTTCCGGTGAAATATTTTTCCGACAAAATACTTTCCGATGAATTATTTTTCCGACAAAATACGGTTCTGACGAAATACGTTTCCGACAATATATATTTCTGATAAAATACTTTTCCGAAAAAATACGGTTCCGACAAAATATTTTCGGACAAAATATATTTCTGAAAAAAAATTTTCCGACGAAATATCTTTACAACAACATACGGTTCCAAAAAAATATTTTCAGACGAATTATTTTTCCGACAAAATACAATTCCAACAAAATACTTTCCTATGCATTATTTTTCCGACAAAATACAGTTCCGATTAAATACGTTTCCGTCAAACCACTTTCAGACAAAATACAGTTCCAACAAAATATTTTCCGACAAAATATAGCCCTCTTGGATCACAACTTTTATCATATATTTATTTTTTAAATAAATTGTATATAAAACAATTTTTTTAATCGAATTATATTTAAATAGGTATTTATTTAATAATTGGTTGATTAATATCTGTCACAACTGAGTAATGGTTTCTATGTACGTGACACATGTAAGTATATAAAATATTCAATTACCCTAACTCCGTCTTTGTAGGTACCATTCTTACCGAATAACTGTCAACATTTACGGTAATTTGTATTCAACAAAAATTTGGTTTTAGGGGGGGTATAAATGTCCTAGCTTATAATTACCGGCTAGTTAAGTATATCACTAGGATATTATATTTATACCTACCAGGTCAGAGTTCAATTTATTTTAGGATATATTATAATTTATTTCTATATATGATATATCAATCTACAAGCCAAATATTTTGAAAATTATATACCTAATGAAAAGCAAATATCTATTTGATGCTTATTTCAAGTTAGTATGGCAAACTATTTTTTAAATACGTCATTTATACGTCATTATAGCGAGTGGCGCCATATTCAATGACGGACAGATGGACTTTGTCGCTTATCTATTACTCTTACGCAAAAAAAAGTATAGAATCCTTCTTGTCAAAAATATTAGGATCTTCAATTTTTATAAAATCTAATTTTATTTTGAAGTTAATAATTTTAGAGATATTGTAAAAAAACCGTAAAAAAATGAAAAATGTAAAATAATATTTAATGTACCGCGGACGGTTGCGGGCCTCAGAGGGATGGCTAATTTTTTTTGGTGAATCAGGGCCCAAAGACAAAACTTTTCGCCAAGTTTCAAAAGTTTAGTATTTTATGCAAAGCAATGCCTTTTTCTGAGCTCTATTGACTGGACTATTATACAGGATGTGCCTCTTAGATCGGGATTTCATCTTCAGACGCAAAAAATACAAATATTTTATTTTTCACGCTTGTCGTGTGCGTTCTTCTGCAAAATTTTAGCTGGTAACGCTACGATCTGTCTGCCCTCACTAACCAGATTACTTATACGATTTTTGTAAAAATAGTAATAGAAAAAAACGATGTAATGCGGTAATGGGTAATTCCGTAAATATACATGAAAATGGAATTATACAGTAGGTTTGCCTATTTACGATTTGACGCGACGCGCCAATGGGCCATCGATAACAATAATATTAATATCGATTGAATTTACATTATTCATTTGTTAGTTGGACGTGTTGCAAGTGACTGTTGAGCATATTAGTATTTATATTAAACATTTTAGATATTTGTTTTAAATACCATAATGTTTAGACCATGGGAATCCAAAATCGAGGAATTAGATGGTAAGTATTTTTTTTTATCATAAAAGTCATATTTACATATTATTTAATGTTTTATTGATCAATAAATTCACAAATAAAGTACATAGTATTTATGAAAAATTGGTACTTGTATAGCTAAAATGTTATTTTACTACAATATTTTTATACATATTAGGTGGGTATATGTCACTTATTTTTTACACATATTTTTTTTTTGGCACTAGCCACAATGATCCTACATAAAGGCAATCGTGTTTATAATATTATCGATATTATAGTCTTACTAAAAATAGCTGAGTACGTCACCGATATTGCATCGGGCCAAAAAAACAGTACTAAATTTCGAGTA
>NC_042493.1:37089502-37093984 GCF_005508785.2 Acyrthosiphon pisum | reverse complement strand
ATATGGTTCTCATTTGGGTTACGGAATTACAGAAGTTGTACAATTATGCAATTCACAAATATACAATTATCACATTTTGCAAACATTAAGATTACAATAATACTTGTGTTTTCAATACACTCACTTTACCTATATACACTAATTTTAATTTACTGTGTAAGAATTTAGTTGTTTGTAATTTGCATCATATGAACTGACTGAGTTAACATATCTATTATATATAACATACAAACACAGATAATATTGTCATCATTATTTTATAAATATTTGGTTTTTACGTTCATTGTATTTTGAATGAAAGCGGTTCTCCTGAGACATGTTTTTAGACATTTTGATTCATATTTACATATAGGGCTGTTCTCGTGGCTACAGCGGCAGCATTCCAAAACCGTATTCATAACACTACACCACGCGCATAGTAGGTACTTTGCAATAGGCCGTCACTGCGACAGTACACTGTTTATAAATAACCAATTGGTTGGTTCGAAAACTATAATATCGGCTAAAACTACAATAAGTGTTTTTATAGCAATTATGCACATTTTAAATTTTCTATTATTGAATTTTATAAAATTTTGTAAATTATTTTTCAGTTAGAAATGCATAAATGCTATTCTTTTCATAGCTAACATTA
This sequence comes from Acyrthosiphon pisum, assembly GCF_005508785.2. NCBI lineage: Eukaryota > Metazoa > Arthropoda > Insecta > Hemiptera > Aphididae > Acyrthosiphon > Acyrthosiphon pisum. The sequence goes on along the minus strand of NC_042493.1, from coordinate 37,093,350 downwards.
GAAATTTTAAGAGAAGGTTCTCAACAAGGTTCACTTACTCTATCAAAAAGAAAAAGTTCATCGGAATGTTCCACTATTTATAGCTATGAAATATTTTCGATTTTTGAAGTTAAACTTCTTTACGCAGAGTTATCTTATAGTATGTAGGTCGGTGGTGAAATTTGGCGTCTTGTGTCGAGACTGTACGAGATGTTTTCCCCTGTCTTCCGGGGCCCCGAAAGTTCAAAATAACAATAAACGATAACAATAATAACACGTCACCGGGAATAAAATAATATACACGCGCAGTTGCGACTTGCGATTAAAGTCGTGCGGCTAGGCGGTTTTTCGATCGGTGGGTGGGTGGAAGTGGCGGCGGCGGCGGCGGCGGCGGCGGCGACAGTCACATAGCTCACCGCCGCCGTCACACCTAGCCAGTGTGCGTTTGGTCATTGTTATTTGTTAATATAATAATATTGTTATTAGATAAGTAGCTCCTAGGTAATTTTAATGGTTACTTGGTGAGTTAGGTTTGTATGATATCAAGTACTTGGCAACATAATAATATAAATATATTATACCACTGCATAAATAATAATTTTGCAATTTTCATAATTGATCTCAGATCTGTTAAGTCCGTTTTTATTGATTTATGTGTGTCAACTGAAGATTATAAGACTAGATTTTGTAGAAATAGTTAATACTCTATACATAAATAACCCAAGTCTATCCATGCCATTCTTTCTCACTCACGTGTACCGTTCAAAAGAAGTTTAACTTCCCGCGCGCGTACTGGTAACACACACACACTTTTATTATTTTCTTTTTCTTTTAAATTTAATTGTATATACAAGTATGTTAGGCTGATACAACATCATCTCCGCTCAGAATCATTTTCGTATACAGTGATTTATCATTGTATTCAATCATAACACATTCATTACAACGATATGCTCGACAACTACTGTAGAGCGGTACCCACTTGTACACTTCTTTAATATTTATAGATATTTGTAATGTTCAATTTTTAATTTGTTTTTTTTATAAATATTGATTAAAAAAATTTCGGTATTACAAAAAACTTGAAAATTGAATATAAAATTTCAAAGTATTTTGCATACAGTAATTCAAACATTTTTTCTTACAGACTAAAGTTATTCAAAAATTATTAAAATACATAAACACAATTTAAGATTAGCGTTTGGAGTTTTAATATTGAAAAAATTTGTCAAAATCACAAAAATGTGCTAATTAATTTTTAGTCAAAAACAATTTTTTACAAAATGCTAAGAACTAAAAATGCCATAAGGTTGTCCATAAGTTTTTCTCACACAAATAAAAGAAAGTCTAATGTGTCTATAGAGTATTAATTTGTATGAAATCAAAAATTCACGCGTAAAATAACAATTTAGTAGGTATTATACAATTTTAGATTTTTGTTATTTTTAAAAAATTTCTAATCGTAGAAACTTTCCTTTTACAAAACGCTTTCGTTAGTATATTCTTTGTATACTTCAATATTCAAAATATTTCGTTTTTTTTAAGCTATTTATAGACATTTGAAATATTTGATTTTTTTCAGTTTTTTTTTTATAAATATATAAACCTATTAAAACACATTTATATTAAATTTTCAAATCTTATGTATTCGAATTACAAACTGTATGAAGTTTAACTGTTAAAAAATATGTGCATAATTCAAATGTTAATAAAAACTTAATTATTGATGGTATGAAAAATTACATCGTTTATTTTTAAAAAATTGTTTAATGGTTGTTAATGTTTTTTTTATATATATAATATGTTTGTATAATTTGTTCTTTAGTTCATCAGGAGCCGTTTTACAAACTTAATAATAACAGTACTCCACCTAAAGAAGACTTACAATATGATCTTGCTTTTGAATCAGTGTTTATTAAGGAAGGCCGTAATCAACATATTGATTTAAATTGTGTAAATTTTCTTCGAGGTTATGGATATTCGTCTTATGTGTCCACAAAAAATAAAAAGTCTAATTTTAGGAGACAGTGTAAAGTTTTTAAACTTGACAATGATATCCTTGTCCATAAGAAAACATTGGCCAAAACTATAATTGATGTTAATGAGCGAAAACGAAAACTCAGCACAATCATCAGCACTATCAAGCCATCATGGCAGAGATGCAACCCAAAGATAATTGAAATCACGATTTTTTTGGCCAAACATGACGGTTGATATAAAGAACTATATAAAACAATACAAAATATGTCAACAAGTTAATCCAGCATCTTTAAAATTTGTACCTGAATTAAAACCAGTATCCGTCCCTAAAAAAGTAATTTAACTTAGAACTATATTTAAATGTATATATGTAAGCTTATTTTATTATTTTAATATTTGTTTTTATAAAATCTAGATTTTCAAACAAATTGGTGTAGACTTGATTACTTTGCCAGTAGTGAATAATTTTCGGTATGTAGCTGTTGCAGTTTGTTATTTTAGCAAGTGGTGTGAGGCTAGACCATTGATTGACAAAACCGCTGAATCAGTTGAAGAAATTGGTATTGATATATATGAAAATTTTGATTTTGATTTTGATCAATTAGAATTTTCAAAGACAATTGAAACAATGCTTCAGTTAAGAGGTAAGCATATACACTGTAATACTGTATATTTTATTCTTAATCAAATATAAACAAAATAATTTATGCTTAAGAACAAATTAGAGTTCATAAATTAAATAAATATTTTAAAAGTAATAAATAGAAAAACTATATGTATAGCTAAAAGTTCATTTATATTAATAATGTATAAAGTTCATTAGAAAGTTATAAATCGAAAAAAAATCATATTTAGTTATCAGTCCATTTATGTACCTATTATAATTATTATATTAGGAGTTGTGGAAAATAAAGCGAAATTAAACATTGATGACGCGCAATTAAGCCAAAGACAATCATACGCCAAACGCCACTCTAAAGCTGATACGTTGTTTAATCCAGGTGATAAAGTGCTATTGAAAAATTTGAGAAGAAATGACAGAAAAGGTGGTTGGTCAGTTATGCCATGGATTGGACCATTTGTTATTGAAAGTATCTCAGACAAAATTACATGCACTTTAAAGAAGGGAGATAGGATCCTCAAAAGCAAACAGCATTTGAAAAATATAAAAAAATTTTATGAACCCACACAAGAAGACCATAATATTTTTATAAATAGTGAACCAGAAATCAAATTGATTTCATCTTCTCAAGATGTCGAACCTATAATCTCCCATAAAATGTTATTTCGACCCATCAGTAAATATCGGATGGTTAACCAATGTAAGACTTTAAAAATTGATTTATCAAGCATAAAATGCAAGATTCCAAAACATACAAAACCATTAACCACGCCAAAAAAATTGATCGACATCTTGGGTGATGGAAATTGTTGATATAGGTGTATATCAGTATGGATAAATGGAACTAAAGAACACCATGAACTCGTTCGACTAAAACTGTATCAGGTAAAATATTATTATGTAACATATTAAATCATGAAAAAATTATTTATAATATAATATAAAGTACATGCATAAAATAATATTGATTTCTACAGTTTTTTATCACAGATGATCGAGTGAGAGCATATGTTGGAGATATGGAATCATATTTGGATATCAACCCTTTAAATATAATCGGGACATGGGCTACCGATGTAGAAATTTTTGCAACAGCACTAATGTTGAACACAAACATATATATTTATTCAGATTACCATAAATCTTGGCAATTATTTGGTAAGAATGGTACTGTAATAACTTAAAAATAAGAAGAAATATAAATACGACTCCTGTCGATAAATATATTTAATTCAGATGTTAAGATATTAAAATTAAGCTATTACCT
>NC_042493.1:37083392-37089034 GCF_005508785.2 Acyrthosiphon pisum | reverse complement strand
CAATAGTTTGTAAGGGATGCCCGATTTCTACGAACGACAGTCTGGCCGTTATTTATTATTCTGTAAGATTTTAGTTTATTTGGTTATAATGATATGTGAGCATATCATTACAGTACCTACACCTTTTCATAATATTTGTTTAGAAATAGAATTATAATATTTAGTATACAATGTATTGAAAATAATTTGGATATATTTCTTTATAAATATTTGATAAACAAATATTTTCAAAACAGCTAGTCAATATTTTCAAGATAATATTTTCGACAAAATCATTTTATAAAATTGTGAAAATATTTATATTTTTAAATTTCTATGTGGGTATCTATAGCGACAATGGCACGAACTTTGTTGGCGCACATAGGGAATTGAAATCATATGTAACGAACGCAGGTCTTGAAATGGCTCAAGAAGGAGTTGAGTGGCACTTCAACCCTCCAGCAGCGCCCCATTTTGGCGGCTTATGGGAAAGCGCTGTCAAAAGCGCTAAGCATAATTTGACCCGAATGATGGGAGAAGCTAAATTAACGCTAAGTGAGTTGAATACGTTGCTCTGTCAGATCGAAGCTTGCCTTAACTCACGGCCTATAACTCCGATGAGTAGTGATCCGTCCGACGCTGAAGCACTCACTCCAGCTCATTTGGAGCTCTTGTTGGAGGAACGATGACGCTTCCACCTGAACCGGACTTGTCGAACGAAAATAATGGTCATCTACGAAGGTGGAAATATGTACAACTGTTGATGCAGACGTTTTGGCGCAATTGGAATATCTGCCACAATTCCAAGTGAGAGGAAAGTGGGTCACGAAAACCACACCTTTGAAAGTTGATAATATCGTTATAATAAAGGAGGAATCTATGCCACCGACGCGATGGAAGTTAGGCAAAGTAACTAAGGTACATCCTGGAAGTGACGGGGTAATAAGAGTCGCTACTGTAAGAACAGCAAACGGAGCTGAAATGAAGAGACCTACCGTGAAGCTTTGCGTATTACCTACAGAAGCGGACAGTATAACGGTTGAAAATCAAGATTTTCAACGGGGGGATGATGTTCCCGCCGCAACATAATTATATATTATAAACGTATCATTTGAATGAATCAATATCGGGCAGCGAGGATAGCTGGTCACACACACACCCACACACACACACACACACACACACACACACACACACACACACACACACACACACTATCACCTGTTGCCATAATATTTATTTTTGTATGTACCTATTTAAATGTGCCTTGTGAATTATATAACATAGATAATTAAGACTCGTTATCGTATGGCGCAGCAACGGCTATGTGAATATTTACACGGCCGCCGTGACACTTTTCTTTTTTTGTCTGTCTCGTATAAAACGTCGCCTCGTTAGCACGGTGTGTGCAAATAAAAAATATATTTATTATTTTCAATAATTATTAAATAAGTTAGTGCAAATATTGTTTTTTATTATAATTATTAGCGCCAGAAGGGCCTACTTAAATTGTAACAAATTAAATTATTATATTAAATTCTCGGTGTGACACTATAGTATTATTAGTTGTTACCGTCGTAATAAACGCAATCGTCAGTTTTATATTATACTCATTAGCAGTTACCTAATTTTTGTAACATTTTAAAGAATTGTACTCTGTTATCGTTTGTGTTTTTTTTTGTATTATAATACCTATAGCTCAGGACCAGCTGGCCAATCTGCGCTCCACAATACATATTATATTTAATTAAACAATATATTATATTAAATTTTACATATTATTTTATACTATGCCAAATTGTTTAGGAAGTAAATTTGTCTAATGAAAATATTGATGGGCTTAGCATCATTTATACTTATATTGATTTACAGCTTTAATAGCTATCATCATATTAAATTGTTATTTGTTTGGCCATAAGGGCCGGGCATTTATATATACCTTTTTTCTGTCGGGCCAGAAGGGCCACAATATATATTATATACTATTATAGCCATAAGGGCTTTGATTTATTATTTATATTATATTTTTATACCTACTGTGTTGCTGTGATCTTTTATATATTTGTATCATTATTATTAAGATTTTGTATTATACAGCAACTAGTTATTTGCCAACAATCGTGTTACCATATTTTAATTTCAGTTTAATTATTGTACACACACCCACATATATACACACATAACACACAAATAATACACAGAAATACACTACACGCATTACGTAGCTCGACAGTATTTGCCCGGCAATTCCAACTACTGCTGTTCGAGCTATTACACCATACACACCCAGCTAGTACTCACATATTTAAGACCTGTTCTAGGTGTTAGTGGTGAGCAATTAGGAGTCCGGGGTGCGCATGTTATTATTAAATGCTACCGACCCGCACACTATTTTAAGACATATATATGATGTTTTGGTTAATCTCTAGTACAGCGGGGAGTCGGTTGTAAACAAAATGAAATCATTGAGTTCAATTAATAAGGTTGGTGGTTGGGTAGATGTACTCAAAGATGAACATAAAGGTACTAATGGAAAAGCTCTAAAAGATATAAAATTTTCAAGGAAAACAAAAACATAGGCATAATTTGTTCGTAACTGGAAATAGATCTGTAAGTGCCATATGTCATAAAATAGTAAAAACTTTGGCTAATTTGTTGCAAGATCGCATAAATATTGATGAATATTTTATTAGTACTGTTAAACCTGCTGATAACTTTGATTGCAATGCTAACATCAGAAATGTATTTTACATTTTGGATAAGGATTTAGATTCAGCTGGTCTATATATGAAGTATACAGATTTAATGGAACATAATAGATTATAAGAGTTACGACAAATGTCATTGCCTAAATTATTGCAACATTTATCTGGGTTCAACGATTTTAAAAATATTAGTATTTTTACTGCTTGTGTTAGAACTGTAAAACCTCACACCGCTGACGTTGAGCGATTAATTAGTAAAAGCAATGTTCTAAAATCAATAAATCGTCAAAGTTTGCATGTTAAAACAGAAATGAATATCTTTTTATTCATTTTAACATGCCTGCTCTTCATAATTAAGACCCAAGACCAGCAATAGAAATATGGTTAGTCCAAAATGAACGCCACATTAAATACACACCTAAAGCCAAATGGCAAGAATGACTAATGGGATATTTATGGAAGCAACAAAAAGAAAATCTGAAGAGCAAACTGAACAAAAAATTTAAAAAAGAATGTTTTAATATTGTATTATGTGTTATGTATATAAATATTATGAAAAAAGTAATGAGAACATTAATTGAAATAAAATATTTTAAACGTGAATTTTTCTTTTATTTCTTTGTTAATTAATTGTTAATCTTATTTATGTTATCATTTATATCTTTATCACCGAGTTAGGTAGAACCGCGGTTGTACTGTGGTACGTCCCCGAAATTTATTGTATTGTACCTGTTGTTTTTCAGGGTTATGTTTTTGTTTTGTTTATATACACATGTACGTTTTTTTCTTTGTCATTACAACAAAAATACAGTCCGCTGCTGCCGTTGCAAAAGCACGTGCGGCGCCTGGTATTGGTCGTCTCAAACAGTATGTACGTAGTATCGAGTGACAAACACGAATTTTCACTACACACAGTCGTTCGTGGCGGAAAAAGGAATGCCGGGGCAGACTATACGAGTATCCGTTTATAACGAGGATTTGACTCTCGTCCGGCTTACTCAGTCTGGGGCAAGTGCTGGTAGGTGTATAGTAATCAGTGTCCGTTTTTAACGAGTTGGTTAGACTCGTCCGGCTCACTGGTTACTATACTCAGCGGGGAGATAGGTACTCTGGCAGTGTTTTCTGGGTAGTATATATGCTACTTATGTCCCTTTCTTAGTGTGTAAAACGTGTGATGGATTCTTTGTGTTTTAGGTATTTTTAGCATGACTTAAAACTCATGTGCAAGGTGCGTGGTGAAGAGTATGATCCACTGATTTAAATAATGTTTTTTATAAGGTTTTAAGTTGCGGGGTCCCACCGGAAAATGGTCCTTTTCCTCGGGCGGCCTGTCGGCGAAATAGAGATTGCGGGGTTAGCGCGCTCTAGTGAACGTTGGGAGCAACCGGTTTGAGTGTTCCGCTGGAATAGTATGTAATCGGTGTGCGAGAGCGTGTCGCAGTAGTAGATATATATTTTATAATGACTCGTAGCGAGAGTGCGCCACAGAATTGGGGCGTTCGATTTTGTCTCGTTACATTGTCCCCTTTTTTATTTTATTTTTTCTTTTCGTTATACGTCGAGTATTTGAGGCATAAGAAAAATAAAATAAAAACATAATTCAGGAGTCATTATCAATATCGGTAGTTGGGTAGTTTTTCATTTTATTGTTGGTATTGCTTTCTGCGGTTTTTTGTCTGTTTTGTTTTTTCTTGGTATACAAGTTTCTTTAGCTGTGTGTTGGATATGTTCCCAAACTCTTTGGTAAATTCTCGTAGTGTGAGTACATCTTTTTTAAACTGGTTATAATATCCGTTACTGTTCTTGAATATTTTCGTGATCATGCCTGGGATCGGATCTGACTCGGGACTGCTGTGATGACTGCTATCAGAGTCTAACTCACTCAGGGACGATGTTCCTAGCTCCAAAACTTCGGTATCTATGTATTCCATGTCATCACTGTCGGTGACGATGGTTTCTGGCGAGGAGGTCACGTTCGGTTCTTCAGTGTCTTTTTGCTTTATTGAGGTGTCCTTGTTTCTACATATCTCTTCTGGCATTGTTATTACTATATCTTTGGGTTCGGTGTTGATTGGCTCTGGTGGATATGATCTTACGAGTTTAACGGATTCAGGTAGTGTCCATATGGGTTCTAGGGTGTGTTGAGTTCGTTTTGCGGCTTCTTCTCTGTAGAATTGAGCAATTTGTTTCTTTTGATTACGCGTGAGGTATTTGTCAATGTGGGTGAATTCAATTTTATTGATTGATTGCTGGATTCTGTTTAATGGGATTTGTACGTATAAGTTCATTGTGACTTCGTTTTTTCTCTTTGGCCTATGGGGGGAGAATGTTAGTTGGATTTTTATTTACATATTTATTAGTTAAATTTACAAACATAAAGGTTAGTCATATTTTTTTTTTTTTTTGATAATTTATTTATATGTATATAGAATCATTTTAGTTCGTTCATATCCCTGATTAGGGCCGGAGGATTTACTTCATGGTACTGTTTCACATTTTGATAGTTGTTGGTTCGGCGCTTTCCAGATGTATCTTGTACGGTAACAGTGTTGTTGTGATGTACTTCACATATCTGGTATGGTCCATGATATAGGAGGAAAAGTTTATGAGTTTCCCGATCTTCCGCAGATGACAACCTGTGTTCCTTTACTAGGACTTTCATTCCGATAGTATATTTTGGGAATATCTTTCCACGGTCTTTGTACTCGTTTCGTCTTTGTGACCTCTTCTTGGTTCTTTTGATAACGATTTGTATGACATCTGGTGTAGGATCAGTGATTGTGTATTGCGGAAACTTTACTAGTTGAGTTATGGACAGTGGTGTGTTCTTTCCGAACATAATAAATTGAGGGGTGAATCCCGTAGTGGTGTGTGTGGTATTGTTGATCCAGTACTCCACGTTGTCAAGCCAGCGAAGCCAATTGGTATGTTGCTTGTGACAGTATGTCCGCAGCAGTC
>NC_042493.1:37080450-37083342 GCF_005508785.2 Acyrthosiphon pisum | reverse complement strand
GCCCGCTTCAAAGGGTATAGTTTTGATATACTTTGAGAATAAATCAAGGATGGCAAGGATGTACTTACATCCGCCCTGTCCCCTGGGTAGTGGCCCCATGAGGTCAGCAGAGACCATCTCCAACGGTTTCTCCGGGAGTATGCTTAGTGTTGGTCCCCTGGCCGTAATATTGTTTATTTTCGTCCTTTGACACAGATCGCATGTTTTTAATATCCGTTTGACGGTGCGATACATGTTCTGAAAGGTGAGGTACTTCGAGGTGACGTAGTTTGGTAGCCCAATTTGCAAAGTGTTCACGAAAATTAGTGTTCTGTGGTATTTGGGTGACACTAAGGCATTGGCTCCACACTTGTATTTGAATTTCTCTTGACCAGTATTCGTCAATGAACGCCCTCCTGAAATCGTCGTAGTCACTTAATTGAAATCTGATGGTGGAAAACCAGCTCAGTGCGGCTGATTTAAGGCAGTCTCCTACAACGATAATTTTTTCTCCGACGTATAGTTGTTTGATTGCAAAGTACTCGTCTAGGCGGTGGAGAAAATCCACAGGGTGTATGTCACGATTGACAACGCTCTAGTGAACGTTGGGAGCAACCGGTTTGAGTGTTCCGCTGGAATAGTATGTAATCGGTGCGCGAGAGCGTGTCGCAGTAGTAGATATATATTTTATAATGACTCGTAGCGAGAGTGCGCCACAGAATTGGGGCGTTCGATTTTGTCTCGTTACAAGCTAGCTCCTGACCACACACGTTCCTAATTATTGCCTGGGCAACGTCATTCTTTAATGGAATGTCCATGCACCAGGCTATAAAGTCAGCCCTCGTCACATCATCGGGATCACTGGTGCCTGGGTTGCGGGAGACAAACTCCCGCAACACCAGAGCAGTAATTTTTCTAAAATGCATTCTGAAATAAAACAAAGGTTTATAATGTAGATTATATAACACATATTAATTATTTAAATAATGTTACACAAACATTTTTTTATGTTTTTAGTATTCTGAGGAATGTCTTATCACCTAACTTAAGAATCTTAACTTACATTAGCTTGGTACAGGTCTCATATTACTAAAATTAGAGTGAATTTACCTCTTATAAAATCTAAAGGTAAGATAATTATCTAGACAACCTCATATGCTTTTTATTATATTTAAATTTATAAGCGAGTTATGAGTACAGGGCTGCAACTCAAACAATGAATTAAAAAAGTGAGAAAAGTGATCAATTTTTTTTTTAAGTGACAAAAAGTGACTTATTCTTAATAAAAAAAACAATTTTAATAGGTAACTAACTAAAGTATATTTCTCACTTGCATTTTATTTTATATATTAACAGTCCTGTAAAGAATACTTTTAAAAAGTATTTGAGTAAATACTCAAATACATTTTTTTTAAAGTATTTAAGATACTACTCAAATACTTTTCAAATACTTTTGGTTTTTAAAGTAAGTTTTTAATTATCGTAATATAGTCTATAGACACATAGTAGGTTTATAATAATTTTTATTTTATTTATTATTTATTCATTACATTACATTATTATTAATTACAAACCTTCGGGCTTCGGCTGACACAAAAATACAGAATATCAAATAAAACTATTATTTTGTTATTGTAGTTGACAATAAATTTTTTCCAACCAAATATTTCGAATAAAAATAAAATGTTCGAAATAAAAAACCAAAGTATTCAATACAAACAAGTATTCAATACAAAAAAAGTATTTAAAATACCATTCAAAATACTTCATGCTGAAAGTATTTAAAAAGTTATTCAATACTTAAAAAAGTATTTGAATACTTTTACTCAAATACTTTACAGGACTGTACATTAATAATAAAAGTAACAATAACATCAACTCATTAATCGCCATTAATTGTCCAAATATTTATACTTAATGCATTAATTTATATGTTGAAATTGTTCAATATTAATTAATTTTAATAATTTATGTTGTTTTTTTAGTTACTATTAAAATTATTCTATACTTTTCTGACAGTGACAAGTCTCTGTGACAAGTTTATATTATATTATTGAAAACTGTGTACCTACCACTTTGTTATACTTTCAAGTACTAACTAATACTGTTTGTGGAGATGGTCTAATACTCAATTTTTGCATTTTAAAATTATTATGTTGATTATAAATGTCAATAAAATATGATTATTTGTTATTCATATTAATTATATATATACGTACTTAATTGTGGTTATTTATTAGGTACATTAGAATGCCTAGTTGTTGTACATATGGCTTAATATGTACCTATTCATTTACGTTTTCCATTTATTTGTATTATTGTAATTTGAAGCAGATAAGTAGTTACATATACTTAAAAATCAACCTTATGTATTAAAAAATGTAATAAAATGATTTTAATAAACACAATTTTTTGTGAAATTTTCAAATAATGAACTTCAATATATTTCTAAAACATAACATTTTGTACAAAATATTGTTTTACCAATACTCAAATACTTTACAATACTAACTATAATAAGGTTATGAGCTAAAGTTATTACATATGATTTAAAGTATTTTTGGTTTCTTTCATGAAACATTATAATAAATGACTATAAGTGAGAAAAGTGACCGTTTTCGAAATATAGTGACAAAAAGTAACCAAACCCAAAAATGGACGCGGGGGATACGCGGGTGTTGGTGCGTGTGTGCGTGCGTGTACGATATATGTGTGTGAAGTTTATGTGTGTTGCATTTTTTTAATTTAATCAAGATTTTTTTGAATTGATATTTTTCATAATTTGTATTTCAATACAAAAAAAACAATTTAGAATAAAAAACAATAAAAAATTTTTTATGAGGGGGTGAACTTTTACTATGAGGTGAATTTTTTTTTTTTTTGAGGGAAAGGAAGGTCGTGCGAATTATCAAA
>NC_042493.1:37066496-37079659 GCF_005508785.2 Acyrthosiphon pisum | reverse complement strand
AATTTTACACTCCCTGCCTATATGGAAGAAAATATGTCACAAATAATACTGTATCAATAATAAGATACCTACCTATCTAGTGAAACAAAAAATTTAAAATGCAAAATATTTTGCCCTCCCCTTAACGAATTCCTGCGGACGCCCTTGTCCATAGCGGCATATAGAGGTTTAAGGCTTGATTAAGTATTTTATACATAAAAATCCATGTACTTATTGTGGATATTTCAAATAAATTAAAACATAATATCTTACCTGTACACATGCCTTACATAAGTTGATGCATAAATTACTATAGTAATTCCTGTAGTAATTTACTAAGTCCTGTAGTGTTCTAAAGGCACGCCGCCGAACAATGAAGAATCCATTTCTATCTAAATGTTTGATTCTGTAATGTTCAACATTATCACCATTGCGAACTATATTGAAAAAATGTACATCCCGGATTTATATGCATTTAAAAAGTGGCTCAATATGCAATTATATGCCATATGTTAAACATTATAAAATGTGATCTTTTTTTAAAAAGAAAACACATTTTTACACCAAGGAAAGTAGGTACCTACTAGATATTCTATCAGAAACAAAAGAATAATTAAATAGTTAAACATTTAATACTTTAAAAACCAAAATGCAATATTTTATAATCTTAATTTTTTCATATTTTAGATTGTTTAAAATACAATGTCTAAAACTCTCAGAAAACTTAAAAAAAAGAATCAAAATAAAAAAAAAATAAATTGAAAAAAAAAATTTGTAAAATTGAGATACTGCTTTATTCATTGCGCACGTTGAATAGTAACAACATAGTATGCCGAAATTCGGGTGTATGTGATTTATTGTTGTTAATATAATATTATCTATTCGTGCTCCAATCTCATGAAGTGTTGCAAAAATTATAATATTTAAAGAATAAGAGACCCTGTCAACGATTTTTGTCTTTTAAAATTACTAAAATGTATTTATCTTAAATTAAAATAGATAATTTTTGCAGTTAACTAGGTACCTAAGTTACCTAGTACTACTAGGCTAGTAGGTACCTAAGGTAATAAATATTACCTACCTATTATTTTTCAAAGGAAATAATTTTGCAGAACTATAATATAAAATATAATACGTACATTTTACTATGCCCCTAAAAAGTTTCAGGTCGAGCCTGGGCTTGGCCGGCTCGCCCCATGCAATCAGCATCAGGTAACATAAACCTAAGTGCTATATTATGTGCATTTTTCGTGTAATCTTCCACACTACCCTTGAGGTGTTACACATAAGTGCGTTTTTTTTTAAGTGGTTTTCGTCTGTAGCCCTATTCCACTGTTTTACCCTACCTAGTTTAAAGTTTTTTAGTTTAAACCACATGTGTGTGGAGAAACCATACAACATTCATGCCGCAATTGGAGTATTGGACATTTTTTTTTTTTTTATTAGTTTTTACAATTCTTGTAAATACCTAGACGAGCGTATAAACGAATGCAATTAACCATGGAAAAATTGGCCATATTTATTGTTGCTACTCTTGTGCCAAAAAATGTGGAAAAAATCCAATAAATGTCCCACATATAAAACAAATACATACCTGTATAATTTGTCATGCATCACAGTACTTATAATTCATCATTACATTAAATAAAATATTAAAACAAAAAAACGCAATCAGACTTTAGCACAATTCCCATGAAAAAAAGGAATAAAATCATCCGCGAATTCAATGAACCTAACAGTGGGCCACAGATAACACACACTTACATTTTTAACTAGTTAGGGCATATAAATGCATGTTTTTATACTTTTTTCGTATTAATGCTTTTTTCTTAATATTTATACTATTTCGGTCAATTTGGTCTAAAATATAAAATATATAATATAAAATGTATTTATAATCTAACTATTTTTTATAGAAATTTTATTATTTTTGAACATTTTATTCTTTAGTTGGGTTGACTACACGTAAATTCGGGTATAAATAGTCGTTTTCTTATTTTGCCGAATATTGTCCAAGACCAGTATTATTATTGTATTGTTGTGGTTTATAAATATAAATAAATGGAAAATAATATTTACCTATATTAACTTGCACTTGATACCTGATGGACAACAATTGTAAAAATAATACCTATTTCTATTAGGGCCTCGCCACACTGCGGTATTTTCACCGTCAGGTCCGGACGGTTTTACCCCCACGGTTTTTACCTTCGCGAAAAACAAACAAGTTTAAATATAGCGCGCCATACACAGCGGCTTTAGGGCCCTTTCACATGGACGCGTATGATACGCGTCCATATGAAACGGGCCTTACCGTTCGTCGCCGTTCGCCGCCGCCGCGTACCGAAGCATTAGTTCGATGCGATCGGCGATTTATCGGCCGCTTTATTGCTTCAGTTATTATCGGTACATTACTCCTCGATCGTCCAGGTGAAATTTTTTTATTTAACCTCGAACAATTACAGAAAACAAATCATAGTACAATATGTTCCCTATTTGAAAATTCACTTTATTTATTATGGCCTGACGGAATAAGACGAAACGATGATTTGCTGTTTTTAAGTGATGCTGCGCCTTATATGGTGAAGGCTGGCGATACATTAAAAGTGTTGTATCCAAAAATGGTTCACGTAACTTGTACTTCCCATGGATTACATAGAGTCGCTGAACAAATACGTATTCAATTTCCAAAAGTTGATAAACTAGTAGCAAATGTTAAACGAGTATTCAAAAAGGCGCCTTATCGTGTTCAAAAATTTCATACTGATGCACCAAATATATCACTACCTCCTGAACCTATTCTGACACGTTGGGGTACGTGGATTTTTGCCGTATTATATTATAGTGAAAACTTTCAAACTGTAAAAAACATAATTGTCAAAAACATAATTAAGTTTTGATGAGAATGATGCGCTTTCCATAAAAAATGCTCAAAAATATTTTAAAATTCCTCAAATGAAAGGAAACTTGACTTTTATACATTCGAATTTTGCATGTCTTCCCATAGCTATAACGCGTCTACAAAAACAAGGTATACCCTTATCTGAAGGTATTGCAATCATACAAGATATTTCATCAAAGTTTAGTCAATTAACAGGTACCGCTGGAATTGATATTAATAAAAAATTACAAACAGTTCTCAACAAAAACAAAGGATTTCAAATTGTTTGTAATATTTCAAAAATATTAACTGGCGAAGAAGAGAATGTAGGTGATTTGGATATACCAGAAGATTTAACCAGTAGCGACATGGCGTATTTTAAGTTTGCACCAATAACATCCGCAGATGTAGAACGATCATTTTCTTTATATAAGAATATATTGGCACCAAACAGGAGATCTTTCAAGTTTGAAAATCTCAAAAAATCATTAATCGTACAATGCAATAATTACTTTAGAGGTAAAATAATAAATATTAAATTTATATTTATTTTTTTTATATAGATGCCGTAAATGACCATGATGAAGATCGCAATTAATTAAAATTTATATAAATATGTAATACCCATAAATTTTTAACAATTATATTTAGTATTAAAAAAATAATTTTTATATAGATGCCGTAAATGACGATGATGAAGATCGCAATTAATTAAAATTTATATAAATATGTAATACCCATAAATTTTTAACAATTATATTTAGTATTTAAAAAAATAATTTTTGTTGTTTTTTGTATATTTTTGAAAAATTAGTACATATTTTACGAAATTTTAATAGCATATTTTTATGCATGTTTTGATATTTTTAGTGCATATTTTGATATTTTTTAGTGCATATTTTCATGCATATTTTGACATTTTTTAGTGCATATTTGCATGCATATTTAATAGTTTTTTGGTGCATTAAATTCACAGCCCTGGTAATAACTGTTCGTGCTGAGCAATTATAGCTTATCGCGCGACCGCACTCTACGAAAAATAACGATATCAATTTAATAAAATATTTATTAATAATGACCCCATAAACTATTTATTAATTTGATAAAATAATATTGGTGGGTATGAAATTGACAAATTGTTTGATAAAAATTGTATTATTATAATAAAGATTTTTATTATGATAGTGAAAAATATTTTATAAAAATAATAAACAGTTTATACAATGAACATTTATTTTATCATTTTTTTAACAAACCAGTAATCGATTAATAAAAACTTTTTGTCATCTTAATAAAATTATTATTGTATTCAATACTGATATTTGTCAAAAAAAAAAAAAAAATTTTAAAAACACACTTTTCTAAAAAAAACACTTCTAAAAAAACATATTTAAAAAAAATATATTAAAAAAACAAAAAAATAATGAAAAATTTAACAGTGTGTGGTGCTCTTACACTTGACATATACTCTCAGTCACTATCTTATATACAGGATTGAACAAAGAAGTGTATGTGAGACTTAGCTCGGCTTTAAATGTTTTGTATGATGCACTACCCACTTTTAAATTTTTCATTAATTTTTTGTTTTATTAATATATTTTTTTTAATGTTTTTTTAGAAAAGCGTGTTTTTAAAAAAATTTTATTTTATTTTTCTATTTTCTACTTTTTAGTTAAAATTAAATTTTTTTATTAAACGTTTAAAAAATATTTACGAAACAAATTTTTTATATTTAATAAAAAGAATCAAACTATTATGATTTATTAATAAATAAATAAGTGTCTCATTATAGATGTTGTCTCATTCTTTCGATTTCATCCAAAGCGTCAACGTTACAGGATGTCTTTCCCGTTATTTTTGAAGCGTCCAATTCTTCGATACGAAGTCTATCGAGGCTACGAACTCTGCTAATGATGACGTACGCTTGACCTTGTACGAATAGTTTCCGTCCCAAGTAAACGACAGCATAATCGACTGTGGTGCCTTGCATTTTATGGGCTGTTGAAGCCCATGATAATATTAAAGGCAGCATACGGCGCTCGGCAGTTCCGTAACTGAATTTTGCTGGAAATTGAATTGATTTTGGCTTGATCAGGTGGATCCCATCCACGCCAAAATCCACCATTACGCGGTATGTCCTACTTGTAAATCTGACCTCTGCGGAAGCCACCAGCCCATTTCAGTTCCGTTACAATACCTATTGCTCCATTGACCAAGCCTTTTTGTACATCTATGTTAGATCGCAGCATTACTTTTGCTCCCACAAATATTACCAGCTCTCTATGTGTTCGCGACGGCAACAGCGACGATGCGTACAAAATAAACAAATAGTTATGCGACCAGATATACTGCGTGCTATAGTTAAAATATTTACAGTCTTAGCTGTACCACTGCAGAATCCGTGTAGGGGGGATGCTGGGGACTTCGGGGCATTTGTTAAACCTCAAATTCGGTTTTAGCGACCCCGAAAACCCCAGAGAAACCCACCTTGACCCAGAGAAACCCTTCGTACCTGTACTTCTTTGGAGATGACTTTGCACAGCCGTCATCGCCGACCTGGAGGTCCGGGTCCCAAAATGACAACGGACTATTGTATTGTCATCCATGACTAAGGTCTATACCAATTTTCAGATTTTTTCAACGTCATAAAGTGCCTCAAATCGAGCGCGCAAGATTTGATTACAGACAGACAGACGTGAAAGCGAACTTAAGAAAAGTGTGTAAAAAATAAGAAATATCGTTGTGAAATTAATAGTGATTTTATTTTCTACAATAAAATAATTTATTGATTTATACATAACAATTTGTTATTTATATAAATATAAATAACATTTATTCATAATAAGTACATAATTATAAGAAAATATAAGAACTAAAAAAAATATAGATAATATAATATAATACATAAACAATTTATCGATTTAAATATTATAACATTGTTACCTATAAAAAATTATTATTAGTGTAATAACTAAAATGAATATTATTCATTATTTATTAAAAAAAAATTGTATATATATAAATAACATTTATTCATAACAGGTACATAATCATAAGAAAATATATAAACAAAAACAAATATAATATATATATAATAATATATAAAGAATTATAAATCATAATTATTTTTATTTTATGAATATCATATAAGAATACATAATAAATATGAAGAAATATGGAATAGAAATGCTATATAATAATATAATACATATTAATATTCTATTTTTATAATAAATTGTGTTAATAGTTTTTCAATATAATGATAAGTATAAAGTAGAAACATAATATTAAATGTAAATAAATTAAATATACCAAGCGTATAATAGGGCTTATAGGGCAAAGAAATGTAATTAAATTGTAATAATACAAATAAGTAATAACCAACACCATTACTTTTTTAATTCGTGTATAATTTGTGTAATCGTTGGGTGTGATGTATCATATTTTGTAGTTATATCATAAAATAACTTTTATATAAACATCCATACAGCAGAAGATTGTAATGGGTATTGAAGATTAAATAAATGAATAATTTTAAAACATACATCTATTGCTCTTACTATACAGAAAAATGTATACTTAATTGAGTCAAAAAATAAATATATCTGTTCTGGCTTTAATGGTACACCAATAACAACAATAAATGGTTGAATGGGTACATGTTTATCTTTTAAATTATTTATGTATGCTTCTGATGCGGTTATAGTATTATGAAATGTGATAAAACTATTTTGTGAATCTTAGATTGAATATTTGATGATGTTTTTTTTTCCATTTTCATCTCTAGTCACTTTTCTTGTTGTAGGGACGAATAAGGAACTAAGTAGATGAAATAATACTGTGTTTTGACCATATAAAAAAATATTGTATCATTGTATAGTAATAGACATTAACAAGTAGTTAAGTATATTACACATTTTTCATTTAGGTTATATGTTATAATATTTAATTATGTAAAATAATTTTTGAATGAACATCTAAAAACAGCAGAAGATTTACGTAGGTAAGTGTAGCTATTAAATAAGTAGGTAGGTAAGTGTAAGATCTTAAATGTAAGCTAATCAAATTAGGTATTCAAACTATACAGACGAATGTGTATTTAATAGTAAAGTATAACATATGCTTGCTTTAATAGTAATTATGTAAATTACCATAGTTAAATATTAAAACGTTGAACGGTATTTATTAGTGATGGCATGAAATAGCGGTAGCAGTGATTTTTCACAGGTGACTCCAATATGAAGATAACAGAGACTGCTACTTTTGCTACTTTTATCACCTCGATAATGGTCACATTGGGAAATGAAATTCATAATATTGTTATCACTGTTAAAATAGCAAACAATTTAAGAATCACTCATTGCTACTCCGATATGAAAATTATATTGACTGCTACTTTTGTTTATTTACAAAGAAGTGAAATTCATAAATATACATTATTAAAAATTAAAATATATTACTTAATTGTATAATACTACATATAAGTGTAAGTAAAATAATCACATCGATGCTTTTAAAACAATACATTTTAATTATATATTTTATAATAGATAAAAAATAAATGAATACCTGGAGAATTTAACACACTGAAGAATCCATTGAAAATTAAATACTGTGTGGGTGAAGTACAATATAGAAGTAAGTTTAATTATATTATCTTCCCAAATATCTTTATTGATACTTATTAATTATAATTTATAATAGTAGGTAGCTTAAATTTAAAAATAATTACAATACATCTTATTATTAAATCAAGAATTTTGATTCAAAAACAATAGCATTTCAGCTTTTTTTGATTTTAATCGACAAGGACGATCGGTTATGATCAAACCTGCCTTTGAAAAAACCCGCTCACAAGGTACGGATGATCCTAAGCAACACAATGTCTTCCTAGCCAATATACTTAGGTAAAGATAATTATATTTATGCTCTTGCCACCATTCTAATGGGTTGCCATTTCTTTTTAAGATCGGCTCTTCAAGATATCGTTGAACCTTAACTAGAGCCCGTGCGGTTGATGTTCTTATGGCAGGCTGGACTTCGGAAACTCTTTTATCAATTGTTTCCGAAATTGAAAACGATTTTTCATCAGATACTGTTGCAGGTGACTGGAAGGAAGTAGACGGTTCAGGTTCTAATGTACATTCTGTTTCTGATCTAGCCAAAGAAATAATATTTGCTGTAAGCTCCACTACATTATTTTGGATAGAAGTTTTCATAGATTCGTTGTGAATAAATGGAATGTTTTTTAATCGCGGATCAAGAAAAGTACACCTAGAAAGTGTCATACTTTTTTGAAGGCTTCCCCAATTTTGACTGTCTTTCATTCCATTAATTAAATTGTTAATTAAACCTTTAGTTTGTATGGAATAATCTTGATGTTTTAATTGTTGGCAGACATCTTGTAAGCCTTGAGCAATTACAATTACCATTGACGCAGTAATATATTAATCACCACTAACTGCTCTTGTAGCTTCTTTAAATGGCTGTAAGACTTTGCAAAACTCTTTTATAACAGTCCATTCATTTGGATTTAAACCATTTGGAGCTTTGTCTAACAGTCCTATTGTACCTCTTACAGATGTTTCCAATTCTACGAAACGTTCCAGCATATAGAATGTAGAATTCCAGCGTGTAGAAATATCTTGCATCATTTTTTTTGGTTCCTTTATTCCATTGTTCTTTTGGTAAGTCTTATATTTCTATCGTCATTGTGATAGCTGTCAGTCCGTTATTGTACCGGACAACACAATTTTGTATTTTCAAAAATAAATATTCATCGTTACCAGCAATATCCGTGAGTTATTCTTAATTAATTATTAACATTCGGTTGGTTGGTGGAAATTGTCCGATTTTGAACTTGGTGATCGAGGTCTTGCGTAAGTCCGCCAGCCATTCAAACAAATGGTGTGTGAGGCCGCCAAGGGCGTCCAGATCAGCCTCCAGAAAGTTGTCTTGCGTAAGTCCGCCAACCACTCACACGAGTGGTGTGAGAGGCCACCTCCGGTGTTCCAGGGCGTCGGGTCGACCATCTGAGGAACGACCATTATAGCAGTCTGCCGTAATTTTAAGTTAATGTTAAGTCCCCGATCTGTGTGAGATCTGTGGTCATTGCACCAAACCGATTTGACCACAGAGACCCCCCCTCGATAACTAAACTGTACTTCCTTCTTCCCATGTATTATTTCCCGTCCACACCATAGATTCCGTCGTCGTGAAATTGATTGCCTATCGTCACCTTAGTCAGGCGTAAATTGAGTTGCCTATTCAAAACAATAGTAGGCGTCTTCTGACGGTTCTCGAAATTGGTATTCCGCTCTCGGTTCGCACTGAATGGTCCTTCAGTCTGTGCCCCCCGTTTCCGGGCGTCTACACCAACTGTTGTACGAGTTTCTCACATTCCAATTAGGATTACTTATAATAATATACTATATAGGTACCTATATTAAATTTCTTATAGATATTTTTTGTTTGATAAAGGTAGATAATCTTATAAGGAATCTTGTATTACATTTCCATATCTTAGATTTAAAAAGAAAAATTTTTATAATAGTAATTAATGTATACCATGTATACATTTTACATGAAATGAAAATAGCCTTGATAGTTTATACCAATATTGCATATATTTTCATGAAATCAATAATTTTGGAATATAGGTATGTAAAACTGTCAACACATTTAAAAATATTTTAACATTTCTGTCATAGTGACATAGTGTATCATATATAAATAATAAATAGACTTATTAGCTTTTAAGGTACCGTATCTATCTACTCGTTTTTACCATTTTAGTAATTAATAGTAAAAAGGGTTGGTAGTTAATTTAATGTTATTTACCTACTATGTATAAGCATCATAACAACGTACAATTATTTACGATTATTTGTCACGCAATATTACTTCAAATACTCGATCAAAACACATAGGTATCTATTATAATTTAAACGCATCTATCAGGTACTTATCTATATTGCATATATATAATTGCGTATTGGTGCAGATGAGCACTAAATAAAATATATATATTACAGACTGAAAGTCTGATTAATCTAACTTTTTTGATTAATAAATGTATATAAATGAAAAAAGTTAAAAATGTAACTTAAGCTTATAAACTGGTTAGATGGACGACGACTATCCTGTAACAAAAACTATATGTGCATGTAAATAGTGTCCGTTTTTATTTAAATGATCGTAGAAATTAAAACGTACATTTATTTAATTATAAAAAATATATAGGTACACTTGTTACGATGTATAACAATAAATTACAACTTCTACGTAATTCAATAATCCCTGATATAATATATAGTAATTTTTATACGATAATTCAATATACCTATCAATAGTAATTTGTTTGAAATTAAACCTAACAATTGAGTTGAATGCGTGTGCGGAGTGTGTTGTACCGTGATCTTAAAAAGTTGTCTATGGTCATTAGGGTGGTTCTTAGTTATAGAAGAAGAAATTCTTTTTGAATATTTTTTACTCAGGTACCCGCAATTTTGTTCATTACAATGAGTAAATTATTTAGGATTTAGCGGAAAATGTATAGAAGGTTAATTATATATTTTATTATTCCTCATAAAAAATATATTTACCGTTTTTCTGAAGACAGCTTATCAAAATACATGGTAGTCATTTTTTTTTTTAATACCAACTAGTTTATTTTGCATTAAATTAACTGGTATAACTCAGGTAAGTTAATTTTTAAAATTGTTTTTAACTAATTCTAAGGACAAACCTGGTTAAAGAAAAAGGTAATCTATATATACAAAATAGTATAAACTTTATTTAGTTTAGTATTCATGCTCATTTTTAATTTGTATTTATCTCAAAATGTGTGCATTTGAAAGTGTTTAAAAAATGTTCACTATTTTATTTTGTAGTACCTAAATTTATGAATTGCCTTTTTATATAAATTAAATGCCTTTTTTTGCCTTTTTTTATTGATTATATTGCAATTGCGGTTGACACACGCATTCCATAATATTTTAGACATGTTTTTTTGCCAAACATACCAATTGATCTAATCAAGCGATAAGAATTATGAAAACAAATTTGAATTTGTCGTCAAGTCTACTTGAAATTTACTTTCCCACATTTTTGATATATTACCCCAAATTCCTAAAAATTTCATATTAAAAAAGAGTATTTAAAAAGTGTTATATTTAAATTTTCGGAGAAGGTAAAATCAAAAAATCGAAAATGTGGGAAAGTCGATTTCAAGTAGACTTGACGACTAATTCAAATCTGTTTTTAAAAATATTAAAAGTTTTTTGGAAAAGATTGGATCTAGTTGGTACTTTTGGGAGATCAATATTGTATCTATATCACCTGAAATACATATATTTTTTAAGTGTTTTATGTTATTGAAATTTATTAGTTATTACCATAAAACCATGTTAAAAACTATATGATAAATTATTACCAAAACATAATTTATTTTTTAATTTCGTACAATGGTACATATATATTTTATTTTACGTAAGTAGATGTCGCTCTGCTGTACATTAGGTTACAATCGGGTCACTGTATAATGGATTGTATTAAATTTGAATCCAATGATATCATATCATTGTATACGAAAAACGATTCTGAGCGGAGACGGTTTGTCAGTCTCGATATTTTATATTGTTATTATTTATTTTATCTTGTAAGTTTAATTAATATTATAATATTGTAATTTTTTTATTCGTTTCTATGGTGATATACTGATATACAAGGCGTTGGAAATTAAATTCCCATTTTTAGCGTTTATTTGTAATTTTTCAGTGGTTTTTCCCGTAGCATTAAATAACTATTGAGAAAATCGAAAAAAGACCTGTTTAAAGTACCATCTCGATCCAATTTGCTATAAGATAAGATACTATATGTTGAAATCGAAGATTTCGTTCTGGTAGAACTTTTGTATACAGGATATAAAAAAAAATAAAATAAACACAATTATAAAACCAATAGCTTCCTCGCTCCGCTTAGAATCTAAAAATATCATGAAAATATATACTTATATCAAGTCGCATGAACTATCACTAAACATTTAATGAATCAATAGTAAGCTAATGGTCTATTTAAACATGATTTAGTGGCCCATGATTGGCCCATTGAATTTTATTGAACCATTAAATTAATTAATTTTTCATGCAACCCGTCATTATTATTAAAGGCTAACACACTGTTTTCGTTCAGAATTGTTCTTACTTCTTAGTAATTTATTATTATTAATTAAATTAATTTAACACATATATTACAATAACTCAGGTACTCAATGACAAAGTACTCTTGACACCTACAACTGTACAGCAAAGCGAATAAGTGATTACCTAATTTCGCTCTTATACCTATTAACTTTAAGATTCGGAGTGAAGCTCAATGATGTGTTTCAATGTCAAATCTGTTTGTACATTGGTTGGTTGAAAGTAGAAATGACCCTGGCCTGGGCCAGTCTCGCCAAGCCCTAGCTACAACTCTGGTCAAAATATTTTTAAAAAGGCATGGTGTATAGAAAATGCTAATATAAACATTCAGTAAAAATTGCATGTACCTACAGTCATTTGTTTAAAAGTTTCACCAAAAACCAAAATCGATTTTCTCGAAAACCGATTTTGCATAAAAATTTCAGTTTTTCCTTAATTTTTCTTTTGTTTTTCATGTCGCTTTTGAAAGCTACTGGAAAATTTTTACTTTTGACCCCCTCAAAGTACCAACTAGATTCACTTTCCTATCAGAAAAGATACTGTTGATGAAAATCTAAGCATTTTTACTGTCCTAAAAGGTGATGACACACATAAAAATTGAAAATTAAGAAATTAAAAAAAAAAAAAAAAAGGTGGGTAAGTGGATGTCGCTCTGCTGTACAGTAGGTTAGAAGTGGGTCACTGTATAATGGACAGTATTAAATTTGAATTCAATGATATAATATCACTGTATAAGAAAAACGATTCTGAGCGGAGACGGTATATCAGTCTATGTATTAGACATATAATATATACTTATCTATGGTATTAAAAAAAAATTGACCTATAATAGGTACCTATAATAAATTCCAAATTAATCATATCATAATATCTATTAGTACTTAAAAGTTATAACGCGTTATACATCAACAAAAAACCGTGGTAAAATCATAGATATATAATAGTATACTTTAGAAGTTTCAAGTACCCACGAATAATATTATACAATCACAACAAAATAACTAAAATAGTTATCCTACGTTTTTAATATGTAATTTCGTCCAAATTTGTACTTAAAATGACTATAAAAATAAACTGTGTAAATGTATTTTTTAAATTTTTGG
>NC_042493.1:37017545-37065911 GCF_005508785.2 Acyrthosiphon pisum | reverse complement strand
TTAGATTTAAAAAGAAAAAATTTTTATGAATTTCTAACTCGAAATAATTTGCAAATTTTCGTGATTTTCCATATTTGTCATTTTTTGAACTTTAAATGCTTATAAAAAAAAACTGTGACTAACGATTTTTAATATTTTTCATTTGCCTTTGAAACAATATACTAGGAGCCTTCTATTAAATTTTCAAGCTTTTTTATCCAACAAATAAAATTTTATTGATATTTTTAGAAAAAAAACTAAAAAAAAATGGAAAATGAAAATGTCCATAAAGAGCTCAAAATAAATCAAAATATTTTGAAAATGTTATGGTGTATAGAAAATGCTAAGATAAACATTCAGTCAAAATTTCATATATCTACGGTCATTTTTTTTAAAGTTTCACCAAAAACCAAAATCGATTTTCTCGAAAACAGATTTTGCGTAAAAATTCCCGTTTTTCCTTAATTTTTCTTTTGTTTTTCACGGCGCTTTTGAAAACTATTGGAAAAATTTTACTTTTGACCCCCCAATGTACCAACTAGATTCACTTTCCTATCAGAAAAGGTACTGTTGAAGAAAATCCAAGCACTTTTACTGTCCTAAAACGTGATGACAGACACAAAAATAAAATAAAAAATAAAAAAAAAAATAAAAAAACACACATCATTGTAAAATCAATACATTCATCGTTCCACTCAGAATCTAAAAACATCATTGTAAAATCAAGACATTCATCGTTCCACTCAGAATCTAAAAGTTATAAATATATGTAACTATTCAAATAGTTTCATATACCTATCGTATATGTAATGAAACTTGTAATGAAATGCCTATAAGCAATTTAATTATTATATCAGAATTAAACAGCACTAATTTTGAAAAAATATACTAATATAACGAATCGTCATATGCAAGAAATACGACCTTGTTTAAAAACACCAAACTTGTTTTTGAATGAAATGGACAGAGCACAGTGTTAAAATAACGAATCGTGGTATGGTTATGTGGAATTTTAACTTAATTGTTAATAACAAAATCATGTAAGTACGTTATTATTACCATGTTGTATTATTGATAAAAGAATCAATAACATTTTTTAAAATAATAATGCATAATATTTAAGGTATTCATGAATACGATTTTTTACCCAACCTTACAAAATACGTAGTACCGACCACAACGTTTATTGATATAATAACCTTTATTATTCATTACCAAAATCATTATATTAATGATAATCGTTCTTTAACATAACAATACGTTTATAAATAACATATTATTAATTTAAATAAACATATACATTGAATTAAATATATACTTTTACAAAATACTAATAGCGTTTATTAATAGGATAATCAAATTCGTTAGTATAACTATTTCACTTAACGAAATAATAAACCATTTATTTATCGTTTTAATTTCATCAATTATTATTTTAATAAATATATTTCGTACAACTCATGAGTAAAAACTAATTGTGTCCACAAACACAAGTTTATAATATAATTAAAAATATTCGTTGTGTCAAAAAAATGATCAATAAATGGCGTTTATTCATACTATGAAAATTTTTTTTCTTCAGTGTAGGTATGTAATGAAACTTGTTATGTACCAGCTATAAGCCATTTAATTATTATATCATATTTAAAAAGCACTAATTTTGAACAAATATACTTCCTTATAGGAAAGACACACATGGCCCGTATACAAAAGGTGTTAGGTATAAAAAAATATATAATAGGCCAAGTTAATCATTATAAAATTAACAAAATAAATGGTCAAGATTCAAACTATATTATTAAAGGTAGAAAAACTTTTGAGGAAGTTTGTATTAAATTTTCAAATTTAAGATATTAAAAGAAAATTGTTTAAGTATAAATTTCTAATTCAAAATATTTTGCAAATTTTCGTGATTTTGATGAAATTTGTAAAAAATCTAACTTTAAACGATCATAAAAATATATCGTGACGTATTTTGATCTTTTTATTTAGCATACGAACAAATTATGAGGAACCTTAGTTTTCAAACTTTCTAACCAAGTGAAAATTTTTTTATAAGATTGAATATTTTAAGTGTTTATAAATATCTCAAAAATAGTCTAAATATTTTGAAAATGTTATCTTGTTTCGATAATGGTTATATAAACATTTGGTGAATATTTAATATATCTATGGTTATTTTTTTTTTTTTAGTTACACCAAAAAAACAATATCAATTTTGTCGAAAACTGATTTTGCGAAATAATTCCCGAACATCTTTAATTTTTTTTTGGTTTTTCCCTGTTGTTTTGAAAAATACTTGGTATTTTAAATTGTACATCTAAAAAGTACAAATTGGATCCAATTTTCAACCAGAAACCAACTTAGTAAAGTAAAAACCGAGCATTTTTTTTTACTGCCTTTGTGTTTAGACAAAAAAAAATTAAAAAAGAACACTTGATTGTAAAATCAATGCAGTCATCCCTCCGCTCAGAATCTAAAATATATTTTATTAATTACATTTTCAAATATTTATGTCAAAAGATATTTTAAGCACAATATTATTTTATGTTAACATTAAATTTAGATGCAGATATTCGTTGAAATATGAAGTTTTTAATTTTATAGTTAGGTACTATCAATTTTCCATTATATCAGCTGACAACTACCTACAATATTTCTACTACCATATTTACCATACTTTTGAGTTATGGTTGGAATTTTTCTATTAACTATTAACTAAGTTTATATGATTTTGAATTGCTGCATGTAAACTAACCTAACAGTGTGGTAAGTGGTAACTAGTGTAGGTAGGTAAAGGCAAAGACAATAGGTACCATATCAGAATGTAATAACTAATGAGTATCAACAGTGCGCAAAAAGTAGGTAGGTGCCGCTTAAATCGAAATGAAAATATTAATTACAATGTTTGAAAAATTGAATTATAAATATTACACATATTAATGGTAAAATAATCCAGCTCTACAGATATCAAAAACCTCTCAAGTTTAGGTTTCTTTTACATAATATGTGTCAAATATTTTCACACTAATTCGAACATTGAACGTAGGTACTTATAGAAAGACGTTCAATGTTCTTTATTATCCAGAAGAACATTTTCGACATATAATTATTTAATACAACTTTTTGAATATTAATAGCATAATAGTTATTGTAAGAACATAAAACAATATTGTCGTAGATTCTGATGATTTACTGTAATATAGTGGAGGTATTTTTAGGGAGCGAAACCGGAAAAGTTTAATTTTTAAATGTATTATACCTATATTGATACTTGAGGGGGGGAGGGGGAATATAATAAATACTGGACTAGTTATTTGTTATTATTATTATTATAATATTGTATAAACGGTTAAAAATAACGGACAAGAATATTGATGTGTAATATAATTTGTAAAAAGTGTGTACGAAGTTAAAATCACTATCGGATGGAACTATAACACTAACGAATAACGTAGATGGCATAGATCAGCATCGCAGGGTTTGCGGTGCGGTTATCGCCAACCTGGATTTCGATCGAAACTAATCATGCCAGTGTTCACCACAGAACTGAAACCGTGTGGACTTGCCGTCAGAACATGAGCCACACAGGCTTGCCGTCGCTGTTGCAGAACTAGAACAAGCCGAGAGGCCACATACCGGCTTTTTAATAGGTTCTGTTTATTTAAATACTATTTGAAAGAAGTGACTTACTAGTGGTTTCACTTCGGTACCAATATCAGTAGTTCAATAATAGTTATAGCCCAATACGAACAACAATTCTTCAAACTTTCTTTTTGTTTATCTGTTTAACCGGTGGTAGGACTTCTTCGACGATCGTAATAGGAGGATGCACGACTTTAGCCTTGACGGGTTTTTTCGAGCGCAATGCGTGGATTGCCGTTGGTGTGATGAATTCTACGTTGAAACTTGAAGTGGAGTCCCCATCACCATTGTCCTTCGTGTGGTCAGCTAACTTGAACACAACCGGCTCTTCCGTCTTATCCAATCGCCCATCATTCGTATTATTCAAAGTGACCGTGTATATGCCTCTGCGGTTTTTATTCAATTTAAATACGGGAACCGCCTCCTCCAATTTCTTGATTTTCGGGGTTTTTACTCCTTTCTTAGATTTGCCTTTAGGGTTTGAAGAAGGATAACGCACTGCCGCTCTTTCCTGTCTCGCTCTTTTCATTGTGGCCTTTTCAGTTTCCATGGCTTTTATCCTGTTCTGTTGTTCCTCCTCAATTCGTAATTTTTTCTTGTCGATTGTTTTTTTCCTCTCCTGTTATGAAAATAACGTTATTTACAACATACTTCATGTTTCCATGTACACGAGATACATTGTTTTGTATTATTATTATTACTAGCTGGATTATCCGGCGTTGCCCGGAAAAAAATTGTGACCGTTCAACTCATTTGGGTATAAGGTGTAACACGCTGAGGGAGTAATTTCTTTTAAGTGGAGCCTGTAGGTATATTATATTATATTTTAATGTATTATAGCCATTCCGACCGGCGTTGTCCGTGAGATAAGTAATTCGCTTGTGTATATGCGAGCAGTATATTATCAGGTAGGCAATCTAACTGAGATAGATCGCGGACCCCGTGTGATTTGTACATAAGTGTATAATGATCAAAGTTATACCAAGATGGTAATTTTTACTTACTTATACATAGGTACGGTGGATTAATACAATCAAATTATACAAAATCCTAACCTAACCTAACCGTACTAAAATCCGATGAGTAAAAAAAAAACAAACATTCGTATATAGATAAAAAAAAAAAGAAAAGAAAAAGTAAAAAAAAAAATTGGCCTACCAAAATGTTGGTTCAATCTTAAGACATTCTGTACTAAAATAGACCGAAGTGCCACTGCACCAACAGGCATTAACAGTTAATATTATTATTATTAGCGACCATTTACAAACAAACATGTCCATCGTAAATCTCAACATCCTTGTTATTTGAACACCTCCCCCGGTTGTACCTCTAATTAACCCTTTTTAAATTAGCATATCTTCTTTCCAGAGGTCTAATATATCTCTGTACCAAATGTCATCATAATCGGATGAACGGTTTAGGAATTCATAAAGGACACACACACAAACATTAATTTTTATATAGATTATTACTGTGTAGGTCGGGCTTAGTTAAAGTGACACGTAGATAATTTGGTAAACCTAATTTAATTTTATCATCTTATGATTTTTATAGTAAAATAATATTATTGTATTTTACCGTTTTTCATAGAAATATTTTTATTTGGCTATTTTGAGTTGTACGGTGGAGGAAGGCGAGATGTGTTTTATTTTAAAAGAATCCATCACAATTTATTATTTAACATGTAAATACAAAAAGGTTCGCTGTCCATAGTATATACATTATATTTTATTTTATTTTATTTTATTCGTAGATTAACGCAGGTAGGTACATAAGTATTTGAATATTTATAGACCAAATTGACATAAATTAAAATATGTTTTTAAAATACAAAATGTTAAAAAGTATTGAAATTAAGTTGTGGCGTAGACAGGAATTTTCACTGGGGGGATACATATTCATAATTTTCAAGATAAATCACAAGGTAGTGTCTCCCCCCCCCCCCCCGCACTAATAATATATACAAAAAAGTGGGCAAGTGAGTAGGTATTGATCTGCTATCCAGTAGATGTCTAGATAAGTAAATTTTGACATTTATTGATGTTTGTAACAAAAGCTAAAAAAATATTTTTCAATTTTCGTG
Source organism: Acyrthosiphon pisum (assembly GCF_005508785.2). Taxonomy (NCBI): domain Eukaryota; kingdom Metazoa; phylum Arthropoda; class Insecta; order Hemiptera; family Aphididae; genus Acyrthosiphon; species Acyrthosiphon pisum. The sequence continues at coordinate 37,060,204 of NC_042493.1, read as the reverse complement.
TATAGAAAATTATAAAATAAAAACATTTAGTGAAAATTTCAAGGATCAACGGTTATTACTTTTTAAATTTCAATAAAATAAAAAAAACTCCTATGAGATTTTGTTAATTTACGGGTGAATATCCATGATCAAAATATAAACATTCTGTGAAAATTTAATTTATCTACGTTACGTTTTTTAGATTCTGAGCGGAGCGAGAAAGCTATTGGTTTTACAATGGTGTTTATTTTATTTTTATTTTTTTATATCCTGTATACAAAATGTCTACCAGAAGGAGTGCTTCAATTTCAACATATAGCACCTTATCTTTTAGCAAACTAGATCAAGATGGTACTTTAGAAAGGTCATTTTTCGATTTTCTCAATAGTTATTTAATACCACGGGAAAAACCACTGAAAAATTACAAAAAAAACGCTAAAAATGGGATTTTAAATTCCAACGCTTTGTTTATCACCATAGAAATAAATAAAAAAACTACAATATTATAATATTAATTCAACTTACATGATAAAATAAATAATAACAATATAAAATATCGAGATTGACAAACCGTCTCCGCTCAGAATCGTTTTTCGTATACAATGATATGATATCATTGAATTCAAATTTAATACAATCCATTATACAGTGACCCAATTGTAACCTAATGTACAGCAGAGCAACATCTACTTACCTGCTTTTTTTATTTAGTCACCAAATAACAAAATAAATTTTTTAGAAAACTAGTTTTGCATAAAAATCTCTATTTTATTTGTTCTTCTCGACATTTGATAAGTGTGTACCTACAGAGAATTTTTCACTTTCAGTAAACTATTTTTAAATATTTTTTAATAATACCAAAATACCAACTAGATTCACTTTCCTACCAGAAAATATGCTGAAGTAGAAAACCTAAGCATTTTTACTGCTCCAAAAGGTGATGACGGAAAAAGAAAAGTATAATATTTAAATATTATATATAAATTATAATTGGATTCAAATTTAACACATATATTACTGTGACGCCTTTAAACACATAAATACCTACTGTAGATACAGCAGTGCGATACTCACTTGACCACCTTTTATTTTGTTTTAATTTGTTGAAATATCATTAGTCATTACTACCTCTCAACTAGCTCAAGAGTGATAAAACATTTTAAACATTTTATAACCTTTATAACTTATATTATTTAACGAGTTTTTATGTGTAAACTAAAAATCAATTATTGTGTTCATTAGAAGTATTACCTACTATGTCTATGTGAGTACCACATTTATGACCTACATTTTTTTATTATTATTTTTTAAATGAATCCAGATTTGTGTACATAAAATAGGAACCAAAAATATAATAGGTTTGAGGAAGAAAGGTTCTGGTTTAAATTTTATAAGTTTATAATAATCAATTAAAATATATAACTTACGGCTTCCAAAAATTTATCATCAATCCAACCTTTATTATGTGGAATTGGCATCCAAAAATTAACACAATTTTTATGACCATAATTTATGCCACCTCGGTAGTCGTCACCAAATGTGTATACATACTTCATTTTATTCATCCTGTTTTCTTCTTTTTTATTATTTAAGCTTACCAGTAATTTGCTTTTTGTACAACGCTTATTCTGTTTTTTAGATGACTTCGATTTATTTTTAGAGTTTTGTTTCTGATTTATATTTTTAATGTTTTTCTGGTCAGGGCTTTTAGAACCAATATTTTTATTAACAACTTTTGTGTCGTTAGATTTTGTCATTTCTTTGTCTATTACATTGTTTTGTCTACTTTCGGGTCTAATCGGTTTTTTAATAGTTGGTTGTTCTTTGGGTTCATTAACAATAATTGGTTCTTTTTCTTTTATAGCTATATTTGCATCCTGATATGGGCCAATTTCATTAAAATCTCCTAATTGTGTGTACATGTATTCTTCATCTAATAGAAAATCATCTAAATTATCATCTTGGTAATCATTAGTAGGGTCCACCGGTAAACTATAAAAAATATCTTCAGGGAACATTAATTTTAATGTCTTAGATCCCTTGAGTATTTCTTCATCAGTTAATTCGAAAGTTTGTTTAAGTTGCTGCCACGTAGTGGTACAATTGCAATCGCATTGTTTATCATTTAATATTGGTTCTTCAAAGTTTAAATTTTCACAGTAATCATTGAAATTCGTATCAAACAATGCTGTACTTGTGTCATTGGTGTTTATATTGTCCAAACCCCATATAGTTAGTTGGTCATCAACATTCTTTTTATCATTATAAAATTCATAAACGGAATTACTGAGAAATATTGGTTTCAAGTCAATGTTATTATTGTTTGCTAAACAATTTGGTTGGGATGAAGTATTGTTCATTTTATAGTATTATAAATATATAAATAATTTACTTGAAATTTTCCACAATCAATTCAAAAAAATGAACTAAAAAAAAATATGTAATAAATAACACAATTTATCATTGTAATAATATCCATAGTGATCACCTAACCGTCGGGTGGGAACCATATACTATACTAAACACATTATTATAAGAACAATTTTTTATAATGCCTAGAAAATATTATACATAGTTACGTATTTAGGTACACAAGTTAAGTTTTTTTTCATATTAAGTACAATAAAATATATAAGAAATACTTAGGTAAAATTGCCGTACAATTAGATAAATAGAAAAAATAGAAAAATTAAAATCATTTGTTAAATTGTATGAATTTATTCAACAAAAAAAGATTTAAAAATTATATTTCTTATTACGGTGTACAATAATGAGCGTGCAGGTACCTATAGGAAATTGTTGTCGGACATTTTCTGTTTCCAATTTTATTAGTCTTTTTTTCTATGGATGTCAATAAAAATTTATTTGTTGGGTAAAAAAGCTTGAAAATTTAATACAAGACTCCTACTATATTGTTACAATTATATTTGAAAATTATTAAAAATCCTTAGTAACAGTTTTTTTAATGAGCATTTAAAATTCAAATCTTGACAAAACACGTAAAATCACGAAAATTAGCAAATTATTTTGAGTTGAAAATTAAAAAGTTTTCTTTTTAAATCTAAGGTTTGAAAGTATAATACACGATTATTCATAAGTTCATCTACCTTTATCACAAAAAAAAAATGACTACAAGCAGTTCAAATTAAATTTTTATGAGCGTTTGAAGTTCATATTTTTACCATATTGGATATTCACTTGATTTCTCATGTAGCGATTTTGTTATTTTGTTATAATTTAAAAACGAATAACTGTAAATACACGAAAATTATTCATTTTTCAATATTCTCATTTTAAATACACCAGGGATGGACAACTCCATGATACTAGAGGGCCAATTTTGAATGTGCGAAAATCTAGCGGGCCAGAGAACATGGAAAGCAAAAAAAAAACCTAATGTTAACTATACACCTATAAATAATATAATATTGTTTACATTCAATAGTTCAATACTAGATAAGAATTTATTTCTACTTTTTACGAAAAAACATTATAACGGTTTAAATGATTTTATAAATATAATAAAATAAAATACAAAAAAATCTTAACATTTATAAACTAAATTGAAATGCAGTTAGCACGGGCCAGTGAAAAATGGTTACCCGCGAGCCGTCAGTTTCCTTTCCCTGATATACACCATAAAATATTGAAAATATTTTGACTCTTTTTGAGCTGTTTACGGGTATTGTCAGTTTCAAATTTTTTTAGTTTTTTTCTATAAATATCAATTCAATTTTATTTGTTGGGTAAAAAAGCGTGAAAATTGAATGCAAGGCGGTAAAAAAATATTATAAATACATAATATGCATATTATGCACAATTATTTTTTATAAGCATTTAAAGTTTGGATTTTGACAAAATTTATGAAATTTAAAATTTCAGTTTTTTTGTAGTTAAAAATTTATAAAATATTCAACTTTTATAGTTAAGGATTACAAATTTAAAACAAGGTTCCACGTAAATAGATAAATATATAAATTACTTTATTCACAATAACATCATCAAATATACTTAGTAATATCATAGACTGACTGACGTTTTCGACCCGACGATGGGCGATTGTAAATTCCAGGGTTCGCAGTTTTAAACAATTGAAATTAAACGTCGTGTGTTTAAAACAAAATGTTTAAAACATGTTTTCTTATGTTATATGTTTAAAAATGTTTTTATAAATTCTTTTAAAATTAAAAAAAAAAAATAGATACCTACCACATGTTATTATTTAAATTATTTTTGTAGTAAGTAATAACAACTTATTATAATAATTATGTTAAATTATAACTCAAATTTATTTTTGTTCTATTGATAATTTAACAATCCTGCAATTTCTATATAATTACTATAGTTTTATTTAAATGGGTAGTAGACAGAAGTACTTAATACAAATTACCCAATTATTTATTTATTTTAAAAATGCAGTATGCATTCACGTATAGACGTATAGTATATTATATGATATATTTTTAAGTAAATCAATAATCACATAATCGACTGTTGTTATTATGAGTACCTACTACCTACTACCTATTGATTGAAAAAAAACTTACAACTAATATTAATTAATAATTAATATAATTAATTTTCCATTGTCTTTCAACGTAAATTATAACAAATTTTTTCTTGTTTTAAAACATGTTTAAAACATGTTCAAAACAATTGAAAAAAACAAAAAAAACAACGGAAATGAATAAAAAACAGTTAGTAATAAAAAACTTTTTTTTTCCGAACTCTGGTTTTCTCTCAGAATCGTTTTTCTTATAAAATATTATATAATTGAATTCAAATTTAACACCATCCATTACAGTGACCCGCTTGTAACCTACTGTACAGCAGAGCGACATCCACTTAACCACTTTTTTTTTTATATAGGTAACCATTAGCTTGTCATCTACCTGAGGATAATTGCTTTTTAACAAATTTTTTTAATTCCGAGGCCTACCCAAGGTAGTTTTACATAACAAATCGAGAATTTTTTTCAATTTTTTGTCCAATGGCAGCGCAACGAGCGAGTGGCAACGCAGACATCACTTTTTTAGTTTTTTCGCAACAGTTCAACCGATGAAAATGTAGAATAATGACATTAATGAGTATTTATGGGTTATAATAGGTAATATAAACTGAAAACTTCCAATAACTATAACTTCGAAACTAATTTTATGCACCAAATTCTGATTTCACCAACATTTTTTCATTCAAAAAATGACCTTGCCCCACTAGTTGTTAAAATACGTAAAAAAAATTAAAATTTGTTATAGGTGCTGCGCGTGGCAGTCAAGTAGTGTTGCGCGCAAGTACATAAACATAAAATCGCAAATTTTGGAAGGCTATAATTTCTAAAATAATAGTTTCCGGTAAATAAAAATTAGACCATCGTTTCAAGCATAAATAAACAAGTAATTGGTAAAAAAATTGAAAATCGTTAGGGGGTTGGTAACGCACAGTTTTTTCATTTTTATATTCAGCAATAAATTGTTGATTGTGTTGTCCTTAGCCCAATGCCCAGTTCTTTTGAAACCATCTTCACGACTTCTTTAAAATTTAGCGTTAGTTGTTGTAATATTTTAGATTTGTACACATTAACGATCATCAGTTTTTGACGACTGCCGACTACCTGAAAAATGAGGACAAAATAAAATATTAAAAACATGTATAGTACATCATATTGTATTGTATTATAAACGTATTTATCAAAACGGGAATTACAGCGTGCGTTCGACATCAACGTAGTTGTAATAACGACAAGTAACAAAAACAATTAAAATTTGTCAACACTTACTTTTCCTCCAGGGTTTACCTTTAATGGTGTAACAGAAACTTCTCTTTCAATATCACTCATTTAAAAAAAATTATACTACTTGTACGATAAAAAAAAAAATTATTATTATTATAATTTTCACGGAAGTTACGTAAGTACCGTAAACGGTAAACACGCTTTGCGCGGGACAGTACTACGATGCATCAACAGGAATCGTTCAAATCGTTGCCACAGCAACGTCACCGTCGGACACGACGTGCAGCTGCAGTCTGAGCGAGCCGTCGGTCGGTGGGCCGTCGTGACTCGAAGTGGATACACTAGGCTGGGTACGCGCGGCGATGCACGAAAACAAACCAATATTGGTCGGTGTGCGGCACGTTCTCTCGCTGGACAGGGTATAAAATCTAAAAAAATGCAATTGTTTAAGCATGTACCTACTTATAATAAATAAATAGCTAAAATTGGAATAATAATTTTGAAAATGTCATTGTGATAGAAAATATAATTATATACTTCAATAATAAGTGTAATATTACTAGTAGTTGCAATTGGGTAATATTTTTTTAATACAGCAAGTCGCAAGATAACTAAGATCTGCTACCAAATTTGCTACTATGTATCACTCACAGAGTTTAAGATTGAATCAAATTAACTGGTTCTAATACTGTAATGGTTCACCCTCAAAAAATCCCTCGTTCAAAACGTCCTCCGTTAAAAATATCCCCATTACAAATATCCTACGTTGAAAATATCCTATGTACAAAATATCCCCAGTAATATTATCCCTTAATTTATATTTATAATTTTTTATTTTTCTAAAACAAATAATGTAAATAAATAAATAATTTGTCATCACACAAAAAAAAACACGTTATTGTAAAACTTATTGTAATCTATTATTTATCAATAACTTCAACATAATATTAGTATGTTAATAATTACTAATTTAGTATGACGTTTAGAGTCAAAATATTTTTTATTTCTAAGAAGTATTTTAGATAGGGATTACATAAAAATATGTAAACACACTACATTATTGCTCATATACATAATATTTTAAAAAAAACACAATAATTTATTACATTCCTATGACCTATGTGAAATGAATAGACAAAATTCATTCACATCCTAACTAACTTTAATTATGACATTATCCCACAACTATTATGATTTTATATGATACAGTTTTTACATATCAACTTTATCTTGATTTTATTGAACAATATTATTTAACCAAATACACTAAATTATAATATAACAGAAACAAACACAATTAAAATTTACTTTAACATCTGATCAACTAGATAATAAGTTACAGTCATAATATAATTTGTATACATCTCAACAATCATGCTATTAAGATTTTTATATAAATAATAAATGTGTTTCAAGGTACCATTAAGTTTGCTATTAAAACAAAATTAATTTATAACCAACCATAATTTTAAACTTAGTCAAGTACATATCTTACATTCCTATGATACTGGGATCGCATACTTAAATTGTATAGTATAATATTCACTTAGTTAATAATAATATATAATATTAGGTCTACAAATTAAATCTTTAAGCATAAAATAATTTAAACAACAACATACAGTTTAAAAATTGTATTATTATTAAATATCTACTGTGACAATCACTTGATAGTAATATGTTCGGATGGTTAAACATTAAATACCTATAATAATAATAATAATAACATAATACTAACTGTTTAATAAATTTGAAGAGAGTTAAAAACAAATTTTCATCTGGATTATTATTGTGATTATTTATATCAAATCATAGTAATAAGAATAAGTACAATACAATTATTAATTAAATCGAAAAATAGGACTAATAAATATATTATTTTATATTAATCAAAATAAAAATGAAATTAATATCACAATACACAAATGTTTTATTATACATCTAGGTTTTCTTGAGTTTTTGGTAATAATTTACAAATATAAATATAATATGTAATTAATTGGTAATCAGAAAATAATCAAAATGAAATAAAAGCAGATACTGGACAGCTATACATTTATGCAAATGATTATTATTTTTATTTCAAGGCTACATTTTAATTGCGTGAAAAGTTTATTTTGAGCGGTAGTTCATATTACCTAAAATGTATTACAAAACTACACATTTCACTCAGAATCTAAAATCAAAAAAAGATAATTAGCTCATAATACTCTAGGAAAAAAAACTAATTAAATATTAAATTCAAAGCAAGTGTTTGATTAATGGCACTATTCATGGAGTGAAAATGGATATCAAAACACTATTTGACCACAAAGAAAATCTTGTAATTTAGGTGTACTTAAGTTATATAAACTTGTTTGGTAAACTCTGAATCATATTGCATAAGTAAAAAGTGTATTTTAACCAATTATGTATATTATATATTGATAAATTGACATGACCCACATAAATTGTCCTATAATTCTAACATTAAAGAATACAATAAATTATCACCAAACATTAATTTCAGGCACAATTTGTTATTAAGCCCCTGCAAACCCAATCATTTTTTCATCAATTAACACCTGATAAACATAGGTACTTGTACTTCGTAGGGTTCGATTTTAAAAATGTAATGATTTGTGCTTAACTGATACAAAAATAGTTTATTTATAAATTAAAATGTAATTTCATTTTTAAAATCCAATTAGAAGAAGAACCTATGATTGATTTAATACATTTATTTAGAATATATTACATTTATGTTTAAATTACATGAACATGAAAATATGCAGGTATATTTTGTATGATGTGGGTAATCTTTGGGTAGGGTACACATACGAGGATAGGTAATTAATTTAGATGAATGACCTCAAATTTACATGAGTAAACATACATCAATTTGGCAAGAAATAAACGAAAAGTTCAGTCAAATTCTTATTTAAGAGGATGTTAGCACACTATTTGTTTTCACTTTTTTTGCTCTTATAATATGACTTGCAACATACCAAATTTTAATTCAGCAGAACCAATTTAGTATTGTTAGCTTTTATATTAAAGCAAACTGACCAAAAATTTTACACAGTATTATCAAACTTAAACTTAGAAACATTATCTGTGATTGTACGTTGACTTATTACAATATTTCAATTTCTTGCAATATATTTTTAATAATTGATACCACATTATATCTTTACTTATGTAACTGTGCCAATAAAAATGACTGATGCCACATTATACAAAACATTTAATGAATCAATAGTGAGCTAATGGTCCCTCAAACAAGATTTAGTGGCCCACGATTGGTCCATTAAATTTTTAGTGAACCATTAAATTTAATAAATTATTTATGCAATCCATCATAAGACTGCTACTTAAGTAGCATATAAGATTCAACAAATAATACATATAAATTATAAGCTTACCCATACAATGTCTTAAACATATTATGTAGGTATCAGTATTAATCTCGCCTTCATGATATGTATTAATTCACCCAAACGATTTGTGATTTTATGAGTTTTATCAAAACAAATACCACACAAACTTACTAATTATCATTTACTACTTGCCAAATACAATCTTACATAAAAAAAGAAAATTAGATGTATATTACCCCTTGAAATGATACATTTGCAGGTGCTTTTATTAAACACTGTACAAAAATAAACAAATAAATATATATATATTTTTTTAAATTATGTCATCTCTTGGTTTTTCCCACAAATTCCTATCAGTCAATAAAAAAATACAAACAAAATCCAGTCTGTTATTGTAGGCGTGTCCAGTTTCTAGCAATAAAATAATACTATGCAAAATATAATAATACGTTTATGCCTGATTTGAATAAGCGCCAGCCACTGTAAATTAATATCGAACTCAAGATAAATCTTTTCAACACATTCAAGACTAAGACCATTAAAAATCTAACTGATCATTTTAGTTGTTCTAAATAACTATATCTCTAATGTATGTGATGCTTCTATCCGTGAAAGAATAATCATTCTTCATTAATTGTATGCACTCAGTGTTATGAATGTATTCGCTATTTTATTTTGTAATGGAGTTTTGATTACGAAGACGCCTTGACACACGAGCAGATGATGCCACAGTAGCTAATGCATAAGATGGTTTTGTTTCATCCATTATTCTATGAAAATAAATAAATATTAAATGGTTATAATAAAATTCACCTATTATAATATAATGTGTTCCAAAATTGGATAATGACGTTAAATTAATGTAAGTTCAAATTTTGATCACATTTTTTTTTTTTTAAATTTCAATTAAAATGAATATTTGTTGACAAAAAGTATTATTAAATATTAAATTATAATAAAAATATCGATATTTTGAATTTTTACAAATAATATACCCACATAGTTAATTCAATGCAAGTATTGCTTTAAAATGTAATACCACAACATTTACAACTGTACCAGGTTATTGAAAACAATTTTTTTCTTTTTTATCGCAGTAATTAATTTTATTTTTACTTTTTATAACATTGTATATTTTAATTCTTAATATTTGCTTTTTTTTTAGTATTTGATATATATATATTGTATTTTGGGTAAGTATTTTATGAGTTAAGAGTATAAAAAATGTTGATGAGTGGAGTGGTAAAGAAGTATCCTGCAGAATGTTGGCCCACTACTATACTTATCAAAACTTTAAAGTTTAATAACTTATAATTAATTAATTACTTGTCCAAAATTTAATTTTTATAGATCGAAATACTCCAAATAATATTATGCTTTAGAGTATGAAATAAAAAATGTATGTTATCATTCAAAAGAGTAACATTTTTTTTTTCATTCGAAAAATAATGTTTATAATATAATTATTTTAAAATATTGATTTTTCAAAAACTATTATACTACAATTTACTAACATAATTTTTTACTCAAAAACAAAAATATATTAATTTCTCAACCCAAAATTACGAATTAATTCCACTTTTAAAACACAATATACATTATTTTTAAAACTAATTATTAAACGAGTAATTACGCTGTAGCAGTTTCTGATGAATTTGTTGTTTTGGTGCTAGCTTTACATACAGTTATTGGTTTTGTATTTTTTTTTCCGATTATAGATGCCTTTAAATTACTTCTTGTGATAGTAATTGTAGTTGGAGCAGTATTATTTTTTTTCACCAGATTATTCATATTAATTCCAATAGATGCATTTGTAACTCGACGAATATTTTTTAATGCTGAAAATGTACTCTTAGGCTTAGGGTCCTCTGTTTTTGAGGCTGATCTCTTTTGTCTTAAGTTTGGTACATAGACATCACTTTGGATATTAGGAAGGGCATGATTGTTTGTCTTCAATTTATTTTTTAAGACAGATGACAGTCTGTTTTGGTTGTACTGTAAGTAATTCAATATAATTAAAAATTATTTTACACAAATCAACTCAATATATTACCTCTTCAGATTCTTTATATTCTATTTCACTATCTCCACTACAACTGCTGGTGAATTGTTCCTCATTACTAATGTATAAATAAGGTGGAGGATCTACATACTCATATGCATTAGCACTAGAGGTATGCCGTTTAACACTGTACACCCCATTTGTGAACCGTTTATATTTATTACCAGCATTTTTTTGGTTTTCTCGCCATTGTTTACCAAGAGTTGTTAGATAATCTTCTTTACTGTAATAAATATTATATTTAAATTAAAACACTGATGATATAAGTGAAATTTTAACAGACTAAATGTTTATTATTCAACTTATAGGTACTTTTAATTTGAACATAATTTCTTACTTGATTAGCCATTGTTGCTGTACACCAATTACCGAACCAGGTCGACATATACGAGTCCATGCTATAGCTTCTACTGCCGTAAATGACCAATGTTTCACAATATATGAAGCCACTAAACAACCAGTTCTTCCCAATCCAGCTAAAGATTATAGTAAACAAATATCTAAGAGAATAAGTATTACGTCATGGTTTACTTTACCTTTACAGTGTACAGCCACAGCACCTGCATATTTAGCCACATTAGCTTCACTGTTTGTAATTATATTTGGAGTGATTTCATTTAGTTCACTTTTTTCATTATTTGTACGTTCAACTTCACAATTATCATCAATATACTGTTCACAGAGACGCAAAAAGTATTTGAGAATAGCATCTGAAGGTGGAGTACCATCGGTAAAAATTAAATCCGTATGTTGAATATTAGCTACTGTTACAAAGGTACGTTTAGCATCATAAGTCTTTTTACTGTTTAATCTAACTACATGCTTGACATTGTTTTCTTTGAAATAGGGGTAATAGTAAGCTGGAGAATGTATCTGATAGCCAGCTATTAATATAAATATCAAACAATAATTTATAATTATTAACAGATAATTTAAATGAATAAAAACTATAATATTATGTGTAATTACATTTGTCGATATAATCTCGAGAATGTGGTGATGAAAATGCCAATAAGGTAGCAGGTACAATCCAATTAATATCACCATACTTCACAGTCTAAAGAAACAAACATTTTACAGTTCTAAATAGATAATAATTTTAAATTTCATTCAAACTAACCTCATATTTTTCATATTCATCCAAATCAAAGTCACTCATATCAAAAAATCCATACCATTTAGCTTTGTATAAGGCATTAACACATTCTTCAACTGATACTGAATATTCTGATTGCAACAAACATGATGCGTCTCTAATAGTGTTAACAAATCAATAAATTATACAACATTCAAATTTTTTTTAATCTAATATTTACCTAAATGGTATATATTTATGTTTATATTGTTTTGATAATATATTATATGTTTGGTGTGCTGTCCAATTATTTTCAATTATCTATGACATTAATATGAATGTAAAAAATCTATAATTTGTTAGTAAGTTTATATACGTAAACTGACCAAATATGCACAAATAAGAAAAGCTGCATTTGACCTTTTCTTTTGATCACCAATATGAGCACAGTGAACAACTCTCTTATATGCCTAAAAAATAATTAAAAAAATAATTAGACAAAACTAAATTGTAATATGGATAATACAACAAGTACTAATTAATTATGAATCATAGGTAGTTTTAAAAATGTTTACACCAACAATTTAAAAGAAAAATTTAAGAGCATAATATTTGTTTATTTATTTTGATATAGACAAAAATATGTCAATTATAGTATATTAATTTCAGTATAATAAATAAAAACAAAATATTTTAAAGTTATGTTATATCTGTGTATTTATAATAGTTATTTCATTATTTTTTAATGTCATGAACTAATATTAAAATAGATTAAATTTATTTTTAATATATCATTAATGACATTAATAATATACTTAACATGTAAAGTAAGTAAATGGTAAAAATATAATTTATTTTGTAAACTAATTGTATAATAATAACTGACAAGAAAGTGGTCATTTCAATTCTAAAATATATTAATTAATAATGGTTATTACAATGAAATAATAAAATCAGAATTAAAAAAACAAAGAATAATAACTTAAGTTAATTACATTTTTAAAATTTATAAACACAGAATGGAAGTGCTTAATTAATTTAATAAATATAAATTTATAATACCCAGTATGTATTAAGTATATATATATATTAGATAACACTTAATTATTAAAAATAGGTTTCATTTTATAAAATATTTTTAAGAATATATATAATTAAGTTCTTAATTTAAATTGATTTGTGGTATTTACATTTTTTATGAATGATGATTATAAGATTTAAAACATTATTTAAATATTATGAGTGCTTATACTATTGTATTTTCAGTCATTTAAATTACAAATTATCACAAGTAAAGATTGAAAAGACTGAAACAATATTTCATTTTTTATAATGTAATTATTGGTTTTTATCTTTAATAAAACTCAAATAAAATGTTCAACAATTATACACTCAAATAAACTAGCTGTATTACGCAACTGCCTAGGAAAAAATGAACACACCTAATATTTAGTGCTAAGTATATCGATGTGTCTCGTTAATAAATAAAGTAAAAAAGACAATACGTTTTAACTAATCGTTATAGTAATGTAAAAGTTGAAACTACATTTTTTCATTTTATACGCAATTTATATAATTTAGCTAGTCGTGGTATAAAAATAAAGTGATCGGTGTTTTCCAAACAACTCTCATGTATTTATATTAAAACTATTTGTGTAACAAAATTTATATTAATTTGTTGTTTATAATTTTGGCCAGTCCTTATTTATGACAGAGTGTGTAAACGATTATATAAATTGTTCATGTACATAACTTGCAAACAACATAAATTAAAGGTAACTATATTTCAAACATAAAAACGGATTACAATAATAATTTTAAAAGCTAATTAGTCTCCCCAAAATATTTACTCACAAGTCGCTACTATTTTTTACATTAAAATCCTCGGGCAAATATTTTGATAAATTAAAAATGTAAAAGTACCTAATTACAGTCATTCAAAAACGTAAACATTTTTAAAATTAAAACAATGAAAAATATTGTTATATGATGGAAAACAATGTTATTACAGATGTAACATGCTCACAACCATGAATGAACTGATGGAAGTATTTGAAATGATTTACAAAGATGATGTTATAATTTATATTTATTTATACTCAAATATAATTAAGTATGCAAAAATATTCTAAGTCCAAATGATTAATTTAATTAAAACTGTAAGTAAGCAAGTTGTGACTAAGTATTTAGCTAGTGACTGTTCTTGATGAAGCTTATTGCTCGTCTGATAGACGCTTGTCAAGCAGCTATCCTCGATGGGTCTCTGTCCCTGTCCCTTCTATTATTTCACATGACTATACATGGTCATCTTGTGGTTAGGCCTAGCGTGAGATTGTCATACGCTTGCACACGCCGGATGTTTAACATATATTTACTGTTGTTGTACATTTGTGGTGTTATTTAATATAACAGCACAAATCCTAATTTATAGTATTTTAGAATTATTTATATACGTAATCATATATCTATTGCCGCATGCCGCTCATGGTCACGCGCTGCATACGTGGTATTGTTGCTCTACTACTACTAGTAAACACGTACTGTATACACGGTACCATCGATATTATTATTATTAATGTTACGCGAGCCAGCGCTCGCATATTACAATTATATTTATATTTACGCAGCGCGTCTATTATATGATTACGTACATATTATAATGTGATTTAGATAAATTATTTGGTAAGACAGTCACAGCTCGCTACACAGAATATGATGCAAGCAAATATTTTCAAAATAATAATGCTTTATGAGATAATGAGTGTTTACTGTTGAACAATTAATCACCCTGTGATGTCAGTTATGTATTTTTAGTCCAATACTAATTGAATATAATTTTTAAACAACTGACATTAAGTGTTGGTTTATTTGTCTATAATTTTCAAATTATTAAAGTATAAATGTTTAGTTTTTATGTTATAAAATAACAATTTAACAATGATAAACTGTGATGAAAATGAAGAAAAATAAATAATTTTACCAACAAAGCAAATGTTTATCCACACAATATTGTATAAAAATACAAATATTGAATTAATACAAAATAGTAAAAATTTATGGAACTTAAAAATTATTATAACTTTTTTTTGAAACTAGTTAGTACATGATCGCCTATAATATTGATTATAAAATAAAATTATAAATATCATATATTTTAATTTTCATTAAAAAAAGAATTACTCACTTTAAATTTGTCCCGTACTATACCAATATAACGATATATCATTGCTAAATTTAAAGGACCAAAGTCGCTATAAAAACCATCATACACCAAATAGTCATCAACATTTAAATAAAATACATCATTATCTTTCAATGAATTTTTCCAATCCTTAAAATTCTGAAGCGTTGTGGGACCCTTATGATTAGATAATACCATGAAATATAGCCGATCTGTAAATGAAAAATCGGTCAGATTAAAATGTTTTAGCAAAGATAAATTTAAACTTACTTTCAATAAATTCTGATAGTTCAGCTACTTCCAATCTATTAGCGTTATCACTAACCATCAGATTGTTGAATTCAGCTGACATTTTCTAGTCGGTTATTTTTCTGTTAAACTGAGTGGTACCTACTAATATGTAGCTATAATACAAGTACTGATGATGAAGATGTTTGGTGTTCCGCCATCCATCCTACACTGCTAATTTAACAAAAGCCCACACATAACAAATTATGATTAAACACCTACACCAATAATATACAACTTTCTGGGTCGGTCATATGTCCGCCTACTTACTCTTATTAACGTAGGTGTGCCTTCCGGATTCTATAATTTGTATTCTAAAAGATCAAAAAAAAAAAAACAAATAAATTGATTAATAAAAAAAATTAAAAAAAGATTAAAAACAAGCAGATGTATAGTCAATTTTTGGGCATTACAACTACCTACCTTTATTATGCATGCTTCTATACTTTGCATACTATTTCAGTTTGTATTGCTTTTGTTTACGAGCAATAACAATATTTATGTCGACACATTTAAACCGGTAGCTCGAAAAATAATATTTTTGGTCGGTACACAGTCATCGAGCCGACGTTAGTAAATTAATTATTACACACTGGTTACTACTGCTACTACACCGGCCGTTGAATACTTCGTACGATAAAATAATACATCAAATAGGTAGTAGGTAGTAATCATTAATTGCACTGTGTCTGTGTTGTGTTATTAAATTCTGCGTTTTTATTCATTCTATTTTCAATTTACATACCTACCTAGATGATGTAGGTACATGTCATTCTACATCAACATCTTGTTATTATACGCATGTTCTACTAGCTGATAACAAAATGCAGGGTTCCCAAACGCGTCTGTAACGGGCGTTACCATGGGCAGCCGACAAATAGCGAAATACGCCGGCCTACTGTCGACTTTTAAAATTTATTTTTGACAGGTACTTAAAAATCGGCGGTGACTTATAAATGAATTCCAATGTTAACTTAGGTATTGACAAAAAACGATCGCGTTCAATCGACGCGTAGGTAGTACTGTAGTAGGCTCGCAAAAATATTAAATTAATTAAGATTTTTTTTCTTAATAATAACCATTGATTATATATAGTATAATTATTTATACTATGTATAATCAATGATCTTACCTACCTACGATTCTTTAATAATGTAGTAATAATGTATCAAAGATTAAAAATAACTATTAAAAAATTAGCATTGCTCACACTTGTTTGATCATTAAAATATGAACTTTATTGAATATTTGTTTTGTATGACTGAATGTACGTGTGAATTAATGTATTGTTGAGCTATTGTATATAGGTAGTAAAAAAACAGGAAGCTATTAAAAATAAAACTATATACTTTCGTCTATTCATAAAATGTGATACACCATACATTATGTATAGTGTTAATAACAGTTATTATAATATATACAATGGGTACATTTTTTTACTTAATAATATATAGGTATCTTCTGTATAATAAACCGTAAAAACCCGGTAGGTATCTAATTCAATTGTTTAGATTATTTTTATTCACGATCTATATTATGTAAAGAGTAAACATTATTAAATACATAGGTAGGTAGTTTATGTTTGTATTTTATATAGAACCGATGTATTAATAGAGCTGGTATTTTCATGAATTGCCATTTTTTACTGATGTTTGAAAGCGTAGCTCTGTAAATGGAAAAAGTATATTTTAGGCGATCCTGACTATTTTAATGATATTTTTATGTTGCATATTTTACATATTTATTGTACAGGCATACCTAGGTAGGAACCAGATAGTGGTCAGATAGTGTCGTACGTGTTTTATATATTATTATGCAATTCTCGTTGTCCACCGATTTCATACCTCATACATTAAAGAGCCGATAACAATATTTCTATTTTACAGTGTTTAGTTTTTATTAGGTGTCTGAAAATAATTCACCATTGTAAAATGAAGAATAATTGTATGAAAATACATTTTTGCATTTTTTTAGGGCATTAATAAAATCCTAGCCTTAGTCCCTAATCGTGCTAATCATAAACGTCGAGAGTAGGAATCGATAGTTTGCGTAAATGTAAGATGCGGCCCGAGTGGCGAGTAGGTAGGTACTTTTAAAAAATACGTATATAGCGTCGGGTATATTTAAAATGTACGTGAATTGCGGCCTGGGATATTCCGATTTCCGGTTGGATGTACAATTTGTAGTCTAATAATGACATTCTATATTCTAAATAATTCTTCTATATCGAAGTAAAAGGGTGTACATTTCACCTTGGTCAAAATTGGTACAGGAAAATACAGTAGCTTTGCAGCCTGGGCTTAAGTAGGTACTTACCTAATGTTTACAAAAACAACTGCAATACTGATATAAGTAATTATTTTAAATTATTTTTTGAACTTTCTATTTTAAGTTTTGAAATGGTTGAAGATTATTTTGCATACCTACGATATAATGGCATTGGAACCACTCATTAATAGGATAATAATTTACTGACTACATAATATTTAAAATGTTGAAACTTATTTAACAATAAAGACGCTGAGTTTCCACCACAAATACTGAAATATGGGCTGAATTAGGATACTATACGATGTGCCATGTGCATAACAAATACAAGTGAATCATTTGATAAAAATTAAAAAGTTCATTCAATTCACCACACCCAAACATATTTAATTTCATCGAAATTTTAAAAATCACGCAATATGATACGTATATTACCTTGAGAAGTTAAGGAACGAAATACAAAAAAATGACTGATAAAAAATCATATTGATACCTAACTATACAAGCAAACAAAAAAAACCCACCGTAAGTGGATGTGTATCAGCTGTACAGTAGTTTACAAGTGGCCAGTGAATCACTGTATAATGAATTGTATTAAATTTTAATTCAATGATATAATATTATTATTTATTGTATACGAAAAACGATTCTGAAGTAGCTGGTTAATATAATTAATATAATAAAGTTACAATAAAATAACTAAAATCGTTATTCTTAGTTATTTAATATAATAATATGACGTATAAGTTCGTCCAAATTTGAACATAAAATAACTAGAAAAAAACTGTGTTTTTATATTTTTGAGATTTTTTGGTTATAGAATAACCTATCTACGTGAAACCTTGTTTTAAATGTTCAATCCTTAGCTATAAAAGTTAAACATTTTATAAACTTTTAATTTGATAAATATCGTCAAAATTTGAACTTAAATTTTTATAAAAAAAAACGAGACTGAATTTTTAATATTTTTCAACTGCTATTGTTACAATATATCAGGGGCTTTGTATTACATTTTCACTCATTTTTACCCAACAAATAATATTGTATTGACAATTGTAGAAAAAAAACTAAAAAAATTTAAAACTTACAATGTCCGTAAACCGCTCAAAAAGTATTTTTTCAATATTTTATGGTGTATAGAAAACCAAAATTCAGTGAAATTTTCATTTATTTATAGTTATTTGTTTTTGAATTATAAGAAAACAATAGTAAATCGCTACTTAAGAAATCGAGTGAATATCTAATGTTGTAAAAATATGAATTTCAAACGCTCATAAAAATGTAATTTGACTTTATTGTAGATATATATTTTTTTTTTTGATTAAGTTAGACAAACTTATAAGGAATCATGTATTACATTTTTAAAGCTTGGATTTTAAAAAAAAATGAAACTGAAAATGTTCCTAAATAGTTCAAGACAATTCAAAATATTTTGAAAATTTTATCGTGTATAGAATATCCGAATATAAACAACCAGTGAAAATTTCATATATGTACGTTTGTTTTAGAGTTACACCAAAAACCAAAATCGATTTTGCATAAAAATTCCCGTTTATCCTTAATTTGTATGTTGTTTTTCCTGACGCTTTTGAAAACTATTGAGAATTTTAAAATTTGTCCTTCTGAATGCACCAACTAGATTCACTTCCCCATTGAAAAAGATACTGTTGAAGAAAATCGAAGCAGTTTTACAGCCTCAAACGACGGTGACACAAAAAAAACAACACAATATTGATGTAAAAAATATTTAAAACTTTTTTTAAAAACATTGACATAAACATGATTAATGATTGTGAGTTGGAACTATAGGAAACCAAATAGTACCCCAAATATGACAGGTTCTCATCAAAAGAGACGTGGGTTGTGAATAATTGTGATAGATAATAACATATTATGAGTTATGACAGATGTACGTCGTGTACGGGCAATGGGCATTTTTCATTAGACACTAACCAGCTCTATCAGATAATAATAATATAAAAATAATAAAGTACAAAGTACAACCTTCAATAAGAAAATGTAATAACTAGTTAACTAGTTCAGTTAAAAAAATAAAATTAAACGTTAGTTTTTAATTAGTTTTTATTTTAAATAAAGGACTACGTTAATGCCGATATTTCGGAATATTATTTGGTTATTATCTGCGTTTGTAGAGGTAGCGAGGTTATCAGTTGTTTATCTGTAGATAACCGTGGTAGCCGGTAGCCGGTAGCAAACAACAACAAATTTTTACGACGACGCCGACCGCTGACGCCGCCTGCCGCCGCCACTAACCGTATTCCTACTTCCCAGTCCGTGAACTAAACATTCAAACATAATGGAATATAATTCAATCAATTACAATAGATATAATTTTTTTTAATTGTCTGATCAAAAATTCTAAACTTCAAAACGTGTAAATGCGTGAGACTATAACGATAGTAATGGAATCTAACCAAGAATAACAATGATTATTGTGTTCTAGTCTATCGCTATCATTTTTTAAAGTAGCTGCGAAGTATGTGCCGGCTATGAGATGCTGACTGTTTTCAATCCTCAAACGTGAATTAACATATCAATATTATATAAAATACTGAGATTCCATTCAAGAGCTTGTTACTAGAGGATAACATTAAGCCTTCTCGATCACAAACACGATCTCAATGTCGACCAATTTTTGACAAAATGGCAAACACAGTTATTTGAACACAGTAGTGATGTAAGTACTAAAGTAATTTGTTTACATATTTTGTAAATTTTTTCGAAACACCGCATGCCTTATTCTAATGATTTTTACTCATTATCCAAAATAAGATTTAATGTCTTATACGTACAGTTCTATTGCAAAGAATCTAAAAATTTGTTATAAAATACATGATGTCATAGTAGGTTTAATAAAATTATGAAATAATTTGATTTAATTCTAGTATCACTTTCTAGCTGTTAGAACAAAGCTCTACCACTTAGCATGATGGTATATGAAATCTGAACATTATTGATCTCGTGCTGAAATTGTGGTATCTTATTGCTACCTACTACAACTTTTTGGACTTGTTAATTTGTTCAATTACACGGCACATTCAAGAAACAAGAAATTGTTTCACATCATGTCGCCAGATGAAATGGATTCTGAAGTCAATTTTATGAAAACTTATAGCATAATGGAATGGGAAAAACTAACGTAATCATACATTTCTTAAACCAGTATTTTTTATTTTATTTATATTTAATTTGTTTTACTTGATTTTTACATTTAAGAAAGCTAAACAATGATCGTAAATCGCTTAATCAGAAAATTACGCTTGGGTTGGCCACCAGAGAGGAATTTTTGAAACAAATAAAAACTGAATTAAATATGCTCGATACATGTCAACTTAAAATTGAAGTAAGATTATAACAATTGATATTTATTATATTATTATTATTATCTATTTTATTTTATAGCAAGAACTGAAAGAAAACAACACAGAGTATCTTGACACTGAAATACTTACCATTTTATCAAATCGTATCAACGATATGTACACCACTATGTTTCATTTGTTTCCTGTTGTAAAGACTTCACTGTCAGAATATATTGAATTCTGTTCAAATAATGTAAGTGAACAAATTACAACATTCATGTAATGTTTTAGCTGGTGCAGGGGGAGTACGTGCAGTTTTTATTCTGACCATGCTGTATCGCATGCATTGCGTTGCCCGCATGCAGAAAAATACAAGCGATTTTGTCCACATGCATGCAAATCAACTAGAACACTGTCATAGTTTTAAATTTAAATATATCAGCTGTTTTTTAATTTTTACATTGACTAAGAATATTGGGAAATCTCCAAAGCCTACTTTATATAATAATTTTGGTGCCGCTCTTGTACACTGACTACCATCATGTTTCTGCTCTAGTATGCGGTCTACAGTACATAGTAGACTGCTTAGTATATTAGCATGTCAAAAAATTAATTAATGTAGTTTTGTCCATACTACAATTAAAAATATATAATCACGTCAAAAAAATAATGTAGTTTTTTTCTTAGTATAATTAAAAATATATAAAAATTAACAATTTTAATTAAGAATTAGTAATTTTATCTCTATAACTATTTTAAACAACTTTATAGTGGTAAATACCGTATACAATCATCAATCTTGCTTATATATACTATATATATATATATATTGTGAATTCCAAAAGTACTTTATATACTATACCAGTTAAATATCCATCAAGGCTGCCCATATGGGAAAGGGGGGCCATGCCCTATGTTATTTTAGTGGATATTAAGTTTTTAATAATTTTTTACGTATTATATAGCTACTTTTAACCACGATGTAGAGAAGATAAGGTGATACCACTTCTAAATATTCTAGGTGCCAATTTCGACGGCAGTCTGATAGTATCGCGGGAGCGCGGTAGGTAGCGACACTATTCACCTGAATGCCTGTTTTTCCTCTAAAATACATTGCATGTAAAATATGAGGAAGAGAGTCTTTTCTTTGTAAAATAATAAGTTTGTGAAGTTAAAACTTAACAAGTGTTGTATTATATACTTCAATGTGTTCGTTGAATAAGAACTATTTTCAGTAATTAAAATAAACGAGTAGCTACTCTTTACATTTTACTAACTTTTATATTTATGATTTATCAGTCAGTCAAGAGTCAAGACACATTTGGTTATATTATTCATTGTAGAATTTAGTGGTATAATATTAAAATACATAAATAACTAATTAAATAATAAATTAACATTTTTTTAGATGTTCCTTGAATAATTACTATTTTTAATAATTAAAATAATAAAAACCCATCAATTAAGTTAATATAAATAATTATCTAAAAATAAAAACATAATTAGTATGATAATATAGTGTTATAAAATTAAAATTAAAAATACAATTCCTTTTAATAGTCAGGTATTAGTATTAGGTATTACTTATTAGGTATAGTTATAATTTTATTGCTGGTATTTCAAGAATGAAATCAAAAATTAATGTGAGTTTTAGCCTTTTGAGTCGATAATAGTTTTTTGATTTTCTACTTCAGCATCTTTTCTGGTAGAAAAGTGAATTTAGTTGGTACTTTGGGGGTCAAAAGTAAAATAATCAAATAGTATTCGGAAGCATCGGGAAAACAAAAAATAAATTAAGGGAAAAATGAGGTTTTTACATAAAACTAGTTTTTGACAAATTAGATTTTAATTATTAGTAACTACTAATCCTAAAGATATGTATATCCACCATTTACACAATATGACGTTTTCACAGAATTTTTTTTTTTATTGATCCTTAAACTAGGCATCAGAATATTTATATTATCATTTTCGATGCACCATACAATTTTCAAAAACGTTTAACTCTTTTTGAGCGATTTATAGACAGCGTATAATTTGATTTTTTTATAAGTTTTTTAAAAAAAATGTTCGCTCTTTCAAAAAACTTGAAATTTAAGTGCAAGGTTGGTTCCTCATAAGTTGTTGGTGGAAATTAAGAAAAGAGTTGAGCGTAAATCCACAATATTTTTTTATGAACGTCTGAAGTAAGAATTTTCAAGAAATAATGAAAATTTGCAAATTATTTTAGTTAGAAAATCATACAAAAATTATTTATTTAAATAGAAATTTGAAAATTTAATACAAAATTCCTTAATTAGATTCCTCCGAGTTTTCCTACATTAAACAAAAATAAAGTACCGAAAAGCAGTGGTGATTTTGGGGGTGAGGCAAGTGAGGCGGTGCCTCACTTGTAATTTTCAGGAAAATAAAAAATATTTGTTTCTTTAAATTTTGTATTATTTTGAATTTTGAATTTTAATTTATATGATTCAGACATTAAATGATTTAGAATTTAAGTTTAATAAACAGCAATATTGAATATTATTTTTTTGTATAGAACTTGTATAGTTGTACCTACCAATGTGGGAATGGCTGCCCGTCACTGTAATGTAACTTATGAGCTATTTAATTGTAACTGGCTAATCTTTCCGCTCCATTTTGATAACCCGTAACATTTAAAGAATACATTAACATAATATTTGGTTCCTGTGTAAAGTAATAGTGTATTTACTATTTAATATTTTTCCGCCTCATGTAAAATTGCATGTCAAAACCACCACTGCCGAAAAGTCAAATTAAAGTTGTTTTTTTTGTATAAATATCAATAAAATTTTTATTGTATCAGCTTAAATGAAAGCCTATAAAATATAGCTAGTTATAATTATATTAAAATATATCGATAACTTATTGACAAATAAATAAACTATTAGTTGAATATTGTATTTATTTATTCAATTTAATGTTCAATAACTGCATATATACTTATTTAACATAATAACATAGTATAGATAATATAACAATAATTGGTTAATATAATATAATTGGTTTATATCTATAAAATAATAATATATTCCACCTATTATATATTCATATTATGAACATTATATTTACATTTTAAATACATCTTTAAATATATAATAACCCATTTACGCATTACAACTTGAAACAAAATAGGCCCCTGGGTGGTGTACTCTGTTTAGAGATTTCTGAACTCATGAATTGCTGTTCATTTTGGCATCCGTTTTTTTTATATTGCGAGATAGGGAAGTGGTATCACCTTATCTTTTCTACATTGTGCTTTTAACTTAGTCCCTCTTCCCTCTTAGGTTTATATTTTACGAGTGCCATTGCAGCATATAAAGATAGGTATGACAACAATTCAACATGTTATTCTGATTGTTGTCTCCCATACATACTATACAAAATGATAATTGTATTTTCATTAGATTAGAAACCTTATTTTTTTTCTGTAGGAAGTCTTATATCAATCATCTTGTATCCATCAATCATCGAATTTATTTATTTTGTATGGCTGGTATACAAATCAACACAGTTAAGGTCACAATATATATCAAATATAAATCATAACATGAGTACAAAATAAAAATAAAATAACTACAGTTAAAAATATAAATATAAAATGTAAATAATTAAATAAATAAATAATAAAAGTAGGGGCACGTGGTCATTGTTTACAGATAAAATCCATAGTCATAAGGCAATGTCTAGTTCTCGAATCCATTCTAATGCTTCATTATTTGCCGCATAAATTCCCTCAATGCCCCGATTGAACCTCCTTTTCAAGGCAATCTTCCACAATATGGTGTATTGTTTGGTTATCGTGACCGCAATCACACGTAGGGCTGTCCTTAAGACCCCATTTGAACATCATGGAGCTGCACCGGCCGTGACCAGTTCGGATTCTATTAAGTATGGACCATACATCTCGTGGTAAATCCATGCCTTCTACACCTTAATCATCGAATAATAAATAACAAAATACAATAAATAATATGCAATTCTTTTATTATCATTTTTCTTTCAATAATATTTTAAAATAATTATAATATTATTAGGTATTGAAATTTTATTGTTGATAATATATTTTCAAATTATATAGTTTAAATATTATGTTGAAAAGGTTTTGAATATTTATAAATTTAAATGGGCGTCACCCATTACAGTACAAATGTGCAAAATATGCATAGGACAAACCGCACACATATTAAAATACTGTATATTCCATTACCACACACAAATTTAGTTGTATATTTGTCACGTGACAAAAAAGGTCATAACTCGGAAATAACTATCGTTCTTTAAAACTGTTGGACACTTATTTATGCTGAAGAAATAATCTTTCAGTAGTACATATAACTGCAAAATTCTTTTGAAATGATAATCCAGTAATTTCTGGTCTTCAGTTCCAACTACCTCAATTTTATTTTTGATTTTCATAAATTCTTGATGTACTTTCTGAAACTGCACATTTTAATGTCATGAAGGTTCCCCAGGGGATAATGGGATAGGTGTATGAAAAACTCGACTGTCCCATTGAAAATGGGACGTATAATCACCCTATTGTATACATTTACTATATAGATGCTATTTTTAATTTTATGATATAACATTTTTGAATTTGAAATGTGTATCTTGAATTCATGAAATTTTAATTTAATTCTATGTAATAATTGTATGTATTATTTTTAATTTGTATTGGTTTTAATAAATTTGTGCAATATTGCACCTATAATTGTGTATAGAATTAGGCATATATTTTTATAAATGTGTACGATATCATAATATTTTTGTGTGTAGTATTGGGTTAGGCATTTTGTGTGGTATTGAGTCATGTTTGTGCGATAGTGGAAACCAACAATTTAAACAACCATTCAAATATGTATTAGCATATTTCCATTTTATTGTTGAATTAAAATTAAATAGTTAATGGTGAATTTGTTTATTCATTATGAAATATTTATTTAATAATATTAAACTTTTTATTTCAGATATTATTTATTACTAGATGTAGCATCATGTTGGATACACTCATGTTGAGATACCATAGTGACCCTGAAGTGTATTTAACTGCAGCAACGTACGCATTTGATGACCGAAATGATATTGAATCAGCTAGACGATATTTTGCGGAAGGATTAAAATATCACGAAAATTGTAAAAATTTATATGTAGAAGAGTTCTGGGTAGAAGTACAACATTTAGAAAAGACTGAAGGAGCCTCACTCCCAATTGCTATTGAAAAATATAGAAGCCTAATAAAACGTTTTGAAGGTGACATCGAATTTCATTTTATATTATTGGACAGAGCAATAAAATTAAGTGCAGTTAGAGAACTGCAATGCAATGTAGTCAGGTATTGATTAATTTTTAGTACAATTTAACATATATTTTTAAAAATATATTATTTTTATTTAGAGATATGGTTAAGAAGTATAGTCATAGTGAATTAATGTGGCAAAAATTAGCAAAAATTCATTTTGATGGTTTTATCTATCATAAGGAGACTGAGCAATTACACTATGATAAAAATTATATTAATGGTATTAGGTCAGTATCCAAGCAATAAAAAAATATATTTTTGTGATACTTACCTATTTGTTTTATAGAAACTGCATTAAAACCTATGAAGATGGATTAAAAGAAAATTTACCTCTACAAAATAAACATAAGTTATGGAACTTTTATATTGATCATGTTATAGAAATTCGAAAATCTTATCGCATGAAAAAAGAAACAATCAGAAATTTTATGAATGAAACAATGGAACGAGCCTTTCAAGAAGCTCATGATAATAAAGCATTATGTAAAGCTGAGCAATACATTTATTGGGTAAGTACATTTTTATAAAATACAATTTATTGTTTAATTTAAATAACAATTTATTTATTTTTATTCAGGCTGATAACACAATTCAAGATTATGATAAAATAATGAGAAATGCAGTTGAGGTGATAAAAGATGATGTTGACATCTGGGTTAATTTAATAACATGTTATTTGAACTATGACAGTCTTGATATGATTATTGAAGCTTTTCAAGAAGGTGTTCGGGCTTTACAAAGCAAATCACTGCCTTTGTGGAAAATTCTAATTTTTTACTTGGGGAACACTCACCCAAAATTGGTAATATAAGTGTTAATATTTTGATGATTTCTCAATGATAAACCTATTCAAAATTAGTTAATTGAAACTTACTACCAGGGCTCGGGACTTAAAGCATTACCTTATTTTTATGGATTGAATTAAAATATAGCAGAGTGCTATGGGAGTGCATGTTGTGTTACAACATGTTCAATTATGAAATTGAAAACTGCTTTTTTTTTTTTTGCTTTTTCTAAGAATTTTCAAAAAAATGCTTATTAACATTTCTTCTGGTTATTTTGCTTTTTTTGACCAGTTTTTCTACTGTTTTATGGTT
Organism: Acyrthosiphon pisum; assembly: GCF_005508785.2. Lineage (NCBI taxonomy): Eukaryota > Metazoa > Arthropoda > Insecta > Hemiptera > Aphididae > Acyrthosiphon > Acyrthosiphon pisum. Next base: position 37,032,518 of record NC_042493.1, on the reverse strand, counting down.
TTATCCTGCAAAGTGGTTTTTGATAGAATTAAATTTAAATCATTCATGCGATAATGATGGTAAGATTTAATTAATAAATAAATTTTTTTTTTTTATAGCTCTTTGTAAATATCATTTACATTTGATTTTTCAGAAAATCCCTCGGAAATCCATAAACAATAATGCAAAATGTCACGAAAGTGAAGTTTGATTTTTTTGTAATATAAAGATTTATTTTGAATTTTTTGATTTTTTTAGTTAGAAACTTTTCTTGATCATTATTTTTAGCCCATTTATACAAATAATGTCTAGTACCTACTTTATCATGTAAAAAGAGAGTTTTTTTTTTTTTATTAAATATTTTTGCTTAAATTTAAGTTTTTTAAATGCTTATTTGAGTGCTTATAATGATGTTTTTAAACGCTTATTTTAATGATTTTAAGTATTACAAGTCCCAAGCCCTGGTTATTACAGTTCATACTTGATTTGTTTGACCATCGTGGTCATAACACATAATATTATATTACATGCTATTTACATTCCAACCCTAAATTAATTTGTATATAGGTAGTATGTATAGTATGTACCATATCATAGTTCTGTGACTCATTAATTTCTACTGGCTAGTGTATTTTTATTTTAAACTTACTATGTTGATAATAATATAACGTATAAATGCATTTTGACTATAATATTTATTAATATTTTAGTCACTTAATAACTGTAAATATCAGAATATTTAACTTTTTTTATGAATAAAATAAAAAAAAGTGAAGATCATAATATTTATTTATTTATTTTTATATAGTCAAAAATGTATGATTCATAGTATATTAATTATTTCAGTATAATAAACTGAAACAAAATATGTTAAAGTTAAAAAAACAGTATTAAATATAAATTTTTTACTTAATTTTAAAATATGTATTAATTCAGTATAAATATATTATCATTAATATAATTAATAATATGTAAGATAAATTAATAGTAAAAATAATCATATAATAACAACTTACTAACAAAAAAAGAAATAACAATGTTGATGGTTTTTATAATATGACATATTGAAAAACATTGTTTATATCCAATTCACAGTCCTTCCAGCTTTAAAATATAATAACTATTTTGGATATTAAAATTATGCAATAAAATCAGATTTTAAAAAATTAAGAATAATAACATAAGTTTGTAGCATTTTTAAAATTGTAAATACAAAGTTGATTAATACTTATAAATTTAATAAATATATAATACTTAATGAAGGACGAATTGGAATTTCAGACCGGCCCGGGAAAATAAGTTTTTATTTACATGTATTGTTGGGGGCTTCAGGGGCAAGTATAAAATACCAAAGGTGATAATTTTTTTTAGTCCTTTAAATGTTTAGTTTTATGGTGTGTTTGTTGTTTCTACCAAAATAATTATATTATAATATATTATTGAGGTTTGCACAAACAAATATAAGATAATATACAGATAACTAGTTGTTATTAGATGTAATTTTTAGTTCAAAATCACATTGCCTACTTGAAATACATAGTATGTAGGTACTATTTGAAAAATATTACAATATGACTATTTACTTATATAATAAAACATATCTTACCAGTAGAAATAGAAAATATTATAATACATTAGTTTAAAAGAAACTGATTAACACCTTAATCATAAAATCAACCTTTAACAGCTTTAACTAGTTACACAGTGACATCACAGACAGTCAACTAGTTAGTACATGGCCAATCAGGGATTTCCTGATGGCCCAATCCATCCCGGTATTTAGTTCTTAATGAATTAACTTTTTATTTTCCTAGTTATTGCTGGCATTTTGTTTTGATATCCTCGTAAAATATATTTTATGATTTAAAATGTTTATACAGTTAAATCTTTACATTTAAACACATTTCAGTGACATTTAGCTAAATTATTTATTTCCCAATAATTCCTTGCAGTACATTTTTTAATTTTTACTCTTCCAATATCAAAAATATCAGCTGACAGCAGACCCACTCAATACTTATCTATAAGTGTTTGATTTTTATGTAGATATTAAATTATTAAATTATTTTCTCTCTGTAAAATATATAGTTGTTTTATAACAGTATTTATTTCTATTTAGCTCCAACAATTATATCATGAAGGATCGCATTTTCCATTTCCGGAAATCAATTTTATAATCAGGCCTGAATATTTAGCATGGAACGTTGTTCACAATGGAATACTATCAACTCGTGAATTGTTTACTAAACTCAGAGCCATAAAACCAGAATGTAAACAGTTGTATATGTCCATGATCACATTTGAACAAAATCAGAACTCAGGAATTACCAAATTAAAAACTATTAGAAAATTATATAACGATGTATGCAATACTTTTGGCGACACAGACATTGGTGAGTATCAAATAATCGGCTTACTGCCAAAACTCATTAACGGCAAAATTTTAATATTTTTTTGAAGCGCCACTTAGTATAAATGTCAGCTCTATAATTTGTGTAGAGGCACTAAATATTAACATCTCTATAAACCCATGTTTTTTTTTAGCTTTTTCAATATTCATTATTGTATTGTTTTATTGTAAGATATAACAATTCATTAAACAGTTAATGTGATTGATAAGTGTTATAGGTTTATGTGAAATAAAATAATAAAAAAATTATATTACGCTTTTGTATCATAGGAAAAAATATGTACATAATCCTAGAGAAACTTTTCAATAATTAAAAATGCCCTTTACCAACAATTTAATTTTTACCGATAATGAGATTTGGCGAGAGGCTGATGAAATTTTCCTACAATATAATTGAAGCTAATTTTAAATTGGTTACATATACAGAAGTATGGTCCGAGTGCATCCGTTTTGAATGCATACATGGTTCTAGTAATTTAGTGAAAGAAATTTTTAAGGCATCTATGCGGTGCTTGGTAAAAGATTTAAGGAGTACTATGACAGAAGAGTTTGAAAAACTTAAGAAGGAATTCTTGTATGTATTATTTATTTAATTGTTATAACACATAAAATGCAAATTCAATTTTCTGATTTTTTTTTTTTTGTTTTTAAGGGAGTATGATCCGAAAGATGAAGGAGTTATTGTCATTAATGATGATGAATAATTTTATAGTTAGGGAAAAAATGACAGGGTATGTGCGTGTTTTTATATTTATGTTCTTAAGCTACTATTCTGTGCACATAATTTTTTTTTATACCTGATATATTTTATTATATTAATGTATCTTTATTATTTACAATTATTTTTTTATTTTGTTTATTTTTTAAATAGCCTAAGCATAAAACAACAAAATTTTAAATTTTTGTTAATTATTAATTATTAACTCTAAAATTCATTGTTTAGCCAACAACGTATTTTTAATGGTATAAAAATATTTTTATGAAGTAGCAAACAATCAAAATAATGCAAAAATGAAACAATTAGATTAGATGTATGTTTATATTTTATACTTAAAGCAAATCATATTTTGAAATTAAATTTTTTCTTTATTTAATAAATATCATTTCACTTGACCTTTAAAAGAAATGAACTGATATCAGCAAGAGAGAATCAGGATTTAACATTGTTAGAAAAAAATAGTTGAACTTTATTTTCATATGCACAGGCTAACTGTTTCTAACAATGTTGGTATTTAGTAACCTGTATTGGGCAGAGTCCGACTGGGTACTGTACGCCTTACCAGTGAATTACTTACAAAAGACTTTAACAACAACCATAATCAATAGTTATTCATTTCAATTTTATGATTTGTTTGTTTTTGACAAAAAAAGACACTTTGTTTTTATTAATGTCTGATAAAAAAAAAAATGTAGTTTTGAATATATTATAATATGCCAGTACCAAATCATTTCAGATTCCAATAGGTACTAATACTATTAACAGTTGTATACAAATATAATGAAATACCTACCATGTCTGTATCAATTATCGTAATACTTTATAAATTACTATTTTGGGATAGTTTTCCACACATAAAAAATTATTGTTTTATAGTTTAAATATTTTCTAAATATGAGTTTATTTTATAATAGAACAAAATGAGCTGATAACATAAACGTCAAACACATATTTTGTTCCCACAAGATCCCATCAAATAGGCACTAGTATGCTGCACTACTTTATAATGTACTTTAAATCATTAGTTCATATTATTATGTTTTTAAAATTATATATATATTTCCATTTATAATGAAGGGCCTCATCCCATACAGTTAGACAGACACGGAGCCTCACTAGCTATAGCTAGAGTATAGTTAGTCCTATCCTAGCAGCAAGGGATAGTAGACGTGTTCATATATTCTTAGACGTAGCGTTATGAATTTATGTAGGGGGGCTTTAGCCTATTATGTTTCTGGTAAACAACATTTATTCTAAACATTTTAACTAAAAAAACAATTTACATAATGGGGCTGCTAAACAAAATTCCAAGGGGCTGTAGACCCCCCCCCCACCATTTTACGCCTAGGTACGATGGGTGTGTGTGATTTATATTCTGATCACTCTGCCGCACTACGATGCAACGAAATACATGCAGTTTTTTTTGTTTTGACCTATTCGTGTAGGTCGTAGAAAACTGCGTTAGAGTAGGTATAAACAAATTTTATTCAGTATATTCTTCTAAATTTGATAAGAGGTCAATTCACTTTAATTGTGAAACGGAGACCACACATGCTGTCAGTTTATTTATGAAACCATACGTCGGCCTAAATCGCAAAAGGCGTATGTCCAAAATTACAAATTTTTCAGGAGGACATAAACGCTTCGAACATATTTTGTCGGTCTAATTCCATAATTAAACCTAACCATACCACGGTATAGAAGATAACAAGTAGGGAAAGCAAGCTTTATCACAGAATACAACTATTTTATCAGGAATCGGAGCTGGCAGACCACAGTTTTGATAATTTCAAAATAAATAATTGGCGGGTAAACTAAAAAATGTAATATTATTATACACCGTAGGTATAGAAGATCTGAAGATGATTTATCACCTAGTAACATCGAAATTAAAAATTCTATTTATAAATAATGTACCTAATGTTATGAGGGAATGATGATAAATGATAATGTATATTGTATACAATATAGTATTAATAACAAAACAAAATAATATTAAAAAAACAGTATAAATATTTTATTGATTAATTTAATAATTAAATATTATAAATTAAATAATAATAATAATTAAATATTAAATATTTGAATAATTCAAAATATGTCCACATACAAAGGAAACGTGTGTGCTGTTAATAGCTGCAAGAGATGGTCACCATGTTTTGGGTATAGTTTTTTTAGATTTCCTAAGGATCCTGAGCGGTGAGTTATCAAGTATTTACACAATTATTATACATAACTTTAAATTTATATGCACAAGAAGAATAAGTCAAGATTGTTTAGAAAATTTTTTTGGATCGGTGAGAAAACAATCTGGAGACTGCATAACACCTACACCAATTCAATTTACTAGAGCCTTTAAAAAGTTATTTACCTGTTGTTTTGTTGTTCATAGTGGTGCTGATGATTTTTCTATTATTTTAGCCCAATTAAAATATGTAAATAATGTTAGTGTGAATAATGATTTGGACAACAATACTAGACCATCTAACACTGATATTTCAATTTCACAGAATGATTTAGATTTTAGGGGAGGTTCATTATCTTTAGTCAGTAAAAATATAATAAAATATAAATGTGGTTTTTTAATAAAGAAGTGTCTGACTAAACATACCTGTGAAGTGTGTGAAAATTATAGTATGGCCCATCAAGCGTTGGATGAAAATAACTTATACTGCTACTTTAAGGCATATCAAACTGACAAATCTCTGTTTGGTAGTTTGAGGATGCCAAATGATGATTTTTTTTATATTTATTTGTAAACTTGAAATTTTATTTCAAGAAAATTTTTCTGGACAAAATATTAAACTCTTTTATAGAACTTTTTAAAACTGAACATTTAAATCATCCATGTGAAAACTTTCCTATCATCTATTTATTAAAACTTTTTACAAGAATGTCAATTTATTATGCAATTAAAACTATTAATCAAAATTTAAAAAATCCTACTAATAAAAGAAAACTAATAATACGGAAACATTAAAATAGTTTATGTACACAAATAATATTTTAATGTTTCCATATTATTAGTTTTCTTTTATTAGTAGGATTTTTTAAAGAAATTTGAATAAATATATTACCTAATTGTAAAAATATTGAATTGTTTTTAGTTACTTCATTTTCTGTCATACCTATATTATAAGTTTTGTTATTAATTTAATATTAATTATTAACACAATTTGAAGTTATAAATTTCATCTAAATTATGAAATAAATCATATTATAATCATAGCTAAAAGTGGTAATTGATGCAGTGATAACAGATACGGTCTGCCAGCAGAAATGATAAGATAAAAAAGTAAGGATCCAGTGAACAATGGAATTTGTAGTAGCTTTCCCTACTTGTTATCTTCTATACCGTGACCATACGCCGCTTCCAACACACTCTTCCACCTTTCCATATCTAACGCCACTTCCATGTCCGGCACTAGATTAATTTACTTCAGGGTTTTCTTAACTGTATCGAACCATCTCTGCCGAGGTTTGCCTCTTGATATTTTTCCCGTTAGATTGTTTTCTGTAACTTTCTTAATGAGTGATCCCTCAGCTCGCCAAACGTGTCTCGCCCACATCAGCCTTTTCCTGGCTAAGAAATGTCGTAGACTTGGCTTATTGTACAGTTGTTGCAGAAAACAACTAAGTTATAATATAATTTTCACATTATCTGGACTTACAATCAATATATTTCTTGATTCGTATGATTAAATTGATTCGAAATGCATTTGGTGAGCTAAATATATTAATTGATGATACCGGAGAGAAAACGTATTTAAATTACATAAAAAAAATTTATATACTGAATTATCTACTCAAAATAAAGTAACATGATACATGCATTTAGTGTATATAGATACAAGATACATCGTTGATGCAGAAAAGATACAAGTATTAAAGATATGTGATACTTTTATATTTCTAAATTAATTTTATTAACTAATATATTTTATAATTATTTTACTGACAGTTGACACAGACACAGTCTCACAGAAGACAGAACAACAAAATTTTTACAACGATGCGAATAGTACACTGTAATTCCTTATCTGTACTTTTAATTTAATTTTTATATTATGTGAAAGACCATGGTAGTTGATTTATATTTTATGAGAACGAACATTTTAGTTTAGTGCTTATGTATGACTGTAGATAGATATTATAGATAACTAGTAATTTAATTTAATGTTTTTAAAATTATCTTACAAGTTATAGCATTATATGGTAAATTTCTTCATTATTGATCATTTCGGCTCAATTTCGCCAGGACAATTTTTCGTAAAAACCTAATCCATGACGAAATTATATACAATACAATATTAATAATAGACACACATAAAAAATTACCACTATTGTTACATTTATTTGAGTTTTGAGTGTCCTGCAAATCGAATTCAATTTTCTTGGTACTAATGTACTATTATTCAGTACAAATGTTTATAATAATAGTATCTTGTATCTTTTTGGCAAAAAATGTACATACAATTGTATATTTGATACTGCTAACCCTGCTTATGGTGCAGACTGACCAGGTATATCAAATTGTACACCAGCGCCATTTTAACATATTCAAAACCCTTGAAATGTCATTAGAACATTTAAATCGTTAGGATTTACCGATTCAGACATTTGTATACGTTGATTCTAAAGCGCACCTGCAGGATAAAATCCCACGAGGGGCTAAGACTTACAATATAATTATACCAGCTAAAAAAATAATAGTAGAATAATAGTAATAGGTACTCAGTAATAGTAATATTTAAGACGACGTTTCACCCGCATTTCTTGTCTCCGTCTTATGCGCGTACTGCATAGCAAAAACTGTTTTGCGCTGGAAAGATAACCGAGAAGGCTTTAGTCGTAACTAAGAAACGAACTTTGCACAGCATAAAAAGGAAAACTTTGGTTGTGCATTATCCTTTTTATTTTTTCGTTATCGGAACTTCAAAAAAAGTTATTTAAGTTTAAAAACTACAAATAATAATGGATTTTGAAACAATAAGAACTTTTTTTGTATAAGTGATATAAAAAAAACAAAAACGATATTGCACAGCCAGAGTTCTCTTTATATGTGGTGAAAATGTTGTTTCTTAGTCATGACTGTAGCCTTCTTGGTTCTTTCCCGCGCAAAACAGTTTTTGGTATGCCGTACGTGTGTAAGACCGAAACAACAAATGCGAGTGAAACGTCCTCTTAATAATTAATATTGTATTTATTATGGCTGCTTGCCAAAACACATAAAAGGCAAAAATTTTGATTTTTTTTAAGAGCTATCTAGTGTATTCAATTGAGCTCTATAATTTGTGTAGAGGCACTAAACATCAAAATATCCATAAAAACATTGTTTTCTTCAGATTTTTCAATACCCACCTATCTATTCATTATTATTATATTGTTTTAGAGTAAGATGTTGAAACGATACGTCGTACACTCAGTGTGATAACGCTTCGTTTAAATATAACTTGCGAGTTTAAAGCATATTATGTTAGTATGTGTAGTCAGTCCTGTAAAGTATTTAAGTAAAAGTATTTGAGTAAAAGTATTCAAATACTTTTTTAAGTATTGAATAACTTTTTAAATACTTTCAGCATGAAGTATTTTTAATGGTATTTTAAATACTTTTTTTTGTATTAAATACTTTTTGGTATTGAATACTTTGTTTTTTTATATCGAACATTTTATTTTTATTCGAAATAATTGGTTGGAAAAATATTATTGTCAACTACAATAATAGAATAATAGTTTTATTTAATATTCTGTATTTCTGTGTTAGCCGAAGCCCGAAGATTTGTAAAAACCAGATTTGTAAAAAAAGTTATTGAATAACAATATTCCCTTTAAAACTATTAGATTACCTACTACCTATGTGTTTATATTACAATAATTAGAAACCCACTTTAAAAACCAAAAGTATTTGAGTAGTATTTGAAATACTATACAATTAAAGTATTTGAGTAGTATCTTAAATACTTAAAAAAAAAATGTATTTGAGTATTTACTCAAGTACTTTTTAAAAGTATTCTTTACAGGACTGTGTGTAGTTGGTAATTTGCCGATAAGTTCGGATTGCCCGAGGTAACTTTGAGGTGTGTCCCTTCTTGCCTACTCGCTAGTTGTCACGGCGTATGATTTATTGATTTATATGTGTGCGTGCTGTTAATACCTAATGCTCTATAAAGAGCCTTTTATGGTAGTTGGGGTTGCTCATTTACAATGTGAGAATTCATTAAACCGTTAGCGTGATAGGTTTATGTGATATAAAACAACAAAAGGATAATAATAATACACAATATTATACAATATTCCTATCTTTATTAAAAATTAGTAAATACATTTAAACATTATTAAATATTAAATAAAAATTGAACTCGTCTTGGTTGCATACAAAATAATTGTGTAACATCAACAATACATTTGTCAGTTGTCTTTTTAATTTTTAACAATGTCTATGAATAGGTATATAATATAGCTCATCCATTTAATCTATCTTCAGAGATTGTATTACGGATTCATGTTTTTAACCTTTTTAATGAACTGTAAAATAATAATATAATAATTTAAAGATGAATATTTACATATTATAATAAATAATATTTTTTAACCTAAAAAGTAAAAAGTAATTTAGATTTGAAATTAATTACCTTCATTATTTATAGAAGATCTCTAAAGTTAAAACAATGAAACTAATTTGTCAACTTTAATGGATTTTTTTATGAATACAAAGCAGGTGCGGATCCAAGAATGTTTTTTTGGGTGGGCCAATAAATATAATTAATTTTAAATTAAGTATACCTAGAATAATTTTTATTTATTTATTTTAAATAATTCATTATATTTAGTTATTAATATTGATAATTGATAATTGATATAGTTAAAAATATTATCTTCTAAATTTATCACATGCAAATGCATTCAAATTTCGGCTGGATTTTCAATAGTTTTTCACTTTTTTCTTTCTAGATTAGGTTGTGTTGTCGGGGTCTCAGAGCTAGGTTATGTAATCGTTTTCAGGTCATAGTTGATCTGTTATAGGTTTTTATTCTACTCGTTGTTAAAAAAACTTATTTTAGTTTTAGCACTTGATTACTTGAAACTGGAATAATTAATACTCGTCTATAAATTTCTTCTAGCTCTGAGAACGATGATCTAATGTTTTTAATCAAGATGTATACTTCCATGGAGTTTGATTCTGAAAGTTGAAACAAACATTTTTTTCCCTAAATCGCATTGATTTTTTAACTTCTTAAAAAATTGGTTGTCCGTAGAAGTTCCTGGTAATTTCATGAATGTATTTAAGTAAGTCTAAAAATATTTTTAAGTTTGGATTAAGCACTGCTTCAATTAGATATGTTTGTTTAAATCTTCGATTCATTCCGATAAGGATATTTACAATTATTTAAAGGAATTAAATTCTTATTTTTATTTTGCGATAAAAAATGTCGTGATTTTGACCTAAAGAATTTGTCACATAATAATAGATTGGTAAGTTCTGACGAAAAATGTTTTCTATTTTTTTTCCGTATAACTAGAGCGTCAATTTCACTGTTTATTTCATCTACAAAGCTTCATTCAATTATTTCAATTAGAAAATGATATGTATGAATTCTTATAATTATTATTTTATTGATAAATTGCTATATGAGGTGTAGTATAAGACACTATAAGTATAACTACATAATATAATATATTAGTCATATTACCGGATATTTTGATAAGCCTCGTACCTACTGTGTGAAAATAAAATGCGTGGGCGATAAATACACACGTAGGTATGTTTATCTGCATATGTCGGGAGTCAGGAGTTCAACTGCACAAACTGAATTGATTAACATTAAACAAAAATAATAAATGTAAGCCTATATCTAAATAATGTACCTATAATTAAAAAACATGGAAAGTACATATTAGGTACATGCAAAATGCATATGCCATATTGTAAAAAATTTGTTTAATTATTATTTATTTGTTATAAGCCTATTATCTGGTAATAATTATGATTCAAATAAATTATAGATAAGTTGCTGACTGTAATTTATTATGCAATTAAATAAAAGAGTAGACACCTAACTGTCATGGATATGCATAGGTGCTCGTAGACATTTGTCTAGGGTGGAAAGAGGAAGTTTGTTTATACATAATAATACATAAAATATAATGTATTTTGTTAACTTGTTATAACAGGATTTTTTTATAAAGGTGACATTTTTAATTTCAATCATACTATACTCAATTTAAAATTAATTTCCAAAAATCTGGGGGTTAGTCCCGGGCACATAGATCCTATGTGGATGTGATACATTTGAACTCAATGATAAATTATTGAGATGGTGCGTGTTAAATTAATTAAAACGTACACGGTAGAGTCTAGGAGGTGGATATCAAGTTTGAAAGGAGCCAGAGCTAGATATTGTTATAGCCAATAGCGCGAGTGTATGATTGGCAATTTAATAGGTTTGTTTTCGAATTATTTTGACAACGCTCCTTCATAATCAAAAACAGATATTTAGACAGTTTAATTAAAAGAATAATTAAACTGTCAAACTGAAGGTACGTACATTGTACGCAATTTCTGGAATAATAATAATAGTCTTGTTGTTGTTATATCAGAAGAAGATATTTATGATATTTAAAATATAGAAAAATAACTCCGTCTGTTTACTACACTTATTTAACTATTATAATTTATATTATATTCATATATTATTATTATTATTATTGTGTTAAGACGTAAATAGTATAGAACTGATGCACTGTGTTAATATGTTCTTGTTATAAAATATCAGCATATAATTAGCCTAAATATTTTGTACAGGAAATAATAAAAAACGAAATGACTTATGGAAAACATTCAGTATAATTAAAAAAATGTTAATTACCTGCAAAAATATAACTAAAAGAAAGATTGTTATTTCTCTTTAAAAAATTATATTATTTTGTCAAACTTTAAACTTCAGAGTTCAGATGTCTATAAAAAAATTCTGCCTACATATTTTTGATATTTTTAATTTGCTATAGGTAGGCACAACTTAATCTTTTTGACATACAAAGATTGTACCAAGATTAATCAAAAATAAAATATAATGAATGTCTAAATATTCAAATATTTAAATACTTTGCAAGTATATGATATGGGAATTAAACGCAGATTATCAATACATAATACAATATTTAATGCATAATACCTACCTATGTAAATGTAAAATATTAATTTGGAATTTATTAACCTTATTGCTATAATGCAATGATATTAACAGACGTACAATGGAGAAATACTGGTTTTTGATTTTTAGGAGGAATGTGGTATGTGGTACCTGCCGTTATATATTTATAACAAATTACTGAAGGTAGGTAAATAATGGGTGGTTCCATTTTCTTCCAAATTATTTTAAACTGTAATTTTGTCTATTTTCCTCCAATATTTTAGCTAGTGTTATAGTATTGCGTTCCGTATCATAAAGATAGAGTAAGCCTAGAATCCAGGGCTTGCAAACGTTATACTAACGTTATATTTGACAAAAAACTATTGAAATTTGTAAACATAATTATAACGAAACGATAATCAAAAATAATTAGGTAAATACCGCAAAATACTATTAACAAAATATATTATATATCATTAAACAAAACATAACGCAAAACGTAATTTATAAAATATCATTAAACGAATAATAGGACCATTACCTACCGGAATTAGTTATTATTTTTAAATTTTATAGGTATTAACGCCATTTTAAATAACGATAAACACAACACTTGGATAACGTTTTAATTTTGTATAACGATAAACACGAAACTTGCGTAACGTTTTAATTGTAAATAATATAATACAGAATTTTTTTCAAATGCAAGCCCTGCTAGGATTACATTTTCGGTTAATACATTCTGGTATCGGCTATATCTATATCAGCTATCGATAAAGCCTGATAAAGAATATTTTTATTTATTTGATATACCTACATAATTTATTTATATTAACTATTTTATTATTTTATTTTTAATTTTTTTGGAGGAAAATGGCTACGGCCTAAATAATAATATTATATAATGCAATAATATTGGAATTCACAAAATTAAGTTTTAATGAAATTTTCAAAATTAAAAATTAATTTGTTTTGAGGTATATTTCGTAAGGTATATTATTTTAATAATTCAAAATAAATAGGTACCTAGGTACTTCACAAAGCTCGTCTAAAAAAATTAACAATAGATATAAGAACTGAAGTATTTCGATAATCAATTAATCAATGTTAAAATATTTTAGATAAAACTATAATTTATAATTTTATTATTATTACACAGGTTATTTAGGCCTATTCATTAAAAAAATAGTTTTTACACATTTAATAAATAGTTCATTGTTTCTTCAAAATACTAAATTAGGTTTAGGTACTTAACTTATTAATAATTACTTATATTATAACTCCAGATTTAGAATTTTGTGGGTGCAGGGCCCTTGAATCTAATATATTTTTTCTTCTTTATCCCCTCGACTTTTCTTCATGCTACAATAAAACATTTAAAAGTCACATCTTCACATTGATAATTTATGAATAAATAAAATAATTGGTTTTCCATCTATTACAATATAATAATAACAAACACATACTGACATACATCATATTACCTATATTAAAAGAGAGATGATATTAAATAATATTTAATTTTACTTAAATTTTAAACTCAAATATACTAACAAAACGTCAATAATATATTAATAACTAACGTTAGCCAGTTAGCACCTACGGTTAAATATTTCCGCCTTGATAAGACAGCTAATAATTTCCTTAAAGACATTCTCCTTATTTGAAGTTTGGTAAAAGCCATTGCTATAAAATTGTAAATGTCCGCAGCCGTTGAGTGAGTAGGTATGTTAGACACCACAGACAAGAATACTAGACAGTGTGACACAAGTGACACCACGATAGAAATAATTATTTGTATTATGAATTACGATTTATAAACAACACGAGTACAGTAGTACACTACTGACTAGAACGAATAAAACGCGAACATCCAATCCCAGGCCACAACAGCCGTAAAATGAAAAGACATAGCTTTTCTATAGATGATAACATTTTCAAAATATTCTAACTCGTATTAAGCTATTTATCGACACTTTCAATTTTCAATTTTTTTCAATTTTTTTATTCATGTCAATACATTTTTTTTTTATTTGGGGTCAAAATGTTTGAACATTTAATACAAGGTTCCTCATCAGTTGTTATAATAAAAGTTAAAAAACATTAAAAATACATAGGCACAATTCTTATTCACAAGTATTTAAAGTTCAATTTTTAATAAATATGTATCAAATTGAAAATTTGCAAACTATTTAGTAGTTAAAAATTTATAAAATGTTCAATTTTTATAAAAAAAAATTAAAATTAAAAAATTTAAAATTTGAAACAAGATTTTACCTAAGTAGATCATACTGTAACCAATAAATATAATAAATATATACACACAGTATTTTTATAGACATTTTCAGTCAAATTTTATCAATATTAAATATTTAACCACAGAATACCGATTTTAATTGTTTTGTTTTAAATTAAAAATATTATTCCTGGGTAGGTAACTGGTAAGTACTTGAAACTTTAAAGTATGTTATTATATTTTACACACACAATGATCTTTTTAAGTGCAATATTTTCGACAACAATTAATTTAACCTACTGTAGTATCTAAGTAATTACAAAAAAGTAAAAACAATAATAAAATGTGGGGAAGGGAGTAACACTCTGCCGTAGGTGTACATTAGGTATTTATAGTCACTATAATGGATGTGTTAAATTCTAATTCAATGATATAAAATCATTGAATACGAAAAACGATTTTAAACGAAGATGGCCTGTCAGCCTATAATATTACTAAG
>NC_042493.1:37007379-37017440 GCF_005508785.2 Acyrthosiphon pisum | reverse complement strand
TTTTTTTTATAATAAATTCTACTGTTATTTGTGCCATAATTATCCACACTGTTAGTAAAATTAGTAGAAATTAGTAGAATTTGTTGGCCAGGTTACATTACCTATTTTCAATCTTCCTAGAGTTTTTAGCAAGGAGCTAACTGATCAGTTAACCATTATCAGTTATGTAACATAATATAACTATTAAGTAGGTATACACCATAGACGATTAGACGAAAGGTAGTTAATGACAATTTGACAACAAATCTACAACTAACTAAACAACAATAGCAACTTGAAATTATATCAAATTATACTCCAAATAACAGGCCCGCATTTTTTCACCAATTAAATCGAACATAAACGGATGATAATTTTATTATTAGTTGAATATTAAATTTATTATAAAGTAATGAATTCAATATTTATAAATAAACCTGCCATAAAATAATTCTGAAAATATAAATTATTGTCAATACAGTTTAGCCAACTTTGAATTGTTCATAACTATAAGATTTAAAAAAAAAATTATATTGGGCTCAATGTAAAAAAATCACAAACGTTATTTCAAATAACGTTATTTGCAATTTTTTTACGTTACAAATACGTTTATTGTTTATTTTTAATCATGAATTATGATTAATGATATATTATGTTTAATGTTATTCAATTTTTTTCGTTTTTCGTTTATTGATTTCGTTTATGTTTTTTCATTTTTTTTCCGTTATAGCGTTATAAATTATAACGTTATAATAACGTTTTGAAGCCCTGGATTTAAGTAATTTTTTTATTAATAGGTATTATATAGCATAGGTAACCTACATATAGATTTTTTTAGCACAAGATATAAAATATAAATAACTATACTTAGTTAACATAACTATAACAATATTACATTTTTAGTTTGTTGATAGCTTTTAAATAGTGCGCATGTACATATATTTTGTATCATTATTAGTTATTATGTGACCAAAACAATGCCTAAATGCTCAATCATCACCATCAGCATTTAAATTCTAATTGATTTTTAATTATTAATTTCAAATTACAATAGGTATTAAGTAGATTACAGCTAAATGGTTAAAAACAAAAAAAATTTACGAACATATTAGTTGTATGAATAGGTATACATACTACATACGCATGCATGTAGTACCCACATTTGTATACATATTATATTGGTAGATACGATTTATTTGGATTATTCGATTAGGTCAACAAATATTATCACGAAGTCTTAAAACCGTTCTAGAAGTAGATTAAAATGTTTTTCTTCTTTATCGACCAACATTATATTACCGGTAAATGTGTACCTATATATTGTATAATAACGTGGAAAACTAATCAAAATCACGTTTCGTAATAATTCGTGTTTAGACTATATCTGAGCTGTTTATAATATAACACCTACTGTAGAAATTATCAAGAATTGTTTTGTTAATGCATTTATCACACACACAGTGAAATGTCTGTGATACTATACTCTGTATTACCGACATAGATACAATTGTATATTAGAGTTCAAGTAAATGTGGTCTTGCAGACTGCGGTATATTTCAAATTGTTTATTGTTTTTATCCTTCCATTTCAAAAAGGTGCCTACGCTGATCTTTCAGAGAAATGGACATAATTTGGTATAAGTAGGTATATATTTTTTACCCTCCCACCACGGTAAAATTAAAACTTTTACACTTTTAATCCGATGTTTTTCAGATGTAATATTGACATTTGACATTTTTATCTATAGAAATGAGTTCAACAAATAATAATATTAGTACCTATTATGTGCAGAGCGCTTTATCTAGTCATTGGGTAATATTTGTACCTATAGTGTTCTAGATCTAGAACGTTCTATACGAATATGCGTTATTAATTATTATTGCTATATTATTATTATTGATCACTAACGATCTTGTTATTTCGACTACCTTTACCTACCTAATTATTTAGTATTTAAGTACTAAACATATACTAATACCTACATAGCTACATATATAATTGTAGTTGTACCTATACAGTGGTGTATTTTCAATTTTTTGTTGGGGTGGGGGGGGATTTTTTTTATATAAAAATACATATGAGTAGAGTTCGGCACAAAAATGATCGAAATATGATATCTCAAATATATGCAGATACATTTTTAAATTACTTTCGAAAAACTCATACGACATATAACAATTTTGGAAATAAAAAATTAAAAAATAAATAGATACATAAACGGTAGTAAAGATAATTAATACATTGGCTTACTAATTCGAATATAATACATTTATTTTGTATAGAGATTATTGCATGTTTTAGGCATTTTGAAACTCTCGTGAGATACTTGAATTCAGACAACTTCAGTTTTAAAAAGTTGGGCAAGTGGGTGTTACTCTGCTGTGTAGTAGGTTACAAGTGGGTCACATAATGGATGGTCATAAATTTGAACTCAATGATATAATATCATATCATTGTATAAGAAAAACGATTATGAACGAAGACAGTCAGTCAGCCTATGATATTATTGTGAATAAAGTAATTTTTACGTAGAAACTAATTTTAAATTTTCAATAAATTTTCAAGCCATAAGAGATTTTTAACTATAAAATATTTTTTAAATTTTGTCAAAATTCGAAATTTAAATGCTTGTAAAAATAATTGTGTTTATGTATTTTTAATATTTTTCAACTGCTACAGTAACAATATATCAGGAATCTTGTATTAAATTTTCACGTTTTTTGACCAAACAAAAAAATTTGAAAATAATGTAAATTGAAAATGTCC
This sequence comes from Acyrthosiphon pisum, assembly GCF_005508785.2. NCBI lineage: Eukaryota > Metazoa > Arthropoda > Insecta > Hemiptera > Aphididae > Acyrthosiphon > Acyrthosiphon pisum. Next base: position 37,014,695 of record NC_042493.1, on the reverse strand, counting down.
GCAAACAGATCAAAAAGAGTCAAAATATTTTGAAAATGTTATCAACTATTGGAATTGATAAAATAAACATTATATATTATTATGGTGTTAATTGCATGTATATACAGGTTATTCGTAGAATTTAAACAAAATAAGAAAATCGCTACATGAGAAATCCAGTGAAAATCCAATGTTGTAAAAACATGAACTTATGAACTCATCAAAATTTAATTTGACTTTCTTGTAAACATTTTTTTTTATAAAGCTAGGCAAATTTATGAAAAATCTTGTAATACAAATTCAAAACTTAGATTAAAAATTAAAACTTTTGTATGTATTTCTAACTCAAAATAATTTTCAATTTTTGTCAATATTTAAACTTTAAATGCTTGTAAAGAAAATTGTGACTATGGATTTTTAATACTTATCAAATATCATTGTAACAATATAGTAGGAGCCTTTTATTACATTTTCGTGAATTTTTACCCAACAAATAAAATTTTATTGACATTCATAGAATAAAAAACTAAATAAATTGGAATCTTAAAATGTCCGTAAACAGTTCAAAACAAATTAAAATATTTTGAAAATTTCATCGTGAATAGAAAATACAAATATAAACATTTAGTGGAAATTTCATGTATCTACGGTCATATTTTTTAGAGTTACACCAAAAACCAAAATCGATTTCTTCGAAAGTACCTATTAGTATTAGTAAAGTATTAGTCATAACTCATTACGTACAAATGTACAAATTACAGTTACTTACAACAATCATTAAATAATGTAATTGATTAATTTTATTAATACTTTAATACTCTATACTATTGCTTATTGAGTAATATTTAATCAATGATGATAATAATAATAACAATTCAAACTAAGATTTTAGTATTGTACGAGGTGTTTGACTATCAACATTTTAATGCATTTAAAGTGTAGGTATATATTATGATTACATTTAAGATCACTCTTAATCGATTAATTTTAATTTTGGAACCATAATATTGTAAACTTCTCTAAGAGGGTTTTGGCGCACTATTTGTTTTCTCTATCTGACCCACGCGCAACTTAGAAAATTATAAGTACGTTCATACAATAATAATTATAACCATAATTATTTCTAAAATTAGGATGAAATGACCTAGTATACAATTTAAATGTAAGATTATTATCTAGGGAATCTCATAGGCGTTTTATTAATACTTTAATTTTAAACCGAGTTATGAGTATTTTTAGATGTAGGTACAAACAATTTACCATTTTAAAATACTCATAACTTGCTTTAAATTAATATTTTAGAAATTATTATGATTATAATCATTATTGCGACTGTAAAATTTGCTTTGTTGTGTGTGGGTCAGAGAGGTAGAAAACAAAAAGCGCGCCGACATTCTCAAAATATGGCTACAAAAATAATTGCTGCTATTTAAAAAAAAAAAATCAGGTACCTATTAATATATGCGATTCCCGGGATAGTTAAACATTTGAAATGTTCCTATAATCCTATAACTTCAGTGAACGTATTTAGGTAAACCGCCGAGCTGTCAAAAAAGACTGGATTCAATATTCCAACGTAGGTACCTAATTCATTCGAGAAATGTATTATCCTACCGGAAAGAATTACCGCGCTAATGTCTATTGTGTACTGTGTTGACGGTTTTAAAATTTAAATACTAAAAGATAGATTTCTTATCTATCACTATATGTTTATATAGTTCATATTTAGACAAGAATGGTTTTGCTAAACAATGGTTTATGGTTACATAAGATAGATATCATTTTAACTTTTAAGTACCTACGTAGGTAGGTCTCTGTACGGTACCTACTTTTAAGTCAATAATAAAATCGAGACGGGGTTATAATCTAAACTATAGTCTCTACCGTACTAAATTTACTTAAGTATATAGTAATTGCGGCATAGACTACAAAGTATATATTATTGTATATTGTCTAATGTCCATATACTATGTATAGGTAGGTATTAAAAATACTTAATACTTATGAATAAAATATATATAATGACAACAGTAGGTTATTAGGTAGGTAATATTATGTGGGGACAAGGAGTAAGCACATATATATTTATATTGGTATTAGGTATTCAAATTTAAAATCATAACGTTAACCATACATATAAAAACAATATCGTTACCGAATTAAAATAATTCATCGTAATTCAATTTTTAAGGTTTCATAAAAGAATATCTATTGTAATAGGTACCTAGTTAAAATGTTATCGTCATTATCGAATATATTAAAATTAACCTATGATGCATCTTGTCAAAATAATTTAAAAAGTTGTATCTTGTATAAACTTAAAATTCACAAATTTAATTATTTTTAAATTTAAAATATGTATAAATAAAAAGGATTATTTAAAAAAAAATACATTTGATAAATATTAATTAAATAACTAGATTTTATATCTAAATATGATTTTGTAAAATCAAAGCTGTCAACCATTTAAGAACATTATAGCAATATAGCTCCACTATTACAATAATTTAGACTTTAGTAGGTATCTACGTCATTATAGATCCTTCAGGCTTCAATATTAAGTCATCAAAATAACTAGGTATTTAATATTTAATAACGTACAACTTAAGTAGGTACAAATAATTATCGCATATTGGTACGGAACACTTAAAAAGCAATAATTATAGTGATTATTTTGTATTGTAAATAATATAATATGTGATAATATTTATTCATTTTACTAATTAAGCAGTAAAAATGGTTCAATTTTCTTCTTCAAGAGTGGTCTAGAGTAAAAAATTAGATCTAGTTAGTATTTTGGGATAGAGGGGAGAGGGGAAGTAAAAAGTACCCAGTACTTTTCAAAATATACGGAATAAACAAAAAAAAATTACGTAAAAATACAAACAGTTTTCAACAAAATGTATTTTTTTTTTTGTTTTGATTCAAAAATAAATAACCATAAACACTACTAATTTCCATCAAATATTTATGTTAGCATTTTCTAAGCATGATATAGTTTTTAAAATGTATTTAAATGTTTTACTTCTTTCAATTTAAAAATATATGTCAACATTTTTGTAGGAAGACAGGTGGTAAGTAAAAAAGTTAGAAAATGCTTCTCAAAAAATTTTTATTATTTTTAAAAATAATATTAATTCTAGAAACTCAAAACATTTAACTATAACATAAATTATCATTTTCTGAATACCATTAAATTAAAAAAATATTTAGACAAATATTAAAATAGATTTTCGAATATTTTACCTATTTTGTTATAAATATTGATAAAATGTTTATACTTGTTTGAAAGGCCTGCACATTTAATACAAAGTTCCTCATATGTTTTACTTAGAGCAAGTTAAAAACATCGACAATATGTATAGGCTCAATTTTTTCTATAGACTTTTTAAGTTCTAGTTTTGATGAAATTTGATGGGTACCTACCTACATAGTTAATTAAATGAAAAATCACGAAATTTCCTCTTACGATTTTAGTAATTATGTTGTAATTTATTCAAAAAATAGTAGGGACTTGAAACTTTTTTATAAGCTTTATATAAATAACTATAAATTATTAAACACAAAACTTAAAACCTTAAACATTCATTACAGTGACCTTGTGACCTACATGGCTACACTCGTCAAGTCGCAACCAACTATGCAGCAGAGCGTCGTCCCCGGTTTTTTAATCTTAAACGTGTTTACAACACGTTATAGGTACACCTCTCCATTGGTGCCAATAGTGCCTATATGTAATGCTAGCTGTACTGCTGTAGTATAAATTAAACGACTAATTTACCTTGTACAAAGTACAAATAAATTATTGTGCTTGATAATATTATTCAGATAATTAACTTTCTATAATAATATTGTTATTGAACTAATAGCTTGTAGTGCTGTGGTGCGTAATATATGTTTATGTAGATATGCGTATGTATCACACGGACGCACGTCTTGACTCTTGATAAAATAATAATATGTTAATCGATAATAATAAGTAATAACAGTGAACAGTGTAACAATTATTTAATATACAAAATGGTGAAAAGGGGGAAAGTTATAGGTATATAGCCTCTTTGTAAATTGTAGTTCTATATAATAGGTACAGCCGAACAGATAGAGCGTATCTCGTCAGTCGCCATTGAGTAATTCAATTGTGATGAATATGTTAAATTTGAATTCATTATTCAATAATAATAATCATTGCGTACGAGAAACGATTCTGAGCGAAGACAGTCTGCCCGCCCAGCTAATGCCTAAAATACTAAGTATATCTATTATGATATATTTATATTGCTATTATAGTAATTTATTTTACAATTACCTAGTAATACGGTATTGGAGTTAAATGATATGATTAAAATTAAAATTAATCTAAATATTTGAAAATGTTCATTGCGTATCGTAGTATGGTATATAATATATTGTAGTACCGCTTTCAAGACTGCGAATAATATTTGATTTAATATTGATTTAATTTTTACCTAAAACATTGCATTTATTATATTATTAATATTTAATTATTATAATAGTACATATTTATATAATTGACTATTGTTATTAACTTTTGGGTTGATACCAACTTATCATAGAATCTGAATGGTGTGAACAGGATTGTGGTATAAATAGCATATAATTAATCTAATTGTTTTGAAAATATCATTGTGTATAGTATAAAATATAATGGGTATATAGATATTCACGAATGATATTGTTTAATTACAACAAATCACTAAAATTGTTATTATTCGATTAAATATCAAATATCAAATGTCTGTAAAAAAAAAATCAAGCCTATGTATTTTTAATATTTTTAAACTGATATTTTATATAAGTATATAACAATGTGTGAGGAGCCATGAAATACATTTTCTAGAATTTTTACTCAACTAAAACAATTTTATAGACACTTAAGTATAGAAGAAAACCTAAAAAAACTAATAATTTAAAATATATGGAAACCGGTTAAAGTGAGTCAAAATGTTTGTTGTAAATTAAAGTATCTGTGGTTATTCGTTTTTGAATTATAACAAATGAAAATAATATATCCGAATACTACAAATGATTACAGGTAAACTTTTGAACTTTTTTACAAGGTATATTATAATTTATAGCTAATTAAATTAAAAATGAAGAGTGAAGAGTGAAGACTGTATCAATTTCAGGTGGCACTCACACTTCCGATTAGTTCTGCCAAGTGTTTAATGTTAAATTGTAATAACTTATAAAATATGTTTGCTCAAAAACGCCATTATTATAATGATATAAATGTCCAGAAAATGCAGAAGCACCTTTCTGAGTTGAGAGCAGGTTTTTAGGTTTTATACAAATTTAATATATTAATTGACTTTATGCAGCTCAATGGGAATGAAAAAATTGGATGAATTATCCTTTATGGAATACAGAATCAATTTTTTCGTAAAAAAATTATTTTGCATATTATACCATATTTTGGTTCAGTAGTTTCGGAGGAGATAGCAATAATGAATTGAATCGAACTGGGGAGTAATAGGGCAACGTTTCGCTCAGCCCAATAATATTTTTAACTTACACAGATTTAATATTGTTTTTGTTAGTCATCGAATGGCATTGATAGTGGTCGTTGTCTATCAATAGAAACTAGAAAGGCTATTATTAGATGCTATAATATTTTATAATCATACAAAACAGTCAATATATAGTTCATTTAATTGGAATTGTAATCATTTATGACTACAAATATTTATGTTGGTATTAAAAATAAATAATTATTTGAAATATTTGAAAATATTATATACCGAAATGATATAATTTTCAAAATATTTTGACTCATTTTATACCTATTAATCGACATTTTCAAAATTCAATTTTTTAGTTTTTGTTTTTTTTATAAATGCCAATAAAATATTTTTCATTGGGTTGAAAATTTGAAATTCTTGAATATTTAATACAAGGTTCCACATAAGTTATTATAATAACGGTTGAAAAATATTAAAGATCGATAAGTATTCAAAGTTCAATTAACTTCAATACACTTATTTTGTAGTTAAAAATTTATAAAATGTTCAATTTTCACAAATAAGTATTGAACATTTAAAATAAGGATTTTAATAAATAGTTCACAATACCTATAATCAAAAAATCTAAGAAATATATAATCACAGTTTTTTATAGTCATTTTAAGTACACATACTGATAAAATCAGATATTTGATTGAAGAAGTTTTTTAGTTGTTTTATTGTGATTTAAAAATATTATTACTGGGTACTCGAAACTTTTAAAATATTTTATTATAATATTTCATACACACAATGACATTTTCAATTACAATTTTTTCTGCAAAAATTAAACTACTTTCTGTAGTACTAATGTCTAATAAATGTCTAATACTAAAATAATATAATTAATATAAAATATATTTAGTATCTTAGTAATATTATAGGTTGGCGAAATTTTTGCTCAGAATCGTTTTCTTATTCAATGATTTTATATCATTGAATTCAAATTTAACACATCCATTATAATGACTAATCTAACCTCTTAACGCTTAATAGAGCACTACAATAGAGTATTATCCACCTTTAAAATTTGTTTTCACTACTACCACTACTAATAATTAGTATGATTATTATTGTACGACGGCAATTTTTATGTTCTATTATATTTATTGTTGTCTTGCCCGGTGACAATTTTTTTAAATACAGGCCTGGTTTCAAATGTGACTGAATTTAAATATTTTAACAAAGAAAAGGTGTGTAATAATTATTTTCATATTTAAGCATGCCCATTTGTGGGCAATAATTAGATTTTAATTATTAAATGTAAATATTATACATCCATAAAGTTTAATGTAAACATAGACATTTTTTTTTCCGTTTGAACCGACGACACCGTGGGATCTGCGATATCTATCAACATATATTATGTTTACATATTATAGGTAGGTACTATTAAATATAATTTTCTTATTGTAAGTTGTGTAAGTACAGATTATATAATTATACGGAGTAAAAAAAAGAGTATATTTTATCAGTTAAAGGAGCTTATTAAGAGAATAAGGTTTATTTTATAGTATATTTGAATCGAACGATTAAGAACCTAAAAATCTGCTCTATAGGTGTACCTAGAGAGCCTTGATATTAAAGAGAGTGGCCAACTGGTGTGATAGCAGCCATTAATCGTCCAAACGTTTCCCGCCTTTTTTTAAATTTAAACACTTCAGCTAGGAGCGTTATACACACATTTTTTTAGCATATAACCTTATTATAGTTAGTGTTGTCAAGTATTTGGGTATTTTGTTCAAATACTTTTACAAGTATTGAAATTACATATTTCAAATACTTTTTATCAAAAAGTATTCAGTGCATTTTAAAAAC
>NC_042493.1:37001140-37006932 GCF_005508785.2 Acyrthosiphon pisum | reverse complement strand
TGGATTTTTATGTTCTAACATATTTTTATTGAAAGTATGCAAATCCAATTGGATAAGCTTTCTCGACGATTAATTTTTCAATAAACTGATTTACAACTTTTAGCGCATAAAAGCATATAATTAATATGAATAACAAATAAACATATTTTATTGACATTTATTATATAATAATTTTAAAATGCAAAAATTGAGTGTTAGACCATCTCCACAAACAGTATTAGGTGGTAGGTACTTGAAAGTATAACAAAGTGGTAGGTACTTACTTTTAAATAATATATAATAGGTATTATACTTGTCACAGAAATTATATTTCAGAAAAGTTGAGAATAATTTTAATATTAACTAAAAAAAACGTAATAAATTATTTAAATTAATTAATATTGAACAATTTCAACAAATAAACTATTGCATTAAATATAAAATATAAATATTTGGACGATTAATGGCGTCTATAATCAATGATAACAGCCAGCCAATAGAAAACGTTCACCGAGTTGACCACTCTCTTTAATATCAAGGCTCTCTAGGTGTACCTACAACATGAGATTTCTACATAACCTACCTACCTACCTAATATTAAAATTGTGTTATTTATTTTCATTTTAGAAGTTTAGTAAAGTGAAACTTGTTACCTATATGGTACCTATGTAACATTTAAACAATAAATGTAAAAATGAGAAATTTCACTTAAGACTAAAACGGTAAAATTCATAAATTCACTACCTACACATTATAATATATTTACTCGCCTGACTCCTGTGTACCTACTATACGAATAAATAAATAAATGGTTTTGTATTACAATAAATGCGCAAAATAGCACATAGTCTTATATCTAAAACGTACAATTAAACATTGGCCGTGCATCCGCCGTGCGTTGGGAAATTGCCAATGTAAAAGTGGTTCTGAGGTTATTTGGCGATGTCATTTGTATTTCTGCGGGTAGATGACGTTCGTTCGCGACTTATGTATAGGTACATACACTGCACAACTGCAGTTTTAAGCAAAAAATAATACGATTGACTGGCAATTTAAGTTTATTAATATTATAATATTTATAATTAAAAAACATTTAATTACGTTTAAATAAATATATAGCTAGGTATATAGGTATGATAAGTACCTACGTTATTCATTGCATTTGCTATAAAATATTGATAAGATGATATTATTGATTTTTAAACAAATAAAACTTGACTACCTATGAAAAATCAAGTCATGAAAAAAATTATAGTAAAATTGACCATGCTCAAAGTTTTGGTTGTTGTTGTTTTTTAGTAATTCTGAAGTTCATAATACTTACCACATTTTTTCAATAGCTTTTTTTATAACATTCATGATATTTATTTTATCCGTACCAATATCACCAATATTGATTAAAATCAAAGATTGATAAAGCTCAACAACAACAACAGTACAACACTTAAATCAATATTTAAACTTTGAAGTTTTTCTGAATTATAAAGTTTTAAACATATTTAAAGATTTAATCATTAATATTCATATACATATGCTGTTGGTCTACCAGTCAAAAAAATAAATACAACAAAATGGATTTAATCTTGGATAAAAAAAAGGAAAAAGACTTGAAACTGAAGAAAACTGGCCTAAAAGAGTAAAAGTAGCCGAAGAAAATTCTTATGAATCACTATGGAATATAATAAAAGATTAAAATTGTTTGTATATCTATATTTAATATTTATAATTTTTAAATAATATTTAATAATAATTGTAATAAATACAGTTGAATGTTCCTTACATTTTTTTATGATTATTATTAGGCATACATTTTAAGCAATAAATATAGTATATATATTTTGTACATAGTTTGCACACTACCAATTTTGCTAGTTCGTGGCATGAAAAATCGAATCCGTACATTTTTTAATAAGCTCTATACAATAATATATATTATTAAAATATAAAAAGGAATAATTAAACACACATAATTCGATATCATATAAATAATTATAATTTTACATTTGTACTACATTTTATATGAATGCAACATCAACATAATATAACAATATCTTTATTGATATTAAAGAAACCCTAAGTCGTAGTAGAAAAAGTGTTATATGTTATAAATTATTATTTAAAAAAATGTATAATACTAAGTACCTACTTGTAATAAGTACAGTGGTTGATTGAAAAAGAAATTCTGATGAAGTAAACTGTCCTAAACGATCTTCTAAACATGAAAATAGTTCATTTGAAAACTTATGGACCTTATTTAATACATAGTTTGTTTTTTTTCTTTTTCTTTTGTATAATAATTAATTAATAATATTGCATTTAATGTTTTAAAAAAAATAAGGAATAAACAAGTGTTTTTTTTCTTTTAAAATATTTTTGTACAGTAAATTTGATGATTTTTTTGGGATTATGGGTGGCTGGAGGGGCTTTGCCATCCACGGTAATGTGACAGTTAATTTTGTGTGGAACGCTCATTCATCAAACATCCGCTGAGTCCCCCTTCTAGTTTTTTTCCAAATCAAACACTGAATAAGTATACCTACATTTTTAATGTAAAAAATAATGCGATAAAACTCAAAAAAAAATGTATATTTAAATAATGAAAGCATACAAAAAATAATTTTGTTATTTTTAATAATATTGTTTGCTTCTTTTTTTTTTACTTTATGACCAGACTGTTTCAGCTATTTAGGAGTTATCTTGCATCCTGTACACAAAATAATAAACAACAATTAATTATTAAAAACAAATATTTAGCACAATAATTATTATTTAAATAGAACGTAACCGTAATTATCCGATTTATTTAAATTATACTGAGTCCCGCAAGGATTTACCCATTGCTATATCTCCTGAGATAATAAATATATCATAAGTATGTTTTTTTTTATTAGACTCATAGTGACAAGGACACTACATATAATTTATAGTTATTATTTATATTATTTTGTAATTAAATTAAATTTTTTGGTAAAAAAAATAAAAAAGGTATTTTTTTTATTTTTGAAACAATTTAAGATAGCCATGTTATAGAGTTTATTTTTGTGAAAGTTTTGACTTTTCAACGATTTATTTTCATTCATGATTTTTAATAATTTTTTTAGTTTATATAGTAAAATGACAAAAAACCGATTTTGTCCAGGCGGCGAGTCCTACCCCACGGCTAATGGGTATATCCTCACGGTACACCCTATATAATAGGTAAGTTATAACTAAAAAGTATATTTATTATTATAAGCAATTGCTAATTCCATATATTTATCAGATCTCCGTAGTTGTGAGTTATACTAAATAATAATATATTAAATATTAATATCATAGGTACGTATTTATAGGTATTGAGCTGCAAACGCGCGGACATTTTAAAATTGTATTTTAGATTCTCAGCGGAGCGATGAATGTATTGATTTAAAAATGATGTGTGTTTTTTTTTTTATGTCTGTCATCACCTTTTAGAAAAAGTGCTTAGATTTTTCTGATAGGGAAGTGAATCTAGTTGGTACTCTAAGGGGTTGAAAGTAAAAATTGTCCAGTAATTTTCAAAAGCACCGTGAAAAACAAAACAAAAATTAAAGAAAAACGGGAATTTTTACGCAAAATTGGTTTTTAACCAAATTGATTTTGATTTTTGGCATATCTCTAAAATAAATTACCTTAGATACATGACATTTTCACTAGTTGGTTGTTTATATTAGCATTATCTATACACCGTAACATTTAAAAAATATTTTGACTTATTTTGAGCTGTTTACGGACTTTTCCAATTATTTTAGTTTTTTTTCTATGAATGTCAATAAAATTGTATTTGTTAGGTAAAAAAGTTTGAAAATTTAATACAATGCTCCTAATTTATTGTTACAATGATATTTAAAAATTTAAAAAATCGATAGCCACAATTTTTTTTCTAAGCATTTAAAATTTAAATCTTAACAAAATACGTCAAGATCACGAAAATGTGCAAATTATTTTAACTTAGGAATTAGTAAAAATTTTTCTTTTTAAATGTAAGATCTAAAAATGTAATAAAGGTTTTCTTTTGAGGTTATCTACTTTTATCAATATAAATGTCTATAAGAAAGAAAAATTAAATTTTTATTAGTGTTTGAAGTTAATATATTTTTACAAGATTGGATCTTCACTCGATTTTTCATGTAGCGATTTTCTTATTTTGTTGTAATTCAAAATCGAACCACCGTAGACGTCTAGTGTACACTTTAGATTTATATCATATCTTTATTTTATCAATTCCTATACGGCTATACTTGATAAAAGTTACAAAATATTTTGACTTGTTTTGAACTGTTTACGTCGTTAACGAACAATTTCAAATATCAATATTTTAGTTTTTTTTTCTATAGATATCAATAAATTTTTATTTTCTGGGCAAAAAAGAGTCAAATTTTAATACAAGCTTGTATAGACCTAGGCTCCTGGTATATTGCTTATATATCAGTCATAAAATATCAAAAATACATTGGCATAATTTTTTTTATACGCATTTTAAGTTCGATCTTTGAGAATATTTATCAAATTTAAAATTTAAAAATTATTTTGTAGTTAAATATTTATAAAATAAAGCTAAGGATTAAAATCGTACAACAAGTTTCCATGTGAGTACATTTTTTTTAACCAAAAAATCTCAAAAATATAAAAACAATTTTTTTATAAATGTTAATAAAATTGTATTCGTTGTGTAAATCAGTTTGATAATGTAATTGGCTTCTGAAACATTGTTACAATATCAGTTGAAAAAATATTAAAATACATACCTATATGCAAGATTTTTTTTACAAGCATTTAAGTTCAAAATTTATCAAGTTTTCAATTTGCAAATTGTTTTGTAGTTAAAAATGTATAATTGTTCAGTTTTTATAGCTAAGAATTGAAAATTTAAAATGAGGTTTTACCTAAGTAGATCATACTGTCACCAACAAATTTAAAAATATATAAGCACCGTTTTTTGTTATAGTTATTTTGTTTAAATTTGTACAAAATTACCTAGGTATATATTAAATAGTCGAGAATAATGATTTTAGTTATTTTCTTGTAATTAAATTATTTTAAAATATTATTCGTAGATAGGTACTTGAAACTTCTAAAGTTTATTAGGTAGTAGGTACTGTATACAAATATGATAATATGCTAAATAGATATATAATTCAACTTAACGGCTACCGCCGTATTGATAATAACATTATAAATATAATAGGCTGACACATAGACCTATTAACTAAATAATAAGTTATAGTTATAATAGTTAATAGGTTTATGGGCTGACAAACCGTCTGCGTTCAGAATCGTTTTTCGTATAGTGTACAACGAAAATGTTTGTTAACATTTATCGCTAATTGATAATTTTTCATATTATGATTTGTCACAGTAAGTTTTTGTGTTTACCCTATACATAAATGTATGTAGAATGTAAAGTGTTGACCATGATTACGGAAAAGTATGGGTAAAGTAAAGTAGAATTTAAGTAAATTATTAAAACTTATGATTGAAAGTGAAATAAAATATGACATAGGCCCACCAGCCTCCTAAAAGAGAAGCGGCATTTCATAAGTGCCAAAATTGAAAATTCTAAATACGTACCTACCGCAATACCGCCTATATAAGAAAATAGTATTTAATTTTCATTATTGATTTTTACGTAGTTATTAATACATTATTATCGTATAATACTATATTATAATGATATACATAGGCGCATATAGCGTTTGAGATTTGGGGGGCTAATAGGGCTAATAGGGCCTTACTTTGATAATATTGAATAAGCTTAAAAGAAAATGTAGGAAATGTTTGGGAGGGCTATGGAC
>NC_042493.1:36999634-37000798 GCF_005508785.2 Acyrthosiphon pisum | reverse complement strand
GAATTGATATATAATGTATACAAAAATTTAAAGGTTTGGTTACATATTATATAGATGTTCTTTTGCGAAGTCGCATAATTTAAATCGTGCTTAAGCATGGTTATAAAATGCATATACAAGGTGTTCAAAAAAATCGGAAACACTTTAATTAGGTAGGTACTGTTTGCATATTTTTATACCGCTACATTTAGAAATATTGCTGAATTTATTTGGTAAAATATATTTTAATCTTTTAATTATATTATATTATGTTTACCAGTTCTATTATTAGTCTAATGACTGTTACCAAACTCTGTAAAACTGACAACACTGTATTTATGATTTATCTGTGTGTGTTTTAATAAAAAAAACGGTTACCTACGGCTTGAGTGTTTTGGCTGAATGCCATTAATTAAATAAAATGACTGGACTTCTCTAATCGAGCTAAACATTTATGAAAGATATGCTTACACTTTCAGTCATATTCAAACCGGTTTAATGCGATGTTTTAATTTTATTTAAAATTTAAATCAATATATATAGCTGTTATGTTTAGTACAACAATATTGACTTTCAAGTTATTTACATGTTTGTTATTACTCCTGCATTATTGATGTAGGTATTTCAGCATTTTTCATTTGATACACAGTATGATAATGTAGCGAAATTTACCATTTTATTATTTTAATATTAATAATATTGTTGGTGTTTGATATTATTAAATGCGTGCAACGATTGTGGCTGGAGTAAATTGAAATGTGTAGGTAATATAGATATATAATAGGGAAAATAGGTGTATTATGTAATGTATTGGTAGATTCGAAAATAAACTTCAACATTTCAAACACTAAAATATGTTCATAAAATTATGATTATTAAATATTTTATATACTATATAGGTATCAGGTATAGGCCGATATAGCTAATAAAGAAATTGAAGTACCTACCTACCTATTGGTCAAATATTATATGATCCATGCAACAATACTTGTATTGAAATTTATCAGCTATCATGCTGGGTATAATAATTAATAAATAATAATCACAATTTGTGCTTGAAATTAAGGAAAAATAAAATAAAATCTGTTCATTTAATTTATTGGGTATAGGTATATAGGCAGTGCCGCATTTAGACATTTTGCGCCACGGTGCAAAAAAAAATTTGCTCCTCCTAAGCTCCGGTGA
>NC_042493.1:36998103-36999124 GCF_005508785.2 Acyrthosiphon pisum | reverse complement strand
CTATTTTTTTTAATGATCGGCCCCCCCTAAATGCGGCCTGTATATAGGTACGATATTATACTTAAAATCGAGTACAACTATCAAATTATATGTTGACATATTTTTGTCCTGACTATAGTGTTGTCAGCATATCTTTCAAAAAGTTGAAATGACCCCCCTGAATTAAACAATAATTATAGTACTTACACAATTTATTTAATTTTTTTTTATGTTTTCTTGTAACACTAAGAATAAATAATAAATAATTAAGTCAAAATAAATTGACTATACGACGCATTTGTTGATAATCGGCGATTAATAATCACAGTAGAAATCGACAAAAAAACACAACAAAATCAGCAGATAACAACAATTAGAACCAAATACTTAATACGAAACTATCGTAATAATTCGATTGACAAAAATTTAAAACACGTTAACTAAAATATAATTTCATAAAATATGACCGATTTTGATTCGAAACAGGTGAAAATGCTAAAGTCTCAAAAAGTCCAAGACACCACTAAAAACTAAAAATTGCAAAATATGCGAAAAAAGCAAAATAAAATTTTTAATTTGAGTTCGCTGTACCTATCACGAAACATATTTTTAGCTTACGCTGCTATTTTTTAAGCATCTCATAGGAAATACCTATGCAAATGCTATAAAATCCCAACCCTGGTAATAGGTAACAATTAGGTTAGGCTATATACATATTTTGTAGTATTGTATCATGTATAGGTAGGTACTCCAAATATCTAACATGTTTCATATTTTCTGTATATAAGTATTTTGAAAATATTAACCTAAATATAATAAATAATATAAAGGTCCGTGGTCACGTTATGTAAGCTTTACTAGCTGTGCTGGTAAGTAGGTATATCCGAAAAACCGTCCGATTAATAAATATTAAGAGGATGTCAGCGCAATATTTGTTTTCTTTCTCTGGCCCACGCGCGACATAGACAAAACGCATTTACGCGGAATTTATTTTTTCTATATTTTTAAGTAATCTGTTAGAGTAAAATCATCCATTACAAAA
>NC_042493.1:36971761-36997792 GCF_005508785.2 Acyrthosiphon pisum | reverse complement strand
TCTCTGGTTATGTTGCACGTGGGCCAGAGAGGGAAAACAAATAGTGCGCTGACATCCTCTTAAACTCACGACGGTATACACATCATATATAGGTAGTTATATATATATCATGTGTTATTTTTTAAGATATTATTCACATATAAACCTGTTAAAATGGGTTGTACCTAGTATCTACCTGCTGCAGTGATGCTGAGTAAAATATTTTGTACGACGACGACGCGCGATGCGTTTATTTAGTAGGTAGGTACCAACATATATGTATTATAATATAGTCTATAATGTTAGTATCAGTAAGTAATATTGCAATAACCTATAGGTATTTCATTTATTAATAGATATACTCTTGTTACATATTATTAAATATTGTTGAATAAAAACATAAAATGCATATAGTTAATTGACGAGAGATGACCCATTATTATAATATTATATCATTTATCAGCGCGCGGCGGTCCTGATTCCCAGACCGCCTCTGACCAATAATTGTATATACAACAGGTGGCCATTATACGGGTGTTTACAATATTTTAAATACGCAAGTCCGGCCAAACGAGGCGCCGACGTCGTGTCGTGCTCACTGAGGCGCTTGACCTGCCACCTGCCTGCCTCCCCGGACCAGTACCGGGTCAACATTTATGTTAATTCGGTTGTTGCGTAAACGACTGCATTTCGTAAGAAGTAAGACTATGAGTGTGACTATCAAGTATATAATATTATTATCAAAATGTTTTTAAAATGTTTTAAAATTATTTTGGGAATATTATCGATATTTTTAAATTAGGTTTCGTAAGCGGTATTCTTTTTATTTTTGAGGATCATTTAGTATAGCGTCCCAGATAAGGTGATTTTTATTATTTTCCGAAATTTTTTTTTTTTTTAACTTTACTAAAGTACCTAAGGTTTGTAAAACATTATAATTGTTATTTATTTGTTTAAACAATTTAATTACCGTATTTATAATAATGTATTTAGGTATATAGGTACATGCCTGTGTAAAAAATGTAAATATAAAATGTATATTTATATAATTTAGTGTAAAATACTAAAATGTATTGATTTATTTTAAAATAGCAAGCCATGACGTATATTCTACATATTATTATTATCGTCGTACATCCGTAATCCGAGTTCTAGAGAGTATCTGTAGATATTGATTTGATGTATTTCAATGTTTTTATATTGTTGAAATGTGGTTTGTATAAACCCGATTCATTTTTTTAGTTTTGAGTTTTAATATTCTGTTTGTATTTCTTGATGTATAATTACTTATCGATAACGCTAATGACGGAATATAATGGTATCTATATTCGAATAAATTGTGTTAGTTGTTTTTCCGAAAAAATTACTACGCCTGAGATTACACTACAATTGAAATTTTAATTACCATCCTGTGTCCAATTGCCGGTCAGAGTTATATACATTTTCACGAAAATAAAGCTTGATGCGCGTTAGGTAGGTATATAAGTAAATGTGTTCAGGAAATGCAAAGGACTATTATTGGTATTTTATTGATCCTAGCATACAGTACGTTTTAGTAACTTGAAGCTAATATTATATTGTGGAATTCTTTGACACCTGGCTCCCTCCTATATAAGAACTCAAACATAATATCATCAGTCACTCAAACCTCAAAAATATAATATAATTATATAAATTAATCAAAAATTAAATGACGCAGCTATTTTCTCATAAAATACTGAAACACGTATAAAAAACTAGATTGCACAAAATATAGCATATAATTGCAATAGGGCTTTGAAACGATTATTGCGGGGAGGGCTGAATCGTTTTATGTCACTTCCTCTCTCAAGTTTTCGCCCGGGAAATTAATATTTCGGAGTACTACCTTTCGACTTCCACCGAGTACCTTCGAATTACGATGTACGTTATTATTATTTATTATTATTATTATTATTGACAATTTATTGTTATAGGTACCTAAATACCTACTTCACTAATCACTAGCCAATAGGTATTAATTAATTTATATTTTTCTCATTTATATTTCTCAATTTATATTTTTCTCACGGACTGTGAGAAAAAAACTAACAGACAATTAATAGACAATTGAACGCAGACCGCAGACGACGGCGTCGAAGTGTTATGGTCGACCGATCGAGTAGGTAATATAATTATACGTTATTACACACAGCTTATTATTATAATTTAGAGTTTAGACGATCAAATAATATTATGTTGTTGGTCGACGGTGGCTGTACCGCACAATCCACGAATCATTCGAGTAGGTATTTGCTATCGGTCATGTGTAGCTGTAAACCACTTAGTTTATTATTGTGACTACTGCCGTGGTCGCGGTCGTTGCGACTGTCTTTCGCAGAATATTAATTGTATACTCTGTAAGTAATATACACTGATATATCTATTACAGCTTCGCTGTTTCGATTTCGCGTTATTTCGTTTATTATCAACACCACCACCCACCAGTTGTTGTGTTGTAGCATTGGCTATTGCGTCACCGCTATGCTGTGGTTTTCAATAATAATAATAATAATAATAATAATAGTAATAATAGTAATAATAATAATTACGGGCACGTGCGTCGCGGGCATTGCCTTATCATTATCGTATCAAACGGAATTATTGTTATGCGGAAAACCGTTCATAATCACGATTCACGACGTTAATAACAATTATTATTACTCTGCTTTTGCGATTTCTGATGGCTGCTGACGAAATACGTCAATAATAATACTCTTTTCGTTAGGTAGCCGTAGCCGGACGACTGGCCGAGTAACAGATACCATTATTATTTATTATACGCAAACTGTGTAGGCAAGTAAATACAAATAGTTAAATACCTATGTTTACCCATGTTATAATTATATATTATACAAACGAAATGACCAGTTTTCATCGACATTTCGTAGAGTGCGATACCACTGGTCGTGCTGGTATTATCGTTTAGCATACATGACGGAATAATTATATGCCAACTACATACGCAATGGAGTCGTCTGACGATAGCGATAATAACAGTAATTGCAGTAGTATAATGACATCGTCAACGGATTCTGATTCCAGTTCTATGCTCTCTGTAGTTCTCAACAACTCCCAGACACAGGTAAATCCTTCTGTGCTTCTAACCTATTGATGATTACATGTATTTTATTTATGTATAATTGTGTGCAACAGGATGATGGACCTGAGACGTTTACTTATGCTGCACCACTACCCGTGGGGTCCTATGCCCTTGCCTCATGCGTATATGTGCTGATTGACAAGGGTAGATCGATGAGTGCAGACATGCGTGTCATGTGGTATTTGAAACGTTTGGGTACCATACAGATGGTAGACGACGATTTGGATGTTGAATCACCTGAGCAGTGTAAAATCATGTCATTTATACCTAGAGAAGAAAATTTGGATAAAGATGGCTTTGCAAATTCTATTTTTGTTATGGATGCATTTACTCGTGTTTATTTTTTGACAGCTGTATATAATATGGTATATTGTTTAGATATGAGTCCATCAAACTGTTCAGTGGTAAGAATACTTACAATACTTACAGTTTATAAGTATTACATCTGTTGTTATATATTATGGTTTTTATTTTTGTCTAGGACATTCAGAGATGTCATGTTATGCTTGATGAGATGACTGTAGCACTGCGTAGAAGTATCAAGGGGTTTATCAGGCCTGTATGAACTATACATTTTTTTGCTATTGCTTTTTTTTTTATTTATTATTTAATTTTTCCTGATAGTTTATTGTACCTGGATCTGATAAAATAGTTTTTGAACCACAAGTGTATGTCACAGTTATAGTGCATACACCATTCTACACATCACCAGCTCAACAGGTTTGAAATATTTCATTGAATAAAAATACAATAGTAATATGTATTAATGCTTTTTAATTAGGTATTGGTTCAAGGATGGCTAATCAATAATCGTAACTTTCAAGAGTTCATTAGAACTATTACAACAGAAATGAATCATCTTGAAAATTCATTAGCAATGACAAAAAAAACTACTCGAAAACCTAAGGTAAAATAAATATACTTTTTTCCATGTTTAATTAATTTTAAACATCTCAAATATCTTAAAAAAAGTGTATCTTTTCATATTATATTATATGTCTTTATTATGTTTAAAAAGATGTCAGCACCCTTTTTTTTCTTTAATAATCTTTTTTCTTTAAAAACAACATGTTTACGTACGATCGTTTTTATGGTTTATGGAATAATCTTAAGAGTAAAATCACCAATTACAAAAGATATAGATGATAATATTTTTAAGGGTTTGATCAGTTATATAATTTATTTGTGAATACCTACTTATATTAATATTTAGTTTATTAATTCAAATTTTTTGTCAACTTAAATTTAAAGAGATGTGTTATGTTTTTGAGACAATATGTTGAAAAAATGACCTGTCAAACTCAAACATTAAAAACTAATATATACCTAGTCTCATATAATTTTTATTTAAAGTTATTTTACTTTTAAGATTACTCAAACACCATAAAAACTTGAATGAATTTTGTTTATGTTGCGAGTGATTTAGAGACAGAAAACTGATAGTATGCTGACGCACTTAAAACCCAAATTTGATGATGATAAATGTGTACATTTTTTAAATTTCCCAAAAACAAAAAAAATATTCTAATAGATATAAGAAAAAAAAATATATTGTACCTGTTGGGTATTATATAATAAATATACATTATTATGTAGGTAAATTATGTTACTATAAATGTCCACAGTTGCAGAATGTCCAAAATCATTGATAAATCTTGACACTAGTAAATGTTAAAATACAAAAATAATTTAAAAAATTTAAAAAAATTCTCATATCTTTAAAAAGCCCATAAAGAGTCAAAATAGTTTATCATGCATAGAAAATGCTAAGACAAATATTTGGTAAAAATTTAAAGCGTTTACTATTATTTGTTTTGGAAATACAAAATATATTAAAATAAACAAAATATCAAAAATCAAATTATGAGAATTCATTTATTGTTGGATACTCTTACAAAATTAATGTTTTGTTCAAGTAAACTTTTTTTTTAAAAGTAGAAAAATTTGTGTGAATCTTCTATTAATATTTCTTATGTAAGCTATAAAAATAAAAACTTTTTAAATTACTAACTTTAAAATAATTTGAACACTTTAGATTTTGACAAATTTGTTAAAATTTTAACTTTAAATGCATATAAATATAAATGCCTATGTATCTTTAATATTTTTAAACTTATCAAAGAAACTTATGAGGAACTTTGCATTAAATTTTAAAGCTTTTAATATTATCATTTATTTAAAATGCTTATATATAAATATTTGGTGAAAATTTCAAGTGTTTGGTTATTGGTTTTGAGATTCGGCCAACAAATAAAATCAATTTTTCAAAAACTTATTTTTCTTAAAAATTACTGTTTTGCACTTTTTTTTGTCTTTTCAAATGATTTCTAAAACTACTAGAAATTTTCAATTTAATCTCTCAAAATTACCAATAGATTCATTTTTTTTATCAAACAAGATGCTAATTTAAAAAATTGGAGCATTTTTACTTTGTAAATACAATACATTAATTCGCAACGCTTAGAAACTAAAATGCTAAGCTGATAATTATCATAATTTATAATCAATAAATTATTTTTGTTTATAGCATTTTAGTGATGACAATCAAACGAATGATACTCCAGAAAGTGATGATTCAATTACAAATCATCATCATAATTTAAATAATAGTGATTCAAATTTAAGACCTACATTTAATAACAATCCTGATTCAGGTTTTATAAACACTTTAAGATATGGAATGCTAGCTGTTAGATTATTACCCCAAACAAGCATATCAAGTAAGCCATTTTTTTAAAATATATTTTTCTTTTTATATGTTATGTTATAATTTAATAATATAAACAAATGTTAGTAACAACATTTTGAGAAATTATTCTGTAATTTAATATTTATGTAAAATTTGGTTTTGTAGTTTCAACTAAATTTTTTCATGTAATTTTAAAATTATAACTCATAATATATTTAAAGTTATAAAAAAATGTGTTTATATTTTTGGATTACACTTTTAGCTCCAAATTCACATTTGTTAATTAGAAAGTTGACACAGATAGTAATGTAAATTTGTAATATTATTTCCAAATGTCCAGTAGTTTTCTTAAAAATGTTTATAAACTATTTATTTTTATTTTGACTGCCTTATTTTACTTATTGTTTATATTCATGTCTATAACAGATTTAGTATTGAACTTAATCAGTAGCGGCTCGTGAGTAAATTGTCTAGGGATACTGAAGATGGCTTACAGTGATGTAATGACGACGGCTCGGTGTATAATGTCATAAGCTCAGTTTTAATTTCATCTGTAGTACGAGGCTTATTTTTTTCTGCCCCTCTGCCAACCTACGTTCACATTACTTGTTACAATTAAAACTGTCTGGTGGTAGTTTCACTGAATGGGCGACCATTGTTCAAACTACTTATAGGTTTTAGATTTTGTGGCCTTCAATATAAATGGACGAAGAAAATAATATACTTTTCAATTCAGATAAAAATACTTCTATATATTTGTATTTTTAATCAATTATTATTAGCTAGTATTTTTTTTAATAGGAGACAGTTTAAAAATTTCCCCTGATGAGCCGCCACTGAATTTAATTATGTTTATATGTACCCATTAGGGTGTTCCTTAGCCATACAGGGAAAAAAAAATAATGATATATTTTTAGTCTCATCCCCTAAATCGGTGTGAATACATATAAAAATGAACTGCAAGAAATTTTAGGTCAATCAAATAAAGTTAACCCGGGCCGACTTGAAGTTGAAGTTTGAGCTTAATACATTTTTAAATAATTCTAGACATTTTTGGTATTTCCGTAAATATTACTTAAACCGTTATGAAAATCGTATTTTTTCATAATATGTTTTTTCAAGTAAATTAAATTTCCAATATATTTTATAATTCAACATTTTTTGATAAATCTATTTATTTACAAGATGCATAAGCTTTAATCTTAAAATTCACAATTTCACCACAAATATATTATTTACATTTTATTATTTTACTGCAGGTTTACCGTAGGACTAGTCTTGCTTTATAATTTATTATAAGTATTATTTTGTTTGTAATACTCTTTTATTTCAGTTGTGTCAACGTCTTATGTGTAAAGGTTATTATTTTGTTTGTCGTTAGCAATTTATAATAATTTAAATAGTAAAAATGTCAATAAAACTGAGAAGTGATTTTCAAATATTTTTAATCTGATCTCAAATAACACAAATTCAGGGCTTAAAACTTTCAACCAATGGGCAAGTACTTTCTGTATTTTTCTACAATATGAGAACCGTTAAACTTACTACTAGGGAAAGTGCGGCTTTAGCTGTACGAGAGTGTTACATTTTTTGGGGAAAAGCCCGGATTCCTATTCGAGTTATTAATCATTGCATAACTAAATTAATTAACTTGTATGACGAATGGCGTAATTTCCAGAAAATGTTCAAAAAGTTGGTGAATTTTATCGGTTAAGAGAAAATGATTAAAAAAAAAATTAGATTTGTTATTTGATAATGCTCATTCTGATGCGATGAAATTAATTAAAACTAAAGTTGATAAAAAGTTTCTAATAAACCAGCGTTTACCTGGACGTCCTGGTTGTCTCAAAGGAGCAATAAAAGCGAATGAAACGAAAAGAAAAGAAATGTATATTTAAAATTGTGCTTCAACTTCAACATTGCTCGATAATTCATTTGAGCAAAATTTAGAAACTGATAGTCTAGAGAGTAGCGATATATCGGAATTTGAGACCAGCATTAATTCTTTACAGTTAATAGAACCACCAACTAAAAAAAAGAAATGCCGGGGAAAAATAAATTTTATAACATCAAAACTGGCCAGAGCGTTAGATAGATGTCAATTAAGTATTCGAGATTCTGTATATTATGTTCTTCAGGCTACTTCAGAAGCTTTAAATTGTAATATAGACTACTTAATAAATCGAAAAACTTTCCCCAATTGTAAAAAAAGTACACTTCAACAACAACATAATGTATAATTAAAATTACGGTGCCTATATTTTTTAATTTATATTATTTGTTTTATTGATTTTACCCAATATTGTAACTTTTTTTATTATTATTATTAAAAATATTTTTAATTACAATCTACACAACATTTCTGTACAATAAGTAATTTTGATATAAGATATTTACATAGCGAGACTGACAGATAAGGGAGAGCACTCAGTAGTAAAATAATAAAATGTAAATAATATATTTGTGGAGGAATTGTGAATTTTAAGATCAAAGCTAATGCATCTTGAAAATAAATAGAATTATCAAAAAATGTTAAATTATAAAATATGTTGGAAATTTAATTTACTTGAAAAAATACGATTTTCATAATGGTTTACGAAATATTTAGGGAAATACCAAAAAAGTCTAGAATTATTTAAAAATGTATTAAGCTAAAACTTCAACTTAAAGTCGGCACGGGTTAACTTTATTTGATTGACCTAAAATGTCTTGCAGTTCATTTTTATATGTATACACACCGATTTAGGGGGTTAGACCAATAATATTTTGAAATTGAAATTTAAGGAACACCCTAGTACCCATTATACATAGTATTGTGATACCTTTTTAACCACATTTTCAACTAGTAATACTACTCTAAATCATCTAGTTTTCTTAGTAGATTCTGTCTTAAAATAGTATTTAAGTTGTTGATAACATTTATATTATAATATTATATTTATTTAGAAATGATCGAATAAATAAGTATATTATGATGTACTGTATGTATATTAATATTACAATCATATATATATATATATATCATATTATTCATGTATTTTATTTTTTATTTTAATGTATGTAGTGTAACAATATTTGTTTTTTTTAGATTTAATTGTTATTACTGATGGGATGATTACTTTGGCTGACATACAAGTGCTTGATTCCGTTTTAAATCAATTAAGATGTATAAGTGTGGCATGCTCATTTTTGCATGTATCTAGTCAATTTCACCCACATTCAGGCCACGGGAATGTGCCTTACTCTGAGTTGATGCAGCTTATAGCAACAGCCACATCTGGTACTTATCTAAACTCGTTTCCAAAAACAACACTTAATTTAGTTGTTAATTATTATCATGATAAATTCATCATGTGGTCGTTTAAAAGAGGAGATGGTAATGAGTCTTCAAACAATACAACAAATCTTAGTTGCACACCTCCACGTGTTCGCCCCGGTGAATGGACAGTGAGGTATTTATTGATATTTTATTTGCACAATTAATTTATACCTAATATATGACTGATCCATATTTTTAAAAAAGGCCGAAACCTACCAATAAATTAAAAGCATTTTTTTCACATAAAAAATGGATATTGTAAAAATTGCTTTGAAGTAAATAATAATAATTTAAAAATGGTAAAAATATTCTGTCATGTTGTTGAGATGAGTGACATTGTCATTTGATTCTTTGATACTTGGACATAGTATTAAGTAATGGAATCCAATTTATTTTACAAGATCAGCTTTGATGTTTCATAAGCATAATATATTAATATGATAATTTAATAACGCACATATTCTCCTCGTTTGTTATAAACTTAAAATTAATTTATATTTTTTAAATATTAGCTTAACCGAGAGTTTTGCTTATGAGCCAATATATATAAGTTAAAAGTAGTAGCATATAATATAATATAATATTTTTTAATTGTCATATCAACTTATAAGCATCTTTTTATTTCATTTTCAAGCATTTTTACCAAAAGAAATTGTGATCAACATTTATCAAGAAAAATATAACTAAATAAATTATAAAACTTCAAATATCTTACTTAGCTTAAAACTGGCATAAATACATTAAAAATTAATTAAGTATGGAAAATAATTATTTGATCAATAGTATATTTCAAGTATTAAAGTTAATATTTTTTGAATAACAACAAACTTACTATAATCATTAATTCTTCTAATCAAAAAAAATCTTTATTTTTGGTATAAATATCCAATTACATTAATATTTGATTTTCAAACACTTATAAAAAATTAATATCCAAAATAAAATCAGAAATTTATTTTTTGCCAAATTTGAGCCAAACTATTTTAATAATTAGGTAATTATATCAAGTCTAGAAAATACCACAGTGTTGGGCAAATTGTAATCTGATTAATGATTAATGATTACGGTTACATTTTATAATCGTTAATCGCTATAAAAATTAATGTAATCGTTAATCGCAATTAAAAATAATTTTAAATGATTAAAGTAATAATTTAATCATAGTATTGATTACGATTACAAAATGTATTAATTTGTAATCATGATTAATCTTTATTATTTTTTCTGTGATTATTATATTTTATATCTAATTTAAGAATAAAAATTAAGTATACAATTAATTTTACAGTAATACATTTGACACATGATAACAAAATTAACAATTATAAAAAACTAAGCATTTTAGAAACAAAATATTTTTTCATAACAAAATTATTGTAAATGTAAATAAATAATATGATGATGATAACAATATAATTCAAATAATAAGTTTAATTTAATTAGGTATAATAATAAGTATATATTATTTAGTAACAATCATTGTAATAATTCAATGATGTTAATAAAAATAATGATAATATATGTATTCCAACTAAATACTCATAATATTTTATTGTGCGTTTGCCGAACTCTACTGCTGAAGTGCTGAAATTGAGAAAATAGGACGTTTTATAAAAAAAAATACCTTCTAACATGTGTCAGATAAGATAACGCAAATACTCAATTAATGGAATATATATATATATGATAAATGCCTGGTTCTAGAACTTAAATTGAAAGATTGGAAATTCATACTATTTAAAGACTGAATAAAATCAGTGATAACGATTAAAGATTCCAAATGTAATCGCCATTACAGATTACTTTCAAAAATGATTACACGATTAATAACTAATGTAATTTAATAAATTAATCGTAATCGATTTCGTAATTTAATCGTTAATTAATCGATTATGCCCAACACTGAAATACCACTATAAAATATATTGTTAAATAATATCTAGTCTCTGTGGTTATTCGTTCATGAATTACAACAACAAAATAAAACAAACATAACTAAATTCCAGTTTCCCGCTGTTTTTTGTTAGTTTTTTTCCAATTTTTCTCATTTAACCCCAGAGTACTACTAGATGTCTAGGTGTGATTTTATACAAGATACCACCCTCAAAGTGGATTTAAGCATTTATTTTAGCTCTATAACATGACAGACACACAAAACATAACACAATAATGTAAAATTGCTCTACTCAGAATTTAAATAAGAAAATATGCAATCAATACATAACTAATTCAGTTTTATTATTATAGTTAAAATAAGTAGGTATTTTCAAATGTTATTAAATGTTATTAATTATTGTCTCAATTATTTTCCCAACTGTATTACAAAAAAAGTATTGCTACGCAAACTATCTAAATTTTAAAATTGCGGGTTTCGCCATGTCTGTTATACCCATTTCTAACAGTTTAAAGAACTAATAAATAATTAATTTTAGTTGAAAAATTATGATTTGTTTTAGGAATTCAAATTTTTATGGTAACAGACAAACACAATTGGTCTCTAAAAAACAATTTAGTGATCATATCCAAGCAAATCTTGATAATATAGTGTGTTGCCGTTTGCGTGAAGGATTTATTATTGAGGTTTTTACATGACTTGAATTTTCCTATTTTTAGTTGAATAATATTTTCTTGTTTATAACTATAATTTTTTTATTCATATTATTATTAATAAATAAATAATTGTAGGATATACAATACAAAGATGCAGGAAGTTCAACTGTTGTTCCTTACATGAATAATTCTAGTAAACTACAATTAAAATTAATTTTGCCTTGGACTAATCATATTTATATTGAGTATGATATTACTGTGAAATGGCCACCATCATTAAAAAAAAAAATTGAACCAGTTATTATTGAAGAAAAACCAGAATCAGTAGAACCATCTACACCAACAACACAACCACCAGCATCAATACAACTAGACAGTTTAAATATTTATTATACTGTTTCGGTCAAAGGTAAAACAATATACTACAGTTCATTACTCTTACCTAATTATTTATACTGATTCATTTATATTGTTAATTGTAGGTCCATATGAGTTTCTACATGACATAACATGTACTAGAACTAAAAAATCTCAGTTATTGTCAAAAGTACCTAGACAATGCCAATTTCAATTGTCATCCTGCCGATCATCATCAATTTCTGTTGCTACTGCTACAACTACAATAACAAGAAATTTGAACTTGCTGCCAGATAGATCGTACAGTAGTATTGAAAAGAGAGTTACTTCTAAGTATAGACAGGCTTTGATTGCTCGATTTTGGTTAACTATGCGTTCTATAGCACAAACTGATCTACTAGTTAAACATTTGGAAGCATATTCTCCTAGTACAGGTCATTTAATTAATTCTGACAACTGTAATCAACCTTTAGAACAGAATGAAATTATTCAAGATCAGCAACTACAAAAACAAGATAGTCATCAAACAGTAGAAATAGAACCATTATTACAAGTTATACAAAATCTTCAAGTACTAGAAACAACTGACATTTTACAATTGGACGATTCTAGTAATTTAAATAGTAACAACTCTAAAACAGACACAGTGTTTAGTACTGAGAAAACAGAAGCAAACCCGCTTAGTTTTTTGGCTTCTGAAGTTCCAAACAAAAGTCCTTTACATAATGGTGTACCATTATTCTATTATTCGGCAACAAATTCAAACACGTCATTTAGCTTAAAGCAGAGTCAATTTAAAACAGAGTAAGTATTTAATTGCTTTTTTTTATGTTTGTGTAAATTTATAAAATATATAATGTATTTTAGTGATCAACAACAAAGTTACACTGATCAACAACATCAACGATTTGCCGATTTTTGGAAACCTGTTTGTACCTTAGACCCTGATACTCAGTGGCCAAAATGGTTTTCCACTTATAGAATTGGTGGTGGTGTATTATTGCTGAGACATGATCGACCATTGCCACAATGGTATCGTAAGGAAAATACAGATAATGATAGTTATCAAACCCTGACTTGCACTAAATCATCTGTTTCACTTTTCGCTTTGCTCAAGCAATGGTGCACATTTGTTTTAATTGATGAACACTCTTATGTAAAATGTTTAGACCAAAGGTAAAATTGTATACAGATTTTAATATATTTTTATATTGAACTTTTGTTTTTGTGAATAGTGAAACATATACTGATGATGTATCATTTTGTATTGCACGAGTTTCACCTAGACCACCATCTTGCTGTTGTGTTGTACTGCATTTAGCGTTTCAAAGTTGTGTACCAGCTTCAGTCCACCATAAGGTTTAAATAATTAATTGATTATTATTATTAAAACAGTTTATTACATTTACTTTTACTTATAGATTATTGATGATTTGAAAAATAATATTGAACTATTGGATTCAACTACTGCAGTGAAACCGTCTTCTTTTGAAGATAACAATCAAGGGACTGAAGATCAAGAAAATAGGAAAAAAACAATTATTAATAAAGAATTGTTAACACCAAATAAACCTTCAAGACATCAAAGATATGTGTATTTAATGGATAAACCACTTGAGAAGATTTTAATTAGGTAAAGGGTTTAATAGGAATATTGTAATTAATTGTAATATTTATAATCGGTATATATTTTTTAATTTTATTATAATTCAAGATATGAGCGGATTCCTTCAGAATTCACCACTGTCATATTCCCTGATGGCTCACAACCCTCTTCTGCTATAACAACAATAAATATACAAAAGCCGAGATCTAAATTAAATATTGGACCTCCTCTTAATACTGTTCATGAGTCATCAACTGAAGGAGAATCAAAAGCTGTATCAACAACGACTACTCTTTCGCGTTATTTGTATCATAAACGGTGGATATGGAGTAGTGAATGTAGTCGTTATAGTCAATGTAGTAATAGTGTGTGTCAAAAATTACAACTACAATTGCAATTAGCACGTACTCTATCAGTATTGACAAGGTATAATATAGATATAATTATTAAGATTTACTTGTTATAATTGCAAAACATATTGTCTCTACATATATTTTCATACAAATTAAATCACTCATTGCATTACATTTTTTAGTGATTAAATGAGGTATAAAAATTGTATTTTTACTTTGAAAACACGAAACTTGAAGGTGTACTCGTAAAGTTTAAATTTCTATCATTTATAAATTATTTTTAAAATAAAAATATTAGAAAATTCTTCTGCACTTCCATTAAAATATCCAAAAATAACTTCATTGTTGAAGGTCAAAATCATTTGCTTGCGTGGCTGTCATGAAATTGATCAAAGTGTGCTTTATAAGATGATTGATATATTTTCAGTGATTCTTTAGTATATGGCAATTATATAGCTTGAACATGGGAATATTCATCTTATTTTATATAATATCATCTCATGTAATTACTTAAGTTATCAATTTATAAATGCTAAAAAATGAACATTATATTATTTTATGATTTATTGTTTTTAGAATAAATTGGTTTTAATAACCTAACTCATCACTTATTTAATGCAGAATTTATTTATTTTATTATTATTAGTATGAAACCAAACAATAATTTGTAGTTCAGGTATGTTAAAACAGCACAAAGATTTCTTTAAAGATGTGTATGTTTAATATTTTACATGTCAGGTATTTAACTACTTTAAGCTACTTTTGAAACATTAAGTCTACCTGATTAGTGTTTTCAGATGTATAAAATATTGTACAGTCAAAACATTCCTTATAAATGAAAAAAGAAGGTTTATTTCAAAAATATGATCTATTCAAATGTTGACAATTCTGTTTGTTAATATACATACCCTTTAGTTAAACAGTACTTAATGTTTTATTTTACCTTGATGTCAGCTATACTATTTTATTTATAGTGCTAATAACTAATGCATGTATTTAAAAAATACAATTTTATATTAAATTTAATATTAGGTTATCTATATATTTTTGATCTATTTATTTAATTTTTTAGAATACGATTGAGAGAAGGTTTCAAATTTGCACACTCATCTGCTGGTATTATAAACATGGTTTTAGAAGTAGACATGATAGAAGTTAGTATACCATACATCATATTTTTGTAACTAATCACTATAGATTAAAATAACAAAAAAAAAAATGTAAAGTTTAAGGTTTAATTGCGTACAGAATAGTATTAAGTACAAACATTTTATAATGCATTTAGATGATAATTTAATTTATAGTCAAATTATTTTTTTGCTACAAGTTTTTGTTGGTTAATATTTATTATATATCTAGAAAGTTCATAATTTGTATATGAAATATAAATAATTGCTTATTTACTTAGTACTTGATACCGCTATATTCATTGTTACACCTATAGTATCAAATAGTAATTTTTATTGGTATGAATAAAAAAATAAATATATCATATCATATCTAAGCTATCACAAAATTATATTTACTTTAATTTTACCAGAAAACAATTTTTATGTTTTAAAATCTAATAATTTACTTCCATATAAAATAATAAAATATTAATTTTACGGGAATATTAAAATTAAAATATACATAATTATTAAGTTAAAAGATTTATAATTGAAGATTAATAATTTATAAATAATATTTAATATCTCTTTATATTTTATATTATAACTAAAAGATTTATAAAAATAATTAATTAGTTAAATATTTAAAAATAAGCTAGTTATTCTTTAAGAAATAAATGAATTATATTATATTCTAGGGATCACCCCACTGTCCTAGTACGCCCACAAGTCATTGTGTCATCCAGTATGTTTTATTTCCGCCTAACAAACTACAAAAAGAGCAACAAAAAACTTATGAATATAATAGTGTTTTTGATCAATTAAACATGGAAAACAATGACGATGAAAGATCATCAATATTGTCAATTGATGAGCAGCAAAAGTTTGAAAAACGTCAAAAACAAGGAAAACATATAGTTTCCTTTGCCGGTGATAACAATGATTGTTGTTTAAAACATAGAACAGAAGACGAATATCAATTAATAACAGAATGTTGGATTGAGCCACAACATGGAACAGTGGTGGTTAATAAAACACAAAATTATAATTATATGTCTGGATTGATGTATGAACAATTAGCAGATGCGGTGAGTAAACAACAATTGTTTATTTAATTTTACATATATTTATTTATTTTAAGATGAATGGATGGACTACTATTTGTAAATAATTTATGCTAAAGTCTCATTAACTTGAATCTCAAGAAGGGATAAATATTAATTTAACTGTATTTTATTGCGTTATAGTACAATTTATCAGTATTTTTCAATTTATATACCTAAAATATAACTTAAAAACACTTCAAGGGGTATGTAAAATATTTGAGTTATTAAGGCTTTTGAGATATTTAGGTTTTAGTAATTGCAACTCGACTGTATAACTAATCATTCTATGCACATTAAAGAGGGAACACATAAAGCATTTTAGCATTTACTATACATGATAACATTTTCGAAATATTTTGACTTTTTTTGAACTATTTATAGGCATTTGAATAAAAACATTTGTTAGTTTTTTTTCTATAAATGTTAATAAAATGTTTTCATTGGTTCAAAAAGTAAAAATTAAATAAGGTCAGGTGGGGTAAGTGAAATACCAAATTTACAATTTTAGCTTTAACTGATTACTACATTTATATTTTAGTATTTATGGCATTAGAAGTAGATGATAATAGGATATATATTATATAAAAAATCAAGAATATGTTCTTAAAACTGATCTACTATCATTACTTAAAAACAAAAAAATAAACTGAATTATGCACTTGAGCCAATGGATAGGGCAAGTGAAAAATAGTCAACTAACTAGTATCCAACATTCATATTTCAATTACTAGGTTAATTTTTACCATTACTACATGATTTAGATAAAAAAAAAATCAAATTATTTTCTATGCTGTGCAAGTGAAACACATTATGCGCTTCCCCATATTGATTTTAAACACAAAAGTGAGTAATGGGGCAAGTGAATAATATTGATCAATTATATCAGAAAATTACAAAAAAGAGTAATTTTTAATGTCTCATTGTAAAGTACAAATATAATAAGAATACTTTCTATGTTTTGAAGATCTAGTTTATGAAAACATCTAAAAAGAAATGTAATGTTAATAAAAAAAAAAGTATACATTATGATAACAGACCATATTTTTATTATGTGATAACATAAATTGTATATTTTATGGTAGAGTGTAAATCATAATTTTTCTGTATTTAAAAGAAATTTTACATATATATTACAGTGAGACTTTTAGTTGAATCATATTTTTGTATTTTATATGACACAATTAGCCACTTATCTCACCTGACCCTACAAGGCTCTTTATAAATTGTTGTAATAGCAGTTGGAAAATGTTGAATATGCTTTTTTATAAGCATTCAAAGTGAACATTTTGACAAATTCATCAAAATCTCGAAAATTTCCGAATTATTTTGTTGTTAAAAATGTATAACATTTTCAAATTGTATAGCCTTCACTATAAATAACTAATAATCCTTAGATTGAAAATTTAAAAGAGGTTTCTAATAATAGTTCATATTGTAACCAAAAAAATCTATAAAATATATAAACACAGTTTTTTTATAGATATTTTATGTTCAAATTTGTTTAAACAAAGAATGACAATTTTAGTTATTTTGTTGTAACTTAAAAATATAAGTCGTAGGTAATTGAAATTTTTAAAGTATATTATTATATTGTATATTGTAAACAGACAATGACATTTTCTTGGCAACAATTAATTCAACATACTGAATGACTAATAATGTCCACTTAAATAATTTATACAGTTATATTACTATAAAATATTCTTAGTAATATAGGATGATAGTCAGTCTTCAATCAGCATTGTTTCTTGTAATCAATGATTTTATATTAATTTAAATTTAATATATCCATTACAGAGACCCTTATAGACACCTACTGTACGGTAGAGAGGTATTTACACACATGCCCACCTTTTTATTAATTGATAACAGTTATTGTAATTTGAAGTATTCACATAATATGTTGATTATTAAGTATCTCCAGGAGCGGACTAGAACCCAGTCAACCCACTATTATGAAAAAAAATTGGCACTATACTATTATAATCTTAATTTTTGACTTTTAGTTACTACTAATACTTTGTTATTTATATTGTGCTTTAAATCATAAATCATAAGTAAAATCTAGAGTATAAATGTGATAGATCGATGGTTAAAATAGAAAATTCCCAGAAGTTTTCATAAGTCGGAAATCGGAATAAACAAAAAAAAGAATCAGGATAAATGGGAATTTTTACTTTTTAGGCAAAACTAATATTTTACAAAATGTTTGAAGTACCAATTAAATTTAATCTTAAAATGAATAACTAATAAATATACACTAAAAATTAACAAAATTATAGTAAAATGGTCGAAAATTGACAAATAAAAATGTATGTTTTCAATTCCCTGATGTATGAAAAGAATTTTGTACTTGAAAAGTGTTGCCAGAGATTTCCGAAAAAACGATGCATTTTGCATTAAATTTCACTTGCTCTAGTTATAAGTACTTGAAGTTTAGTTGAGTAGAGTGGATCATGTTGGTACACTACGATCTACCAAGTTATTCTAAATAGATGTTCTGAAATAATCATCAAAAATAATAAAATATTATACTAGATGGATTATTTTGTACCAGCCCTGGGAAGATAATACCGTAAGTGCGGGATACTTTGCTCCAAATATATTTCTTTTTTAGTTTAAACCCATACTATAGCTTCAATAACAAAGATAAAAATTACCTGTTCTCGTTGTTTTATATTTATAGATGTTGAGAGGTAAGAACAATTCAACAAAATCTGAATGTCATACTAGGTGACTTACTTATTCCCAAAAATTTGGAGCAAAGTAAAATATATTGCAGGTTACATTGCACAATGATTAAAATTACCTTACTTTAATGCATATAATAAATATTGGTGCAATGTTGTGCTTGTATTTTAACTAATTTGAGCCTATACATAATAATATAATTTTTTTTTTTTTTTAGTTGATTAAAAGTCTTTTTTTAATACATTTTAAATTAAATTTTAATCCCCTAGATTTTGGACAACTTGTTCGTCATGAGTTTTTGTGTTTTTGAAAACAACTATTTTCGTGGCGTACATCTTGGAGGCGAACTAATAGATTGATGTTCGAAATGTTTGATAAAATTTGTAATTTTAATAAGAACAATATAAAAAAAAAACTACAATCTCTTATCTCAAACTCATAATGTGCTACGATTGATATCAATCAATATTTTTTTTTGGAGCAATGTTTAACCCCTGGAGTAAAGTATCCCGCCCTTACGGTATGACATTGGCCCACTGTGCAATTTCACAGTAGTACATTGGCCTAGTCTACCTCTGGGTATCTCACAAGCAAGTCGCAAGTACATTGATAAAAGCACTGTTTAAATAGATTAATGTTCATTAATTGATTTACAATCAATTGCAATTACAAAATCTATGAAGGAATTGAATGCAAATGGGATTATAAACAAATGATTGACTTGTGAACAATTGTTATAAATTACATTTTGACTATTGACTGTTCGAAATATACTCTTTAAAAAAATTAACATAGTTGTGAATGTATTATACAGTAGTATCGGAAAATAAATGTAATTACTTATCATGGCCTATTTAGTTATAACATTATCAATAGATTTACGTATACTACAATAAAACATTATAAGTGTTTTGTAAATATTCTTTGTGTGTCTAAGATATTTAGACATAGATAATATGTATTGAGTCATAGATAATATAAAAAATATAGTTATAACTCGTATAGAAGTGTGGATATAATATAAGAAAATAGAATATTATATTATATTGTTTTGAGGATTGTAAAACCACCTGTCTGCACATAGGTTTTATAATATGTTTGTTGATTAAGTTATTAAATGTAATGCCTAAGTCACACCTATATAAATGCGTTAGTATACAGGATAATGTAAAAAAATACAGGCAAAGGTACTAACTACTAATCAGTTATCACTAAATAGGAATTAACATAAATCGATAATAACAGTTACTATGGGTAAATGGAAGTATAATATAATATATATATTTTGTCTGATATTAATAGCAATTTTGAAATAGATTAAAATAAGCTTTGTAATAGTAGTAAAGTACGAACGAGGAAGGAAGACGTGTTGTATTATTTCATTAATCCACCTTATTTTTTTGTCATCATCGCGTTCTTATCTTTATAACTAAACAAATAAACAAATATTTATTCATCGATAACAATACCGGGTTTTCGACCCTCCTAGTGAGGTGCGTTATTGGATAACTGCTTGTTTGCTGTGTATAAACTTCGTCATTGTCAACGCGTATGTTAAAATATTTATCACGTACTTACAGATAATACGTAAAAAAAAATTAAAACTTTAATATTACACTGACGAAATAATACGAAAATACGTTCATCAAAATATATCATAATATGTACATTATTTGTATTAGTACCTATTTATACGGGTGGGTGATTATATTAATACTTATTGTATAGGTATATACGTTTTATAAAAAAATTTAGTTTAGTCATAGTTATTAATTAATTTCTAATTTTCTTATTCTTATTCTCTCGTTAATGACCTCTTCGGCGGTTAAATGCATACCTACTACAAATTACAATGTATTGACAACACGTATATCCATTCAATCTATCTTATAATATGGCTGTGTACATATTACTATACTTTTCAAAATAGCAAATATTATGTTCAGAACAATCTATTTTAATATATTATTATCAATATTTTAGCGCAATTACCCATAATAAAAATTAAAGGTAAGAATATTAAATAGGGCCTCATGTATGCTTTTTTTTATCTTTTAATTTATGCATGTTATGAACACCTATTTCATAATGTACAATTGTTAACAGCTTCCGTGTTGTTAAGATATATCAATATCATCTTCAATCGAGGGTTAAACACAAAAAAAACCCATAGACGATTTATATACAATATAAAATGACACTTGTAAAAGTTATTAGTAACCACTATAAGGTATTTTCATGTTTTTATATACCTAATGATAAAAATAAAGTGTAGAACACTCAACATCCTGCGTGTGTATACCACTATACTGTATACTTAGGACCGGTGGTGTATTTACGGCAAGAGTTCCATGAGATCCCAACCTCCACCCCCACCATTGGCAATTGATGGATTCAACAATGTTAAATTTCGTAGTTTTACGAGATTTAAAAAAAAATGTATGCAAGTTGTTATTAGTGTAATTTAAAAAAATCTTATTTCAATCACAATACATTTTTATGAGCGTCTGAAGTTATATTGACAAAATTCGTTAAAATCACGAATATTTGTGAATTATTTTGAGTTAGAAAATTTTTAGTTTTTTATGCATAACATTTGAAAATTTAATACAAGTTTTATTACAAAAAATAAGTTTACTAAAAAGTCAAATTAATTTTTGTAAGTGTTTAAATTTTATCGACAGGATATTCACTTGTAAATTAAAGATTTCTCATTGAACGATTTTCTTATTGTATTGTAATTCAAAAACGAATATCCGTAAATACTTGAGATTTGCATAAAATCTTTATTTTATAATTTCTACTATACATGATTCAATTATCAAAATATCTTAACTTGTTTTGAACTATTTATGGACATTTTAATTCATTTTTTTTCTATAAATGTTAGTTAAATTTTTGTCGGGTCAAAAAGCTTTAATATTGAATACAAAGCTGAAGGTTCTCCATAAGTTTCTATAATAGCAGTTGAAAAATATTAAAGATATAATATTATAGACTGAAGAATCCCTTTTTAATAAAATGTTCATCAAATATTTGTGTTAGCTATGTTATCTTTTCTATACACATGGTATAGTTTTAAAATATTTTCTTTTTTTAATATTAGCTATTTATAGATATTTTCAATTTTCAATTTGTTTTAGTGTTTTTTCTATAAATATTGATATGTTGATATCGCTTTATCAAACAGCTTGAAAATTTAATATAGAGTATAGGTACCTCTTATATTGTTATAATAGAAGATATCAATTTTTATAGCTGAGGATTAAAAATTTAGCACAGGATTTTTCATAAGTAACTAATATTGTAACCAAAAGATCTAAAAAATATATTTACTCAGTTTTTTTTATAGGCATTTCGAGTTCAAATTCGTGAGAAATTAAATATTTAAACGAAGCTAATTAAAAAAAAAAATTTTATTTTATCTTTTATTCTAAAATTAACTGGAAAAAAGTTCCTGTACAATAAATTAGATAGTCATGTATTATGATATTCGATTTTTGACCTAAAACCTTGGTACTTGTTTATAATATTTTGAATACTTTGATAATTTTATTTTAAAAATTCGTAAATTCAAAGCTGTTACACGTCTTACGCTGGCCTACGAGTGTTAATATTTTTATACTTAGATTATGTCGTTTTTATAATTGACCAATTGAATAACCCGTCTTAACCGTGTGTGAATATGTAGGTGTAGCTCAGTTTTATTGTTCACGGGAAAATCGGCGTCAGTGCACTTAGCTTAGTAAAATAATTCGACCTACCTATATGGGCTGCAACTGCAAGTCGCGCATTAGATTTACCTCTTGGTATATTTTTTAGCATGCTTTAAATTCCTTACTCTCTTAACTTTTATAATATCTCCAAAAACAATCTCTGAGATTTTCGTCAGAGGTACATTTGGTTTTAAGATATAGTTTCTTTAATCGAGACTATTAATCGCAACGAATTGATGCATATTGTTATTATACCTGATCTGCTCGAGTAACAATAGGCAACCATTTACAAATAATACTAATTTCTACTATTACTATTATAATTTGCAACCAATGGCAATCATTTACAAAAAGTTTCAATTTTCACCGTGAATCTCAAAATTCTTGTTTGAAGACCACTTTAAAATGTGAATTTTTGAAAATCTTTTCTTATCTTGAGTCTTTACATCATAAAACGAAACTACTGACCAAAGTGCATACTCATAGTTTTGGCGGTTCCAGATAGGCGATGATGAATCTGTCAGTTAGTCAGGGCTGGCTAGGGTGGCGGGAGAGCAATCCCCGCATGGGCCTGTCGAAAATTTAAATGCTTGAATAAATTTGGGTCGATAACTTATAAATATTTTATTATGAGCCCAAAACTGGGCCGAATTTTCTGTTTCCCCGGAGCCAATTTGTATTCCCGGTCCGCCCTTAGTCAGGACAAGTTTTTTTATAGATATAGATGAAGGAAAATTAACAGTAAATGTAATTTAATAAACTATTGTATATTATAAATGAAAGTACTTATTAATTGATCAATTAATGTTCGAAATTTGCAGCCAAAATGTTCCCGAAAATATCTAAACGAAAATTATATAAGTAATCAAATTAAGCCTATAGAAATGCTTTTAATGCCAAAATGTTGCAAGATTGAATTATTTTTACTTATTTATAAAAATAATAATATATGAAATGGGTGTGTAACGAAATGAGTATTACTATAACATTGACAAAGAATTGAAAAACCGTCGCATACCCAACCTTAAAACTATCAATATAAATTTTACCATTTAGATTAGATGATTATAAATAAGTATTAAGTTCTACACTCAAGATGTTCATAAAAAATATAATTCAAAGTACTTAGGTACCTACTATATTATGACTTAACTGAATAGGAAATCGTACGATTATGTTGATAAAAAATTAAAAATTAAATTAAACGTAAAAACATTTTATTAAGTATGTAGTAATGGTATAAAGCACTAAAATAACGGAGTTCTTCGATTATATTTCATATTCAATTAAATGTATTATTCCTTAAGAAAAACACTTGAAATACGATAAGTAATTAACATATAACAATTATAACATCTAAATATTTAATAATTGATAACTTTGCTATACATTTTTAAAAAGTAACTGCATTCAATTTACATGTTGATTGCTTTATAAGAGAAAATTAATTAAGTTTTTCATTTTGGGTTACCTACATATAGGCATATAACAAAGTGGGAATGAGCTTGAACATGAATAACATTTTTTAAACTAAATACAATTTCGAAGCTTCAAAATTCTATTTTCGAATTTGGACAATCAAAATTTAAATCAAATTGATGAAATAAATATTATTGGTTAAAAATGAAGTTTTTGTAATCAATATATCCGACAACAACCATTAAACGGTTTGATTAACTAAATAACCGTAGGTACCATGTAAAATTATGTATCCATATTATTATCGAAGTATTTATATTATGTGGTAATATCTTGGCACGCTGAAATTATAACAATTTAAAATATAATGTTAACATATTCATCTCGCGATAAGATTATAGAAAATTACATTGGAATTATGTAACATTATGATTATGTAAACATATTTAGTGTTAATAGATATTCAATGTAGGTACTTTTTATAATAATGAATAATATACTACGTAGGTAGATATAAAATAATACTACCAAGTGTCCAAATTGACTACGTATACTTAAGACCTAAGTATACCTACAAAATAAATTAATACACATAATAGTTAAAACATTTTTAAAGAGCGACAATTATTGGTGACTAAAAAGCACGGCCACTTTAACAAGTTTCACATAGTAATAATAATAATTCATTTATTTATTTATTTAATTAACATTAGGTACGTTATTCTTATATTTACGTCGTTTTAGATTTACATTTTCCAAGACTACAACTTCACAAACCCATCTTTTTAAACACAAAATGTAATTTATTATTTTTTAGACTTAGTACTAAC
The DNA here is from genome assembly GCF_005508785.2 of Acyrthosiphon pisum. Taxonomy (NCBI): domain Eukaryota; kingdom Metazoa; phylum Arthropoda; class Insecta; order Hemiptera; family Aphididae; genus Acyrthosiphon; species Acyrthosiphon pisum. Next base: position 36,972,947 of record NC_042493.1, on the reverse strand, counting down.
CAATTTAGAAATATCTATTTGATATTTATACATAATGTAAATATGTTTTAATAATTGAACTAGTTTTAAAGATGGATACATATTTTAATCAACTTCCTTAATTAATAACTCACAAATAAGATGCAGTGAACTTGAAATAGTTTATTTTTCTGTTTAAAACATAGAACTATTCAACTATGGTATAGGACATAGGTAATTGATAATATGTCACCTATTCAAAATATTTTGGCTAAGCATATTTATTAAAATTTTATATTTCGATTTTTTTAAATTTTTTTTAAAATTATGTTGATAAAAATATTGTTTCTCTGGAAATAAACTTGGTAAATTAATAAAAAATTCCTCATTAGTTATTATATATTTAAACAAATTTACAACAATTAAATCACAAAACCACGTAGTTCTATTTTTTAGATTCTGAGCGGAGCGATTAATATATTAATTTTACCAATACCTATGTGTTTTTTTTCTGTCAACAACTTTTGGAACAGTAAAAATGTTTCAATTTTCATCAACAAGCAAGTGAGACTAGTTGGTACTTTAGGGGGGGGGGGGGCAATTCGTTTTCGTCGGGAAAAAAAAATTAACAAAAACATTTTTCCGCGAACCCAGATTTTGTTTTTTAGTGTAACTCTAAAAATATAACTGAATAAAGATGAAATTTCTTTTGAATGTTTATGTTATATATTTCTATGCATCATAAGATTTTTGAAATATTACTAATTTTTTGAGCTATTTATTAGTATAAAACAATTTCAAGTTTTATATTTTTTTTTAACTATTGTCAATACAAAATTTTTCGGTCTGTCAAAAACCTGGAAAATGTAATACAACGTTCCTCATAAGTAAAGCGCGGATTTTTATGCACTTAAAAGTATCGAAATATGCCATATAATATGCTGTAAAAATCATGAAAATATGCAAAAAATATGCAGTCAAAATCATGAAAATATGTAAAAATATGCAGTCAAAATCATAAAAATATGTAAAAAAATATGCAAGAATTTTTATTTATTTAAAATGTACAACAAAACTTATAATATAAATAACTTTAACGCCTAAAAAAAAAAATTTAGGAAATTTTCTGACCAACATAATTTATTATTAAAATTAATAGTCATATGCATTTCAAGTTTCGGCATATTCACTATTTACAGACAACGACAACCGATGTAACCGAGTGCCC
>NC_042493.1:36965667-36971340 GCF_005508785.2 Acyrthosiphon pisum | reverse complement strand
TTAAAATGTTGACAAAATTGATCAAAAACACGAAAATTGGTAAATTATTTCAAGTTAAAAATTCATAAAATTGTTATCTAAGTTTAGAACATTTAATACAACATTCGCCGATAAGTTTTTCTAAATTAAACAAAAAAAAAAAAGTTTACCTGAAAGTCAAACTAATTTCTTACGAGATTTTGAAGGTAGGCATGGATATTCACACGTAAATTAATAAATTCTAATACAACGATTATCTTATTTTGTCATTATTGAAAAACTATATTAAACGTAGGTACTTGAAATTTCCATCAAATGTTTATTTAAAATTGTCTGTACATGGTAAAATGGTTACATTTTCAAAATATTTTTACCTGTCTTAAGTTACTTATAAACATTTTTATTTTTTTTTTATTTGTTCTATAAATTTCAATACAATTTTATTCGTTTGGTCGGCTTGAAAATGTAATACAAGGTACCAAGTTGTAATAATAGCAGTTGATAAATACTAAAGATCCTTAGGCACGATTTATTTTATAAGTATTTAAAGTTCAAATTTATTGTAGTTAAAATGATTAAATGTTCAATTTTTATAGCTAAGGTTGGAAAATTTAAAACAAGGATTTTCATAAATAATTCATACTGTAACCAAAAAATTAAAAAAATATACAAATTAAATAGTTATATTTTAGTTTTTACATTCATTTTAAGTTCAAATTTGGACGATATTACATATTAAAACCAAAAATTACGATTTTAGTTATTTTGTCGTGGTGATTTAAAAATATCATTCGTGAATATATTTTTAGAGTATTATTATTATATTATTATTATTATATTTCTTACAAAGTACACACAATGACATTTACAAATGTAATTTTTTGGCAAAAATTAATTTAACGTACTGTTGTAGGTACGCATGCCTAATAGTAAAATAAACGACTTTTATCATCAAATATTTCGTCTTAATTTCTGTCTTAGCTCAGTATGGTTTTCCGTATACAATGTTTTATATCAATGAATTCAAATGTAAAACCACCCATTACTGTACAGCAGATTGACCCATTTACCCGTTTTTTTATAATCGTGTTTGAAATTCGTATTTTGAAAAATTGGTAAATTAAAGAAAAACTAATGATTTTCTCAATCAATTTTAATAATTTATTTTAAACATTATTTGTAGAGAATTTCGAAATATTATAACATTAATTTAAATTGTAATTATTATTTTTTATACACTAGCTGTGTACCTACAATATTGAGTATTAATTTATTTTAATCAATTTGTACGGTATGTCGGTATAGTGATTAGGTCTTATACAATATTTTGGCAAAAATTAGTTTTATCCACTAAACTAATAATACTAATAATATAAATATAATATAAGATAACCATAATAAATGGATAGGTAGAATGATTTATAAATTAATTCAAATTTAACACATCCATTACAGTGACCTAATGAATATTATATTTAAATATTTAATGGTATGAAGAAATAAGAATAGCATATAATATGACATAATATATTTCTAAAAATAATTTTGATAAATATAATAAAAATGACGAATATTTTATCTTTACCTTGTTGTTTAGTAGATGGTCCATTTTTTTAATTTGAATTAATATCTAATGAAAATAAATAATTAATATAAAAAAGTAGGTATACATGTATAATTTGATGTACATTAATATTTATTGAAGGTTGGTCCATGATTAATGAAAATTGTATGAATACATATTTAAATTAAAAATATTTAAGAATCAGTCGAAGTTAGTTATATCTTAGAGTTATAGATATGTAAGTATATGTAATAATGAAATGTAATGTCAAGAAAAATAAATTGCATAGAATCAGATATTAGAAAAAGTTCATTTTTTGAATTTGAGTAAGATCATTAATTTTTTGAGTAAACTCAATGTTAACATTATCTTTGTTATGATTTATATTTTGAGTTTATAACTCCATGTGGGACGTGATTGTATTATTAAATATTTCTCACAAACCAAACATAAGAGTTAACTCCATTTCCTATATTTTTTCTTTTTTGAGGTTTACACGAATAAATAAATAATTTTGATTTGTATTTGTTAAAAAAAAATGTAATGAATTATAAAAATCCATTCTTGAAATTGTATTCAACTGATATAAATAAATATATATATTATATATTATCAAATTTGAAATACTAACGTATGCACAACCACAGCGATATGTTATAAATTTATAATATTATAGTTTAATGCACTTAATTAATATCTACTATTACTGTCGCTATTTTTGTTTTAAAATATTCGTTTTCGTCATCGTAATAGTCTATCTGTAGCCACAGTGTCTTTCAAACCGATTAAAATATACAATTCGAATGTGCACAAATACACAGAATAAAGTAATATAACGTACAAAGTAAAATATGTATCAATACGATCATATTATTATTATTATTGCATGATTAATTGGTGCGATCTGTAATGTGTATATTATGCAAAACTAGTGTGTTTTGTTTAAGGCACGCGCAAAGTAGGTACTCGTGAATCTTGACAGGAGCCGCCGAATCTTTTCGTGTTCGTAGAATTTCAGTGTATCGTTGTCTCATCTTTTACGACTTGCCGGCGTTCTGATCGTGTAATATTATTGTATTTTATTATTTGTTCTTTTGTCGAGTATTATACCTACATTTCGTCATAATTTGTTTATTCTTCATCAAACTGACAAAGTATTACAATCGCTATCAGTTTTTTAGTAGAAGGTTTTATATTATTATTACACGGTTCTATAAATTTCGTTATACGCGTTCGTCTACGACGTACCTTACCTCTGTATCTAAACGAAACCACTCGAAAGATAACGCTCAGGCACTTACTTAAATATCGCGCGTATTAGTCAACCGGCGTGTGTGTTTTTTATTTGTTGGTACGTTATCTCTTGTTTGAGCCTGGCTCTTGAAACGGCACACTCGCAGTATAAAAACGCCACGCCGGACGGTTTTAGACTCATAACGCATTTGGTGTTGGATCGTCACACACCAATTATAGCGTTCAGTAATTTTTTTTCGTTTAGATATTTTACTCTTAGGACGCGAGTTGTTTTCTAAAGTAAAAGTGTTTAGTTGGTTTTTCAGTTTTTTTTGTTTTTAATGTGTAAATTGTTTTCGTTTCTTTCCGTTCGTTTGTTTCAACAACACTGTCACGTGGTTTAACGACCGTTTGTCCAATCAGTTGGAAGTTTGGATCAAGGCATGTTTTATGTTTTTACGTTTGGTATAAAATAGAAAATTATCTTTTTAATATCATACTGTGCCAGATCTAACTCTTCCAGCTGATTGGACTCGGTGAATTTCGACTGTTTAGTATTAAAAAAGTGATCATTTTGTCGTATTATTAGCACCAAATAATGTAAGATCTCAATGAATTTAATCAATTTTTTTTCTTTGTTTTATTTATTTATTTATTTTTATTTTTACTATAAACATCTATGTATTTATTAAATAATGTATTTTGTATATTTTATATTAATTATAATTTATATTAGATAGGTACATTTTAATGTCTGTATGAAACGCATACACAGTAGGTATCCTTACTTTTATTGTTTTATCAAAATTTTATTTTTATTTTTAATCATTTAACATCAAATTCAGTTCAACCCAATTACATAAATAAAAAATAAATTACACAGCGCTTGGCCTACGTATTTATTTTAACTTTAAATCAACATTCTCACATTTTAAGTTTAATATCAAAACTTGAGTAGGTACTTTCTAAAAATTTGATGTAAATGAATTAATGATAATTAAAAATAAAATTGAATTCTTAGATAAGAGTACAAAAAAAAAAAAAAATGTAAAGAGCCATTGAATGTGTAAACATTTAATCATATTTCATGTCATGTAGGTATTGAGATTTTTGTAAAAAATATATATATATTGATAGTTTTTTACACATTTCATTTACGCAAAATATTGGCCTGAAGACATTATAATTTATTCATCTAGATCAGGCCAAGATCGTTTCTAGCGTATTTTCTCATTATTTCTCACTAATAATTGAATTATTTTATTTCTTCTTATTGTTTGCGAGTCGTTTATGAAATGTGTACCTATCTCAATAATTATATAAGTTTTGTGAGATTGTAAAATATTTTTAAATTAGTAATAGCAGCAGCGGCCTTAATTATATATATATGTATTCATACATATTATATACAGAACATGTGAATTCATGAATTAAGTGGAGAAGTAGTCTGTTCACTATATTTATTAAATATAATAAAATATTTTGCAAATACGCACAAAGTGAGATTCAACTCCTCCAACTTAATTCAGTCACTACGCACTACGAAGATCTACGGAGATGGCCGCTGCTAAACTAGTACCTAGTGTAAATTATAAATAGTATTAAAATGTATTGCTATTCAAATAATTTAATTTTTCTAACTATGCCTTAAATTATCTGAGTTATCAAATTTTTACAGTTTATGTTATAATATTATTTCAAATTGTAAAGTTGTATCGACATTTAAAACTATTTGTTTTCTTGTTATCAAATGGATTTATTTAAAATATTGCGGACTAATAATACTAAATGTACAAAGATATTGAATAAGTATCTCATTATTTAAATAAATGACATATTATATAGGTTTCAATGTTTATAATTTGTCTGCTATGTACAATATAATAAATGTCTGTTTACTAATATTGAGTACTTGAATAATTTAATAAATAATCTAAGTCACGGTATTATCCTTCCATTCATCTTTTTGGTATGAACAATAATAATTTTATGAAATTTTGAAATATATATTGATTCAATTACATTCTTAAACATTATTCATTAAAAGTGATTTTAAAAAGTGTATTCACTTAATTTATTACAAATGATGTAAAAAATCTATAAATATATTTGAATATTTTTATAGAAACAGAAATTGTGTACAAATAATTATATATAAATTGTATTTGTTGAATACGGATATGAGTCCTATAACATAGATATATAAGCATTGTGTGCAAAAAATATAATATATTAGCCAATATTAGTATTTGATTTTAATAATACATTTAGTATTATGATGAAAAAACTTAAAATAAAATAAAGATTAAAGTGAACTATCAAAAAAATCAAACACTATATAAGGCAGCATATCAAGAAATAATTTATTAATTATTAGTTTATGAATTTTAGTTATTATAATTAAGAATAATAACTATTCAAGATGTCAGTTGCAATCGTTAATTTAAGTTTAAACATTTTTTTTTAGTTAAACAGCACTTTTAGTTGTTTATTATATGAGTAGTGCACCTAGAGATTTTTATTTTATAAAAATAAATAAATAATATACCTATACAGGAATGTCGGTATTTAAATAATAATTTTTTAGATTTTGAACGAAGTGATGAATGTATTGATTTTACAATGATGTGTGTTTTTTTTTTTGTTTTTTTTTTTTTTTTTTTTTTGTGTCTGACGACAACTTTTGGAGCAGTAAAAATGCTTCGATTTTCAAAAGTTGTACCTTTTCTGAAAGGAAAGTGAATCTAGTTGGTACTTTGGGGGGTCAAAAGTGAAAATTTCCCAATACTTTTCAAAAGCGGCAGGAAAAACCTTAAAAAAATAACGGAAAAACGCGAATTTTTACGCAAAACCAATTTTTGACAAAAACGAAAACTTAATTTTACTGTAACTCAAAA
>NC_042493.1:36963062-36965617 GCF_005508785.2 Acyrthosiphon pisum | reverse complement strand
AAAAAAAACTCAACCGGACTAAGACAAAAAATTTTAGGAGTGTTTGAAATTTAAATTTTTACAAAACCGCATTAAATAACGGTTTAGCCTCAAACGATTTTTGATATTTGTTATTATTCAAAAAGTATGAGTCGTAGACACTTGAAAATTTTACCAGTTGTTTAAATTGACATTTTCTTTATATAGTTTTATTTTCAAAATATTTCACTAATTTTTAATCTATTTATAGGCAATTGAAATAATCGATTTTTTTTGATTTTTTTTTATAAATGTTGATAAAAAAAAATTAGCTGGGACAAAATACTTGAAAATTTAATAGAAGGGTCCACATATGTTGTTCTAACTCCCATTCAAAAATTATAAAAATACATAGCCACAATTTTTTTTTATAAGCATTTAAAGTTCAAATTTTGACTAAATACGTAAAAATTACGGCAATGTTCAAATAATCTTATACAGAAATTCATAAAAGTTTTTCTTTTTAATTCTAAGATTTGGAAATTTAATACAAGGCTCCTAACATATTTTTACAATAGCAGTTGCAAAATAAAAGGCATACATTGTCACAATTTTTATTTATAAGCATTTAAAGTTCAAATTTTGACTAAATACGTAAAAATTACGGCAATGTTCAAATTATCTTAGACAGAAATTCATAAAAGTTTTTCTTTTTAATTCTAAGATTTGGAAATTTAATACAAGGCTCCTAACATATTTTTACAATAGCAGTTGCAAAATAAAAGGAATACATTGTCACAATTTTTATTTATAAGCATTTAAAGTTCAAATTTATACGAAATATGTCAAAATTGCGAAAATTTGCAAGTAATTTAGTGGTTGAAAAATCGTAAAAATTTTTTATTTTATAACTAAGCTTTTAAAAATTGGTACAAGGTTCTCCATAAGTTTTCTTAAATATCTGTAAAAAAACTCAACCGGACTAAGAGAAAAAATTTTTAGGAGTGTTTGAAATTTAAATTTTTACAAAACCGCATTAAATAACGGTTTAGCCTCAAACGATTTTTGATATTTGTTATTATTCAAAAAGTATGAGTCGTAGACACTTGAAAATTTTACCAGTTGTTTAAATTGACATTTTCTTTATATAGTTTTATTTTCAAAATATTTCACTAATTTTTAATCTATTTATAGGCAATTGAAATAATCGATTTTTTTTTGATTTTTTTTTTATAAATGTTGATAAAAAAAAATTAGCTGGGACAAAATACTTGAAAATTTAATAGAAGGGTCCACATATGTTGTTCTAACTCCCATTCAAAAATTATAAAAATACATAGGCACAATTTTTTTTTATAAGCATTTAAAGTTCAAATTTTGACTAAATACGTAAAAATTACGGCAATGTTCAAATAATCTTAAACAGAAATTTATAAAAATTTTTCTTTTTAATTCTAAGATTTGGAAATTTAATACAAGGCTCCTAACATATTTTTACAATAGCAGTTGCAAAATAAAAGGAATACATTGTCACAATTTTTATTTATAAGCATTTAAAGTTCAAATTTTGACTAAATACGTAAAAATTACGGCAATGTTCAAATTATCTTAGACAGAAATTCATAAAAGTTTTTCTTTTTAATTCTAAGATTTGGAAATTTAATACAAGGCTCCTAACATATTTTTACAATAGCAGTTGCAAAATAAAAGGAATACATTGTCACAATTTTTATTTATAAGCATTTAAAGTTCAAATTTAGACGAAATATGTCAAAATTGCGAAAATTTGCAAGTAATTTAGTGATTGAAAAATCGTAAAAAATTTTTCTTTTATATCTAAGTTTTTAAAATTTGGTACAAGGCTCATAATATATTTTTACATAGCAATTGACGATAAAAATACATAGTCACGATTTTTTTTTTATAAGCATTTAAAGTTCAAATTTTGACTAAATACGTAAAAATTACGGCAATGTTCAAATAATCTTAAACAGAAATTCATAAAAGTTTTTCTTTTTAATTCTAAGATTTGGAAATTTAATACAAGGCTCCTAACATATTTTTACAATAGCAGTTGCAAAATAAAAGGAATACATTGTCACAATTTTTATTTATAAGCATTTAAAGTTCAAATTTTGACTAAATACGTAAAAATTACGGCAATGTTCAAATAATCTTAAACAGAAATTCATAAAAGTTTTTCTTTTTAATTCTAAGATTTGGAAATTTAATACAAGGCTCCTAACATATTTTTACAATAGCAGTTGCAAAATAAAAGGAATATATTGTCACAATTTTTATTTATAAGCATTTAAAGTTCAAATTTTGACAACATATTATGTAAAAATCACGAAAATTCGTAAATTATTTTATGCTAGAAATTCATAAAAAATTTTCCTTTTATATCTAAGATTTCAAAATTTAATACAAGGCTCATAATATATTTTTACAATAGCAATTGAAAAATAAAAGAAATATATAGTCACGATTTTTTTTTTATAAGCATTTAAAGTTCAAATTTTGACTAAATACGTAAAAATTACGGCAATGTTCAAATTATCTTAGACAGAAATTCATAAAAGTTTTTCTTTTTAATT
>NC_042493.1:36926275-36963012 GCF_005508785.2 Acyrthosiphon pisum | reverse complement strand
GATCAACAACCCCCACCCACCACCATTCGGGATTCACCCCTCAATTTATCATGTTCGGAAAAGAACACAACCACTGTCCATAACTCAACTAGTAAAGTTTCCGCAATACACGATCACTGATCCTACCCCAGATGTCGTACAAATCGTTATAAAAAGAACCAAGAAGAGGTCACAAAAACGAAACGAGTACAAAGACCGGGGAAAGATATTCCCAAAATATACTATTGGAATGAAAGTCCTAGTAAAGGAACACAGGTTGTCATCTGCGGAAGATCGGGAAACTCATAAACTTTTCCTCCTATATCATGGACCATACCAGATATGTGAAGTACATCAAAACAACACTGTTACCGTACAAGATACATCTGGAAAGCGCCGAACCTACAACTATCAAAATGTGAAACAGTACCATGAAGTAAATCCTCCAGCCCTAGTCAGTGATATGAACGAACTCAAATGATTCTCTATGCATGTAAATAAATATTAATAAAAAAAAAAAAAAAAAAAAAATGTGACTAACCTTTATGTTTGTAAATTTAACTAATAAATATGTAAATAAAAATCCAACTAACATTCTCCCCCCATAGGCCAAAGAGAAAAACGAAGTCACAATGAACTTATACGTACAAATCCCATTAAACAGAATCCAACAATCAATCAATAAAATTGAACTCACTCACATTGACAAGTACCTCACGCGTAATCAAAAGAAGCAAATTGCTCAATTCTACAGGGAAGAAGCCGCAAAACGAACCCAACACACCCTAGAACCCATATGGACACTACCTGAATCCGTTAAACTCGTAAGATCATATCCACCAGAGCCAATCAACACCGAACCCAAAGATATAGTAACAACAATGCCAGAAGAGATATGTAGAAACAAGGACACCTCAATAAAGCAAAAAGACACTGAAGAACCGAACGTAACCTCCTCGCCAGAAACCATCGTCACCGACAGTGAAGACATGGAATACATCGATACCGAAGTTTTGGAGCTAGGAACATCGTCCCTAAGTGAGTTAGACTCTGATAGCAGTCATCACAGCAGTCCCGGGTCAGATCCGATCCCAGGCATGATCACGAAAATATTCAAGAACAGTAATGGATCTTATAACCAACTTAAAAAAAGATGTACTCACACTACGAGAATTCACCAAAGAGTTTGGGAACATCTCCAACACACAGCTAAAGAAACTTTGTATACCATGAAAAAACAAACAGACAAAAAACCGCAGAAAGCAACACCAGCAATAAAATGAAAAACTACCCAACTACCGATATTGATAATGACTACTGAATTATGTTTTTATTTTCTTTTTCTTATGCCTCAAATACTCGACGTATAACGAAAAGAAAAATAAAATAAAAAAGGGGACAATGTAACGAGACAAAATCGAACGCCCCAATTATGTGGCGCACTCTCGCTACGAGTCATTATCAAATATGTACCTACTACTGCGACACGCTCTCGCGCAGCGATTATATATTATTCCAGCGGAACACGAAAACCGGTTGCTCCCAACGTTCACTAGAACGCGCTAACCCCGCAATCTCTATTTCGCCGACAGGCCGCCCGAGGAAAAGGACCATTTTCCGGTGGAACTCCGCAACTTAAAACCTTGTAAAAAACATTATTTAAATCAGTGGATCATACGGTGGATTCCTCGGGAAAGTCAACACTCATACGAAGGATACGAGTCGTCCAGCATACCAAGTTCGAGACCCGGACTCTGTCTCATGACCGGATTTAGCCACTACAACGACCACCCACTCCAAAGGACCCGATCATATATATACGAGCCCATGACAAGAGCTCGTCAGACGGTTATACAGTATGGGTTGAACTAATCGTTAGACGGTTTAGGGACACATAAGACACTTAGAGGCAGGTTGTAACACCACTCACTGTCATATATTTATAATATTGTAATTTTGTACCTGTTAATAAACACTCAAATATAACATAATACATCAAGTGTTCATCTCTGCGTTGGTGTATGTATCGACGTCAGTTGGGACGTAACAGTCACAACTTTTTTATAAGCATTTAAAGTTCGAACTTTGACAAAATGTATAAAATTCAAAATATAATAATTATTTTATAGTTTAAAATATTTAATGTCATATCATTGAATTCAAATTTAACACCATCCATTGCAGTGACCTAGTTACTTGTAACCTACTTTACAGCAGAGGGACACCCACTTACCCAATTTTTGATTTTTATTAATCCAAATTGTAGACTTTAAAGATAATTACTTATTATTTGTATTCTTTATAATAACGAATCAGAATATTGGGTGATTTACTTAGTTTTTAGTGTTATTTTATTTTAATTTAATAAATTTAAACGATCGAATTCATATTATATACTCCAAAGATTATTTAAAGCATATACTTTAAAGAATTTGTACTCACTCAATGGTTATTTATACATTTTACACAAAATTAAATATATACAGCTATATACGTACTCATCGCTATTTTTCCTAAAATAAAAAAATAGTTAGTATAATAATTTGTGCTTAATATTAGTATATTAATATTAAACTATGGCCCTACCGTATAATTTTAAACACAGAATAATCAAATTATAGTAATGCTTTTAATATTAAAATATTCGTTTATATAGACCGATTTTAAATCTATCGAAAGATATGTTGAAATGTTAATAATAGTAAGATTTACTTTAAAATGTTAGTTGATTTTGTATAGTTTAAAAAAATTAAGTAGTCAAAATTATATAAAAAGTGTATAGGTGTATCTGAACAATAATAGTAATAGAAAATTGTCATACCCAATGTTGGTTGACGGTTTGTCAACTAAACGGGTTCATAGCTATAATATTACTCATTGAGTAGGTAAAGAAAAATTTGGGGATGATGATGATATAAATTATGACTTATGAGACACAATTGTTGAAAGTGAAGCTTGGCGGACTAATGACTTTAGTATTAAAATAAATGAATAATAACACGACAATATGACTATGTATAAGTATAATATATAATAACGTACAACTGGACAATTTAACGTGACAGTACACACACACTGTATACGCACTGTACGACGGTGCCTGTGCAAGTGAGTATTACATACTTCAAAAGCCCTATATATATTCATAGTTGAGGTCATCCTTTATCCGTATACAATATAGAAATCGATAATTAAAGTGTGGCCAAGCTATATCGTAACTGCATATGTATCTATTAGAAACTGACATTGTACACGCACGTGTGTTTACATGGTTTGAATACTAATATTAATTATATATTTCAATACCCTCCCTCAATTAATAATTTCTTTAATTGTAGTCACTCCTATGGCTGACCGTAGTTTCTCGAATCGTTTCTTTACCAAAGGCTTGGGTAGGATGTCCGCAATCTGGTCCTCTATCCCAATGTATTGTAGTTGAAATTGTCCATATTCATATTTCTCCCGTATGAAATGGTATCGCACGTCTATGTGTTTTTTCCTCTTATGAAACTCCGGATTCTTAACTAAACGTACAGCACTTTGATTATCAATGTATAATGTTGTTTATCACCTGTTGTTTATAAGCTTATTATCAGCCACGTAATCTACATGATCCCTTTGACAGCTTCACTGGCCGATATATATTCAGCCTCTTTCGATGATAATGAAACGCAATGTTGTCTTAGCGATGTCCATGAAATTTATTATGCTAAACCCATATCTGAATAGATATTCTGACGTTGAACGTCGTGTCTGAACGTCATCTGCGTAATCTGCATCGCTAAATATTTCTAATAACAATTGTGTATTATTATTAAAATACAAGCCATAATTAAATGTTCATTTAACATATCGTATAATCCGTTTTATCAAGTTCCAATGAGCTTTAGTTGGTTTTGCTAAGTAACGACTAGCAAAGTTTACTGCATATGCTATATCTGGTCTTGTTACCTGTGATAAGATCAGTAAGCTACCTACTGCCTGCCTATAAGGAATATCTTCACTCAATATCTCAGTACGTTCTTCTTGTTCCATTGTATGTGATTTGTCTATCGGAATTTAAAGTTCCTTGGCGTGCAGCGTATTAAATTTATTAACTAAACTATACTTACATAATTTGTCTGATGTACAAATAATGACCCATTTTCCATTATGTTTACCTGCATACCTAGAAAATATTTTAAATTTCCCTTTTTAACCTCAAACTCCTTTTCCAAGTTCGTTAAAAGTTTCTCTATTATATTTTCATTATCTGCCACGATTACCATCGTCAACAAATATTGCAAGAATAATTTGGCTGTTATCAGCTTTCAATACACATGCATCCGCTTCAGTATATTGTAAAGCAAATGCATTTAAAAAGTTCTTAAAGCGTATATTCCAACATCTTGGACTTTGTTTTAAGCAATACAAACTTCGCTGAAGCTTACATACTTTATTCGATCCATCTTCGTAACCTGGTGGTTGTACCATGTATATTTCTTCCTGTAGTTCTCTGTACAGAACAGCTGTCTTTATGTCGAATTGTCGTATTATTAATTTTTTCACAGCTGCTACTGCGAATATCGCCTTATTGATTCGTATCTGGCGAAAATGTTTCACGGTAATCTATACCGTACTTCTGTGAACAACCTTGATGAACAATCTGGCCTTAAATTGATCGATATTACCGTCACTTTGATTTTTGGTTTTGAATACCCATGCATTACGTAATGCAACCTTGCCCTGAGGCAAATTAACTAGTGACTAGGTGTTGTTTTCGTGTAATGACGTTATTTCGTCGTGCATAGCGTTCTCCCATTCGTTTTTATGTGGGCCAGCAATCGCTTCATCACGATTCAGTGGCTGGTCGCAATTAGCTATGAATGATGACACATTATACCTGATCGGCTTCTCAAGTGTATTCCTGTCACGTAGAACCATAACATTTCTGTAATCGACTGTTGTTTGTTCATCCTTCTGGTGAAAGCCTGCTGAAATCATCTGATTCTCTGTAAACTCTAATGAGTCTGAAATTATATATTCTGAGTGGAACGATGAATGTATTGATTTTACAATGATGTGTGTTTTTTTTTAATTTTTAAATTTTTTTTGTGTCTGTCATCAACTTTTAGGATAGTAAAAGTGCTTGGGTTTTCTTCAACAGTATCTTTTCTGATAGGAAAGTGAATCTAGTTGGTACTTTGAGAGGTCAAAAATGAAAATTATCCAGTAGTTTTCAAAAGCAACGTGAAAAACAAAAGAAAAATTAGGGAAAAACGGGAATTTTTATACAAAATCTGTTTTCGAAAATATCGATTTTGGTTTTTGGTTTAACTCTTATAAAAATGACCATAGGTACATGAAATTTTGACTGAATGTTAGCATTTTATATACACCATAACATTTTCCAAATATTTTGACTTATTTTGAGCTCTTTACGGACATTTTCAGTTTCCATTTTCTTTAGTTTTTTTTTCTATAAATATCGATAAAATTTTATATGTTTATTAAAAAAGCTTGAAAATTTAATAGAATGCTCCTAGTATATTGTTTCAATAGCAGATGAAAAAAATGAAAAATCCATAATCACAATTATTTTTTCTAAAGTTCGAATTTTGACAAAATGTATGAAATTTAAAATTGAATAATTATTTTGTAGTTAAAAATTCATAAAATGTTCAACTTTTATATCTAAAGATTAAAAACTTAAAACAAGATTTCACGTAAGTAGTTAATTCTCTTACGAAAACATCTAAAAAATACATAAGCACAGTTTATTTTTATAGTCATTTTAATTTAATATTTTGACGAAATTACATTTTAAAAAAGGTAGAATAACTATTTTTGTTATTTTTTTGTGATAGTATAATATTATTCGTGGGTACTTGAAACTTCTAAAGTATACTATTATATATCTATGATAGTATCACGGTTTTTTGTTGATGTATAACGCGTTATAACTTATAAGTACCTAATAGATATTATGATATGATTAATTTGGAATTTATTATAGGTACCTATTATAGGTCAATTTTTTTTTAATACCATAGATAAGTATATATATGTCTAATACATAGACTGATATACCGTCTCCGCTCAGAATCGTTTTTCTTATACAGTGATATTATATCATTGAATTTAAATTTAATACTGTCCATTATACAGTGACCCACTTCTAACTACTGTACAGCAGAGCGACATCCACTTACCCACCTTTTTTTATGTATGAATCGTGAATTGTTAACAAATAGTATTTTATTAATAAACATTAATGGTTTAGATGGGCAGAACAAAATGGCAAGGAGCCTCAAATCATTTAAGAATATTTTTTTTTTCATTATCAATATAATTGGTTTATAAAATTAGTGAAACCAGTCATAAATATATTATGTTATGTGCTCCAAATATATAAATATATTATATATTATTTGTGCCAATATAAAATAATACCTAAAATATGACACAAGCGCCAAATATATGAAAAAAAGAACAAATCATTTGTACTAATATTTTACAATATAAAAATAAAAAAAATCATATTTTAATACATCAATGTGTACACATTTTTTATAATTTATTACTAATACTACAAATCTCGAATAAATAAAATGTATAATAAAAAGTAAAGCTTGGCCTCATATGATTTGTCTCTGTTTTACAAATGAACAACATAGAAAATGTGTGTTCAGCAGTTCCAATTTTGTATAATAACCATTAATAATTCAGTGAAATTACCTATAATCAAACTCAAAAATAAAAATATGATCTGTGTTTCCTTAAGCTTTAAGCAAGTTAGGAGTAAGCATTTTTAAATTGCAATTTTAACAAACTCATAATTTGCTTAAAAATTTCGATGTAAAAAACTCCTTTAATAAAACATAACATTCTTACCAAAGTTTGATAATAGTTACTGTATTATTTAAGGTTATTACACAAAAATGGTTCTGTTGAACACAAATATGCCATGTTGTAGGTTTGTATACAATTTATATTACAATTAGAAATAATATTAATTTATATAAATATTTTAAACTTATAATATATTTTTTGATTAAAATCATAAGTTTGACCTTTTCGAACAATACAGTTTTAATGGCTTACATAAAGCACCTGGGTACCTGAAATTTTGTTGCTTTTATTTGATACTCTTTATTCTTTCTTATTTCATTTTGGTACTTATGTCAATCATTGAAACATATTATAAATCAAATTATCTATAATATATATATAGTTATATTAGTTATAAGTTAAACTATTATGGGTAATATTAGTATTATTATTAGCTATCATGCCCATTGCCCATTGATTTTTGTACTAATATAATTCAAAATGATATACTTATCCCTAAAATTGTATAATATTTTATTAGTTATTTCATGTTGATATTGGTAATATAATATTTGATAATAATCAATTGAAAATTACAAGTATGGACCTTCTGTCCAGTGAGAGAACAAATCAAATATGTGCATCACCTCAAGTCACCCTGTCAAAACCGGTTATCCTATGGCAGGGATTAACAAACAAAATAACAGAGATTTATGTCCTTAAAAAACCCATTGCCGTAGAGTACATTGTGTGAAAAAAATTATTAACTAGAAAAATCTATGAATAATACTTTAAACTGCTAAAGAAAAAAACAAAACAAAGAAATTGACATACCAGTTCTATAATTAAAAATAATACAGCCATAATTGAATATTAATGTTTTATTTTAATCAATGATCTTGTACCTATTTCAATTAAAATTGGTTAAATTACTTAGTTGATACCAATCAAAATATGAATTCTTATAGTTATTAAAAATATATATATCCACATAAAATTGATTATTGTTTATTGTTATATATTATGATGAAAAATAAATGTATTAAATTATTATATATTATATTATTATATTAATTATTTATTTTATATTTTAATTATTAGTTGTGGCAAGTGGACTCCGATTGTATTGGCTCGTTATTTACATTTCAACATATGCAACATATGTGCATGAATCAAAATATTTTAGTTTATAATCCAGATATAGATATAAATAAGAAGCGAAGACAGAGTAAAACAGTTATTATTGATGCTGGTCGTATATATAAATTACCTTTCACATTTAATCTAGTAAATTTACTACCTAAATGTAGACATCATTCTTCATTAACATTTAGTCTTTTCACTGCAGATCATGATGATACTGGTAAGAATATTTTTCCATTTGAAATTAATTTTTTAATCATGTTTAATTATAAAATTTTTATATAGAATTAAATAGTGCTAGAGATGAAAAAAAATTGAATTACATATTGGAACGTTCATTTTACTCACGTTTACGGACATACAATAATCGATCATTTGATGTCAACGACTCGGATATATCAGTAGATATGAATCAGACTGTGAATGATCAAGAAATTGGCCAATGTTTTATTAAACGCGTTAATGATACCCGTTTAATTTTAACCGTTGGTCCATCACTTATAGAAGAAAAATGTAATATTTCAGATAACTTATCTGAGGATAATCTTCCACCATTTGGTCGTTCAAGGGCTAATACGTGGCATTACACTAAAAGAGGAACAGGACAATCATTATTGAGTGCACAGTCCCAAGAAAATTCTACACCTTACTACCGAACCATGTCTGTAGGATCAAAGCCATATTATAAAGACTCTGAAGATATGTCTTGGGCCCAAGTCAGGCTTAAACAAAATTTTTCTACGACTGAAATTAAACATAACAGTTGTTTAAGTGATATTGGTACTGATGGACAAGATTACCCAACACATATGTTTATTGATGTTTATGACTGTCGACAAGAAGATGTAGAAAATGTTCTCATGTCTGACAGTAGTTCATTTGACCATTCATTAACTGGTGACTATTTGGAAGAAAGTAGTTCCTGTAGTAGTACTGAGACAGATAATGATGAATATGTAGAGGAAAAAAATATAATTTCTAATAGAGAACAAATTATTTATGATGATCCACCCGGTAACTTATTATTTATTATTTTTAGGATTGATCTATTTTTAAAAATAATACATTTGTTTCAGTTGACCCAATGTTCTTGGAAAAATATTTATATAAAATTCGAGTTATCTATGATCGCAGCTTAGTGACAACAGTATTTCAAGCTTTACATCTGGGATTGAATGTTCGGTACATGGATATTCAACGTGCTGTTGATAGATGTCAGCATCGTCTAATTTCATTTGACATCACTGATTACATTAAGGTAAAATAAAATGGATTCTGAAATATTGAAGTATACTGTACTGCTATACACCAGAGATTCCCATACTTTACATTACACGACACATTTCGGAAAATGTTTAAATTCTGGTGACTCTTTACATACTAATGATCTTTTTTGTTTGATTATTGATCACTATCCTTGTGATAACTTTTAGTCTGGTACAATTATAATTATCGAGGATAATAACCAATGAT
Source organism: Acyrthosiphon pisum (assembly GCF_005508785.2). NCBI lineage: Eukaryota > Metazoa > Arthropoda > Insecta > Hemiptera > Aphididae > Acyrthosiphon > Acyrthosiphon pisum. The sequence continues at coordinate 36,953,607 of NC_042493.1, read as the reverse complement.
CAAACTAAATTCAAACATCAATGAAAAAACTGTGTCATATTTATTTGAATTTATACTTGTATTTATACATAATATAAAGGGTGTCTCGTGAGGATATACCCATCAGCCGTAGAGGGAACTCGCCGCCCAGACAAAAACCAGTATTTTGCCAATTTACCTATAAACTACAAAAAAAATTAAAAATCATGAGATTAATGAAAATAAAATGTTGAAAAATCAAAATTTTCACAAAAATAAACTATAAAATAATTTTTTCTAACTTTGTTACCAAAAAATAAAATAAAATATGTGTAGTCCTTGTCTCTGTGAGTCTAATAAAAAAAACAGATTTATGATTTATTTATTATCTCAGGAGATATAGCAATGGGTGAATCCTTGCGGGACACTCTGTATATATAAATATTTCAAAATTTAACACGACTCACTTTTATGTAGCACAGTTTGGGGACCTTTTCTATACCATAGTCAAGTTAAGAATAGTTAAGAAAAGTACTTGACGGCTACCAAATTTTTTTGGACAGCAGTCAGGCAACACATGTTTATCACACTCATTAGCAGTGTAAGAAATCCATGTGAGGAGTTGGTCATAACAGAGTACGGTTCTTAACTTGAATAGAGTACAGAAACAGAATTTTTTTTTTTATATAAAAATATTTGTTTTTATTTTTATAAACATAATTTTGGACCTATAGATTATTGTTATACATATTAAAATGTTCTGTCTATATACTATATGAGTATCAAGCACGAATTAAGATATACAAGATACGGAACGGAAGGGTCTTATCAATGTTTCACTTATCACTAGTTCATTTCTTATTCTGTATATCTTAATTTGTGGTATCTAGACCTTATACTAATAGACGGAACATCTAGGCGGGGTGCGGGTGAGTGGTGTGATTTGCATTACAGTGATATATATATATTATATACAGTAATATACAGAGTATTGTATCATCTAGTGCGCATGTGCGGTGTACGTTGCACTACCTTGATTAGCGCCGTCACGCTTGGACGCCGGAACTACAACCACGTACCGTCTATTAGTATAAGGTCTAGGTATCAAGTATAGATTTGAAGTTGAAAGAAAATTAACATTTTTATTTTATTTATTAAGTTATATCTATTATATTCAATTATTGGTTTTTAAAGATCTAAATCACTTTGACAAACAATTTTGTTTAAGCTTTTAAAATGTGATGATTTATTATTGCTTTGAAATCTACAACAATAATAAAATATTATCTCATCATGGTGGAAAAAATATTCTCATAACTGTTCATCATAACATGTATGTAACCTTTACTCTTGTCTTATTTGATCAAGTTCTTTATCTATATCATGAATTTATTCACAACTATTTTTGTGTTTGAAAAATAATTATAACAAAGTATAGTTTTATTAATAAATATTTTGTTGTTGGTGCTAATAATAATATATAAAGGCAAATCAAATATTAATTGATGCACTTGGTAATGTAAATTGACATATAACTTATTAATAGTACTTTTGAGAATTTGTATAAAGAAACAATTAATATTAATGTTAGTTGCATTTATTAACATTTAACATATTATTATCCTAAATTGTATTTTGTTTACATTAACAAAATTTAATCAAGTAATCATTAATTTAAAAATGTAATTTGAATTAAGATTAACATAATAATAATTTTTTGATCTACCGACTGTTATGTGTTTAAGGTTGTATGTGATCATTTCAAGAAAAATGCTGATACCTGTTCTATTTGCCCTGCTGATAATACAACATTAAAATCGCACCATGATATGATACACTCAAAATTTTCAGCCACATTAGATCGCCACATGCTGAAACCCGTAGCCAACCATCAAGATTATTATTTCTATGACTTAATTGATGATTTAGTGAGTTATTTTTTCGTGTTTGATTATTGTTATGGTATGATGTGAATGTTTACTGTTCTGATTAATATTTTGTTTGATTCATTTATCATTTTTCTTAGGACTGTGACGAGTACAGTAATAACAGCAGAAGACAAAAATATCTTACTAATATTTTATTAGGAGAAACTGATCATAAAACAGATTTTGATACACATGAATTAGATGAAGAAGATATATTTCCTTTATTTGTACATTTAGTTTGCACTATTAAAACAAATACTGTTACAAAAAGTCAGTCTGTTCGTTCCTTACCTACTTGTATTCGTAAGTATTTAGAGTATAAACTACAAGTTAATATACTTAAGAGAATGTCTGATCCACATGTTAGCAAATTTGTGCTAAGCCGTTTAAGTTTTGTTTAGTAAGCTTAAATAGTTGAGTGAATAAGAACAATATGAGTGTTTTCTTATGGGATTCTTATAATATTTTAATTTTCAAGCGACTATGAGAATTTTTAAATCTTAATACTTTACATACTCATGACTTGCTTAAAAATTAAAATATCATATAACACAGATAATACTCTTACCTATCATTTTGATAATAGATCAATTCACTCTATTATTAAAGCTTACTATACAAAATTATAGCTGCTGAACAAAAATTTGCTATGTTCACATTTGGAAATGGCATAATAAACTTAAATTTTTTTGTGGTGGGGTCAGGTGTTTCAATTTAAAAATTGTGTAACCTTAATTGACCGAAAAAAAAAAAAAAAATGAAAATGAAAACACCTTATTTGATTATCATTAATATGGATTAATGATTATGTGATTTCCAAGTTTCCTTTATAGACATTTATGTTTTTGTTCTCTTAAATATATACAACTCTCATATTCAATATACTTATATGTATATATTTGTCCATAGTTGAACTATTGAATCAAGACAATGATAACGAAACTTCAAAAAATATGGATTTCAGTAACTTAAAAGTATCACTAGATGTGTATTGTTTAATGTTACCAATTAATGTTTATGATGATGACGACGATGATGATGATGATGAAATAGATAGATATACTACGATGAATAGTTCAGAACAATTACATTTTTCAATAAATAATAAATCTACAACACAACAATCATCGTTAGTACAACCTTAAAAACTATTCAATTTTTTTTTTTTTTAATTATATTTTATTTATAGAAAACAGACAATTGATCATGAAAACTCGTTCGTTCATTTGAGTGCTTCACTACCACTTCGACATGCTCAAGGATTAGCAGAATTCTTAGCTGAGGTAATCATAATGTATCAATCTTACATAGTACTTAAATAATTATTAAAACTTTTTTATTCTGAAATATAATATTATTGTATCTTTTTTTTTTTGTATTAGGTGGAATGGTGTATGCGTGATGAAATGGCAGCTGGTCTTTTACAATATCCAACTGTCACAACCAATTCATTAGAAAAGATCATCGAACATGTCTCAAATTCGCCAAAATCTCCATCAAATGATTACCAACAAATACCTGTTCATTTTGTAGTACCTTCATCACGTCCTTCTAAAAACAATAGTGTATCACTTTTTTTACAGGTATTTAACATCCTAATAGTTATTACTCATTATTGTAAATTAAATTTTAATGAATGTTCTACCATACAAAACTACCACCTCAAAAATATGTTAAAATTTCCATTTATACTATACTATTATTAAACTATTTATTTTATCAAACTTCAGTTGATAAATACAATTCATCTATTTAAAATGAATATTTTAATCAATCACTCGGTACTAATTGCAAAATAGTGCCTATAAATTAAAAATTCAAGTTGATTGTTAGTATTATAAAATATTCACTTATGATATTATTTTCTAATATTTGTTAAAAAATTATTGAAAGGTATTTTACCTAGGCTTTAAGAGAAGCTACACATCCATTTGTTATCTCCGTCTTACAACTGCACAACATAGCAAATTTACGCTTAGCAGATCACTTTTAGCTCTGTTAGTTTAAAAATAAGAGTGAATTGACCTATTATGAAACTTAATGGTAAGAACATTATCTGCGTTTATATGTGGATTTTTTACAATAGCTAAATTATATAGCATATTATGCGTATATAATATAGTGTATATTAAAAATGCAAATAACTCGATTATAAACTGAATTATGCTAAAAAACCCACATACAAACACAGATAATGTTCTTACTATCAAGTTTCATAATAGGTCAATTCACTCTAGTTTTTAAACTAACAGAGCTAAACGTGATCTGCTGAGCGTATATTTGTTATGTTAAGCACTTGTGAGACAGAAACAACCAATATAATATGTGTAGCGTCCTTTTCACTTTGTATAATATATTAATAATGGACCGTGGTTAAATCAAACGCATAGTTTTATACATAATATTTTATTTGTATGGAAACAATATATTACAGGTAAATATCAGAATATACTATTCACATTATTCGATATTTAATGTATATAAATCTGTAAGCTATCAGTAAAAACTGTAAGCTAATAAAAATAATATTTTGACTGTAAAATTTAAATTATAATTTATAACATATCAATGAAAAAAATCTGAATTCTAGATAATAATAATCATATCTGGATATAATCTAATCACACAAAGTATACATTTTAATAATTATAAATATTGCACTACCATTATAAGAAAAAAAATGTTTGCTCAGGTTACCTGCATTTAATCAAAATTTTTTTTTTAACATAAATATGTTTTTGGGTTGGTAGAGATATTTTTAACTGTTTTTACGTAACGCTTTGTTTATTACCATAGAAATAAACAATATGTAAAAATTACATAATTCCCACTAGATATTACAATTATTAATGGTTACTTATTAACACTTTGACCGCCATATGTATATTTCTATTATTGTGCCACAAACTGCATATCTGCTGATAACATACGCGAGACAATAAAAGTAAATGAAAAAAAACAGGAAACAGAAATCAACTGCAAAGAATTTTCTTTTTGTATGGCCGTGATAAATAATAAAGCGGTGCCTCTATAGCCAAATTATTTTTAAACAAATTTTCAATATACACTAGTGACGTTCACGGGTTGGCTAGCTGATGGACCCTACAAACAACACCGACCCATGATTGGTAGCAGCGGTGAACTTGTTAATACATATTTAGGATTAATTTCTAAGTGAAAAATATCAAGTAATGTGCTAGGTTTTGATGCTACGTTGTGCTACTTTTTGATTGTAGAATTAACAAAAAAATGTTGTATATTACTATAAAACTGTATACGATTCATAATTTATGTAATTTCTACAATTAACACTTATTTGTTATAGAAACTTGAACAATTGGATATTATATTAGATAATGATAATGGTCATGACTGTTATACACTTGAACAGTCTACAAAAGATACATTTTATGTCGTGGAAAAAAATCTGCATCCTAGTCCTGATAGTACAGTTTTTGAAAGCAATAGTGATGATCTTGAAAACAGTCCTGGTTCAGATGGGTTTTTAACTGATATCGATCACTCTAAACCAATATTACCAAATTTTTGGATCATACTAAAAATACAGCAGGATCTACAATGTCAAAAAGAATACAAATCTGATAATAACAATGCAGTCAACACATTACTAGTAAATGTATACTTCCATTGCAGGTAAATCAATATCCTAATTTATCTGAATATTATCTGAACTCTCACGCACTTTAATATTACTTAGGTTTTCTGAATTAAATGTGCAAGGAAAATATTCTGCAATAATGGAAATTGTAAAACAAAATGTACATCAAGCAGCGACTGTTGTTAATCAAACTATTTTATTGTGTCGTTTATATGAAACAAAGACTTGTGATCCATTATTGGAACCTATTATTGAAGATCATGATCATTCAGATGATGCTGGTATCGTTATTTATCATAAATAATAACAAAACAGTATAACCTCTACTTGCTGATACATAATTTTATATTCAAATTATAATAATAATTAAAAATAATAAACTTGTTTTTGTAAAAAGTTAATGATTAAATTTAGCAAATTTATGTTTTTCAGAATCAACTTTGTGTTATAACTTTTAATATTAAGAGGATGTCAATGAACTATTTATTTTCTCTCTCTTGGTCTACGCGAAACATAGACAAAACACATTGATGCAAAATCATTTTTGAAAAAAATCTCTTCTGCGTAAATGTGTTTTGTCTATGTTGCGCGTGGACCAGAGAGAGAAAACAAAAAGTGCGCTGACATCCACTTAAAGTGAATTTACCTATTATCAAACTTTAAGTTAAAAACTTTACCTACACACCTACGTTGGCTATTTTATAATATTTTAATTTTTATATAAGTTATGAGCATCTAAATTGTTACAATTTAAAAAAAGTTATAAATTGTATACAACACATTTATTCAAATTATCAATTTTTGTTTTTAATAAATAACATACAATGTGGCTTGTTGTAATATCTATTATTAATTGTATGTTTAATAATTATAAGTTACTATGTTTTAAAATATTACCTGAATAGAGGATATATTTATACAGTTAGTTACTACTTAATTAATTATCTTTAGCCTCCAAGATGCTCTACAATTATGATAACATGTAATCTTTTAATTTTCTTATTTTTATAGATGAAAATGGTATTGGTGAAGGAAAAAAAGTTATCAACCATTTTACCCTTGGCCAATTTAAGTGCCCAGTTGTATGGTCTACTAGATTTTCACTACATCCTAGGCTTCAAAGAGCAACAGCTATGGGTTTACTCGGTATACAAGTTTTACATACTATGCTTGAAGGGTTTTCTGTTCGAAATCGTCGAAATATGTTCGTCTACAAAGAGTCGTCTGGTTCTGTGTTTTATTTAAGGTAATTTTTTTAAAATATTATTAATTAATTTAAGTTTATAATATGGCATGCTTTTTAGAATCTATGAAAATTCGTGTCAACAGCAGCTAGAACAAAAAAATAACAATATTGTAATATATTCATTACAATATGATTCTGACGACGATGACACTATGTCAAGATGCTCATCTGCCACTTCAACAACAATTACATCCACAATATTTTCCAACCAATCAAATTTTTCACGCAAATACTCGGAAGATGTAAATGTTAGTCTAATATTGTTTATTATCATACATATATACAGAGTTTTCCAAATTATACATGCCAGTAAATATCACTATAATATATTGAAACTAAAAAAATCATTCATTATGAAAATAATTTTGTATTGTAAGATCTAGACAAATTGTATGTTTGTTATTTCTTTCAATAACCAATAAAGGGGAAATTTAGTATTATTAAAATTCAAAGGTGAACCTAAATTTTTAAAATTTGATTCATATACAGGTTAAGTTTAAATTAGTTTTCGCGGGTGGTTTATTTTTATACCTCAACAATTTAAAGAACTAAAGCTAAATAGCTTAAACTTTTTCAACAGTAAATAATTAATGTATGCGTTCTGCCTTCTGTAATACAATTTACATTATAATATCAATACTTAATAAAAACGAACCAGCATTAAAACAAATATATATTACAATATTATCTTATGATAATGACTATATTAAGTCGCTGTTGCTTAAAAACAAAATTTAAAACCAAATACATTAATGTTAAAGAGATTGCAAGTCCATTGTTTTAAAGTAAGTTGGACTTGATATTATAATATTTTCTAATGTCTACAATCTAAATTCTATCCATAAACTAACTTTTTTAATTCAGAAGTATTAAATCACCGATCATAGATTAAAGGTCTACCAAAAATTAGCTTAAATTTAATAATAACTGTTTCTATGTAACTGAATGTAAATATTCAGCAAAACACTTCATCGACGTCGCACATCCAATGATAATTTAGAAACTATTTCATATTATCTTGTACATATTACATCTGCCAGTTGATTAGCTTTTGACAAATATTTTTAACTTTAAATTTTTTTTATTGTATAATGTTCAACATGTACAAGTATACATATTCAATAGCAAATTAATAACAATAAGTTTATTAATTATTTAATTTGATGTTATATAAAAAAAAAAAAACATATTCTATAATGTACTTAAACCAGTTAAAACCAATAGTGTTGTAACACACTAATAGTGGCCAATTACCAATGCCGTTATGCCATTAAGGCCTTTTATTTACAATAAAATAAAATAAAAAAGAATAATGACCATGTGTACATTAGTATACCAAGTACACTAAGTATACATCATGAAAGTTGATAAAAAAGTCATAATTTATCGTTGAAATGATACAATACTGAAAACTAAATAATCAATTACAATTTGGAGGATCCTGTATATGATAATTATATATACCCTGTTGTTCAAGCTAAAAAACGTAGTCGGTTTTCGTTGAGTACCAGTCAAACAACACCTGTTTGTCCCCCCACCATGTAAACTGTTTGTACACACCCCTGAGCACAAGTCGGCCACCGACTACGTTTCTTAACTTGACCAAAGTATATGTATATTTATTTATCTTTACATGACCACTCTATAATTTTAATTATTTAATTTAGTATATGGACAATAAATCTATTCAAAATCCTGGAACACGTTCCTTAGGTGGGTATTGGGGTGATGTAGATTCAAAAGATGTGGAAGATTTGACATTAAAAGTACATGGGATATCACCTGTGGGTAAGTAATATACATTTAATTAATTAAAACATAAAGAAAAGAATTTTATTTATTTATATTTTAATTATATTAGGCGATGAAATACGCATTGATCTTGTAAGAGTTCTGCAAAACAGATTAAACGATGGTGTATTAGAACTGCTGACAACTATGTTATATAGAAATCCTCTCTGTAGATTATATCCAGATGATGTACGTTTTGTTCAACCAAGTAATGGTCACCCAGATTATACTATGAAAGTAATTATTTTACATTATATTATAAATTTTAGTTCTATTTATTTAATTATTTAAATTGTTTCTTATAAAAGTACACTTAAGTTTAAAATTATAATAATAGGTTACATCAAAGGTTCCCAAACTTAATTTAACTTTTTTATACATATAAATAGTACCAACATGTTAATATTAAACATAATTTTACTTATAAGTCATATTATTTATTTAAAATTATTTTTTGTTTAGTTATCATTGCCAATTGAAACCAAAATTACGAAATTATTCATACACAATCTAAAACGTAATGCTGCAACTTTATTGCTATACCCGCCACAATATGCGAGTCGTCATCATAGATTTAACTATGCATATAGTATGATAAATGAAATAAAAAAACCCATTATTCGTTCATTTTTTATGTACAATCAACCAATTGCCGGAACTAGTGTAATTGGTGGTAAACGTATTACAAGTGGTAAAAGAGGTCTAGCATGTGTTTTATTTGACATTTATTCAAATGAAGATCATGATTCAATAGATTATTTATATGACTATCCTATTGATCCTGACTTATTTGAAAGACGTACACAAGCAGCATGTATTGACGATTTGAAGTCAACTACTGAGTTTAGCGGCTATAGTAAGATTTATTAATTTCAATTTATACCTATGTTTCTTTGAAGTAATTATTGTAATTGCTATTTTTAGTTAAATTGTTTGTGTGGTGGCGTGGTCGAGATAACATGGAAGTTCTTCAACAAAAATTGACTTCCACTGTAACTTACTCTTTATGGGATATTTACATAGAACGATTTCTGTGGGAACAACCCCTTATAATTGAACAACCATCTGAAATATATGTGAACCCGTTATGCATTCAATTTTTAGCAAAATGGTTAGCGTTTGGAGCACGTAAATCAGTTCCGTTGGCTTACCATTCTAAAATATTATGTCGGTAAGTATATATTATACTCATTTATAGTCTGTTCACAATAAGAATAGTAGACGGCGGCGACGAAAACTCGTCGCCGCCAGTCATAGCCACGCCCATTCTTACGGAGCGCGCGCGTAGAAAAGCCACGCCCATGCGCATAACTCGGCCGCCGTCTACTATTCTTATTGTGAACAGACTGTAGTATATTGTATAAAACTATTTTAAAAGAGAATATACCAGGTGGCAATCGGTTTCTGTCCGGTGACACGCAACTCCCACCAAAGGACTCGAAAACAACATGTATAGTACCACCTGTTACACATCAAAATATAACCGTTCCACTGATTGTGACAATCGTAGATTATAAATTATTAACTTTAATGGAAATATATTTTTATAATATATAATATATATATATTTGCTATCAAGGAAGAAATTTGATTGTATTGATCGATACGAATCAGTTCTAAATTAAGAGTTTTAGCTACATGATTGATATACCAGCAAAACAACCAATCCATATTGAAATCAGACCTTGATAAATGTTGGAACATAACTAATATGCATCGATACTATTAAATTTTTTTACTGTGGTTCACCCTATTTTTAATAGTCACAAAATGGATAAGTAAGTAGGGGGTCTATAACCATCATCTGACCTACACAGAACTGATATAGGTATTCTCTTTTGAAATTGTATAGTATGTTTTTTATTAATATAGGCTACTCTTTATTTTAGAATGTTTATCCAATCAATTATCATGTTGGACTCTTGAGTAAATTGGGAATCCACCTATTCTTTAAAAAAAAAAATAATCTCAACTATTTGTCTTTTTTTGGTTTTGTCCTTATTTAATTAATAAAAACAAATAATGAAAATGTCATGAAAGATTTTATGGTTAAACAAATTCTAAAATTATGATGTTATGTTAAACATTTTTTAAATTGTTAACCAGTGACTTATTTTTTTTTTATCATAAGCTTAAATTAAATAAACATTCAGGAAATTATTTTCTGCTGGAGTATCAAATAAGAATATAGTTTCATAACAAAAATAATCAATAGCTAATAAATATCTAATAATTATGTAAGAGTATGATATATACAAGGAACAAAAAAATTTTAACTTGACTAATATAAAGTTTTCAGAGCCAGTCATGTTTCATAGTTAGTGAATGCTCCTGTTTGCGTATATTTATGACACTAAAAATACAAAAAAATAAATATATTTCATAGAAATGTTATGCTTTAGAAAATTATTTTGATGTTAAAACAAACTATATTATATTCTTTCCAAAACATAATTTATTTTAAATTTAGTACATTTTTTTATTATTTCTTCAACTGACGATTTTAATCTTTTGAGTCTCTGTGATATTATCCAGTAAATCAACTGCATTCAACACATTCTTTGCATTATCAGTAACTACTGACATTATTTTTTGGCTGATATCCCATTTATTAAAAGTAGTTTTAAGTTGATTCGAAAGATTTGAAGCTGTATTTGACTAATTTGTGAGTGGTCAGGGTGTATGATTTTGGGCACCACTGGTCATCAATAAAATGTGCAGTAACTTTTATGTACGATTCTTGAGCTATTGATGACCAACAGTCAGATATGCAATTTACACTCCTGGCATCTTTTAATTCTTTTTTTTATTATTTCTTCAGCCGACGATTTTAATCCTTTGAGTCTCTGTTTGATAGCACCTTCCTTACAAATTATGTAATTTGGTTCAACTATACTCATAAATTGTTTAAATCCGGAACTAGAACAAAAGGATAAGGGTATTTGATTCATGGCGATCATTTTAGCTAACACCTGATGGATTTCTTCTGTTCTTTCAGAAGAACAAATTCGATTTCTTTCAATGTTCTTATCAATATAAGTTCTACGTCTTTTTCGGGGCTGTGGTTCACGAAATTCCGATGATGAGGATGAACATTCTGTATTTAAATTATTTGAGGATGACAATGAACATTGTGTTAAATTAACAACTGTATTACACTGTTCATCTTCATGACAATTATCATCACTAGGAAATAAATTAAAGAATAACAATAATTACAATTAATTGAATGAATTTTATAGGCATAGAAGTTGGATGATAAGATTAATACATTATATATAGTGCATAATATATATTATTATTATTTATAATATAATATATTAATATGTATTAATTATTATTATTGTTGTTTACGTTATTCTAATTATTATTATTAGGATTGGTTCAATGTGGTGTGAAAAAAGTATTAACTATATTATATCATATGTGTTTATAAAACTAAATATTAAAAAATATTTCGTTTTAAATGATAGTCATAATTGAAAATAAAGCAAAATATTTGAACATAATATATAGTGGGTTGAACCCGCAACTTCGAGTAATCAACTTCTGAATTTAGATATCATAATAATTTGTGTTATAATACGTGAAAATAATACATTACAAAATGTTGGCAATGTGAATGTGGCAACATTGCATAAAATATTCTATGCTCAATCGTGTTGCTAAAAAGGTATATGCTCAATCGTTTTATGCTTAATCGTGCTTTACTGATTATTAATTAGCTTTTCTAATTTTTAATCCTGTTTATTTTTTTATTTGAATTATTACAAGTGAATTACTTACCTTGGATTTTGAGAGCTTCGACTTATATTGTGTATCTGTTTTAAATGTCTTCCAAATGATCCTGTTGATCCACCAGCACAACAAAACACTTTGTTTGAATTATCTTCACATAAGTCACAAAAAGCTTTATCGCCTTGACGTTTGCCGTATTGCCATACCCAACTTTTAGACTGGTAACTCATTTTTCAAAGAAAATATATTTATTTTGTATAATAAAAATGTCAATACTACACTTCACGTACAAATAGTGAACACAGACAAAATAAGAAAAGGAACAATTTTAAAATCAACAAAAATGTTTGGATACAAGGCATTCGTACTTCATAGTACATACGTAAACGTAATGCAATAAAATTGGCGATAAGATAGCTTTTTGATTGTTTATGATCTAATCTTAAAACCAGTTTCAATAATAAATATTATTATACTTATATTTTATGTTTATACTTAAATAAAATTATACGATAAGCTAAGGCATCTTACTAATTTTTAAGCAAAACTTTTAGGTATTCATAACATATTTAAATAATAGGTAGGTAAGCAATCGAGGGCTATACAATTATTTGAATATACTTGAATATACATAACGTAACATAAAGTATTTTTAAATTCTGAATTAATATGCAATATACACGGGTATTATACATGGATACACACGGGTATTATACAAGGATATACACGGGTATTAAAAACAAGGGCTTAAATATAATTTTTACCCGCGTGCCTGGGCTCTGTGTACCCGTGTATTATATTACCCGTTCACAACCATGACCCCTAGCACATATACATATATCATGTTATTTAATTTGGTTATTATGACTATTGGCTAATCTTCTGTCTCCTTCTCCTCAAAATTAATGTTGTAAAGACTTTACCATAGATTTTTAATGTTTTATTAAAATACAAAAATATATGATATTATATTTAATGTAGTGGATTTTTTTTAAAATTAATATTAAATAAATGTGAAAATTATTTTATTAGTTTTATAAGAAAGTTCTGAAATTATTATTTAAATTACAAATATCCTTTAAAAATTCCTTAGAAGTATATTTTATAGCCCTAATCAGAAAGTACTCTACATTTAAATATATAATAGTACCCAAAACTGATTAAAATATTGTAATAAAATAAAATATATTTCTAGTAATGTACATTCTATGTACCTTTAGATTTTTTAAATATTAATCTTTTATTTTTTTTTTTAGCATCCACATAAGTCATGTGCTTCGAGAATTTAAGACACATTTATCTTGGTCCTGGTTATCATCATCTAATAATTTGCCTATTTCCGTTCGTTACTTTTATATTCCTCGTACAAAATATGGGGAGACATCATTTGATTGTGTTAGTAACAACATAATAAGTGGCTCAACTGACCCTCTGCAACTGCGAAAAAAACATGATTCTTCATTGAACAATTTAATGTTTTATGAATGGCAAGTACCAGATACTGATTCAGTTATATGTCCACCTTCTGCTGCATGTATCTTAATAGTTGTATCTGTAACTTCTACAAAGAATAAACAAAAACATAAACGATATCAACATCTAAATATGGGTAATGAACATAGTGATTCAGATGCAGATAATGGTTTTGTTGTACCACAAAATCATGAAAACATAAATACTGAGGAAGGTAACTATTTATATTAACTTGTAATAATAATTATAATTGTTCAAGGAATACTTAAGTGAATATTAGAGTATCATAGTGATATATTGTTTAGAGGTGGGTGAAATTCCAAAATATGGTCTAGAATCAAACTTTATTTGTATGTCCAACAGAACACAAACCGAAAAATTCAGTGTGATGTCCAACTTGAACCGAACTTTTTAATTGTACATGTCCCGAACATTTAATTATTAATTATTTATTACATATTCAACAATAAACAACAGGAACATTTTTAGTTTGGACCGTTTGACATGTTGGAATTGTTTGGAGATCAAACTATTAATTATAAAATTTCAAACTTTTTGTTTGGGTTCGGTTTGGTATTTTTAAGGCTTGGTTTAACTTGCAAACATGAACTGAACACCTAAAGTTTGGTTCAATTTTTGAACTTGGAACACTTCGATCCACCTCTAATATTATTAGATAATAATTTTAGTATACCTAGGGAAAAATTTACTTGCCAAAAAAATTCAAATTATGTAATACATTTATTTTGTTTTAAATATTTATTTATATTTTCCAGTTAATATTGAAACTATGGCAACTGATGACCAACCAATGACTTTAATCGACGATACAGATGAAAATGTTTTACAAAACACAGTATCTGATAGTAAAAAATATCAGAAACCACAAAAAATCACTACTTGTGAAAAAATTTCTAAATTATTTCTGTTAGCTGTATCTGGTCAATCGGTTCATGCATTATCATATAATTGCCACAAAAAAGAAAACCAACCAATTGGTATCCAACATTTGAGTCGCTGGTTAGAATGGCGAAGCATTGCTTTTACATCATCTATATATCACATGATAGGACTTAGAAATTCAAAAATTTATGGCCAATTTGGAAGCACTCAAATTAAAAGCCACTCATCAAGAATAAATAATAACCTAGAATTATTATTGGATTACAAGAATTATGTTTCTATTGTAGGAGAATATGAATCTTATGATAAAATATTTCTAGAAAAAAACTTTCGGATAAATAATCGTGGTAGTACCAAACCACTTGATAATGACACAGAAGATAAAAAAAGTAAACCTTTAAACTACACAAAAGATATTCAAGATTCATATATTGAGAGATTGGTGAGAAATAGTAAACAACGACGTCGTACAGGTAGATTTATATACTTAATGTGTCTGGCATTTTTATTTTCATAATACAGTAAGTTCCCATTACAACGAATACCGATACAACAAAAAATCCCGTTATAACGAAAGTCATAGAAGTCTCCTACCAACCTTACCCTACCCTACCTTCGTTACAACAAAATTTCCATTATAATAAAAAAAAATTCAGTCCCTTAGAGTTCGTTGTAACGGGATCATACTGTATAAATAAATACAGTTTTTTGAAAAAAAAATATTTACAAATTTTAATTAAATTTATAAAGTGCTAAACAATATATATTATTGAGTTATTAACATTGAATAAATCAAAAACAATTTGTTAAATTTTTTTTTGCATTTAGTTATGTGATTTTATATGAAATTGAATTATCAATAATATTGATTTTATATCTACAAGTTATTTTATAAATATTGTTATTAGCATAGACATAATTTTTAATATGCCAATAGTTTTTATCAAAATATATGAATAAATATACTTCAACATAATATTATAATATATGAAAATTATATTATTTTAAAAACAAACATTCTTTCACAATGATACATTTTTTGAGGAAATTTTATATCATATAATATATAATATGTATTATTTCAGCACTTAAATCTACAATTATATAAACATTTTATTTTGTAACATTCTTTATAAAGATTCAATGGTACTAAAAATGTTAGGATTTAAATAAACTTTGTGTCTATTATTTTAGAAATGTATCAAAAGTTGTTATATGACATGTGGATTCAAGTGGATGCTGTTGTTACAAAAGAAGCTTTTCGGACTTTTTATCAACAAAGTAGATTAATTCATTACTGTTTAACACCATTATTATTTTTACCTTGGTAAATAAAAATACTTACCTATGTTATTATAAATAATTTATTAATGATCCTGATAACAAACTTTGTTTTTTTAGGTGGCGATTAGAATCAGCTGCTACTCGTGATCATTTAGTAGATGCATCTAAATTAAAAACTTTAGTTTTTTCACATGCTCCGCAGTGGCACAAACGATTATGTGCTAGGTTGACAGTTGCGTACGCCCAATATATAGAAACTGATCCTCTTTTTAGCGGTTTCCAACCAATTCAAATTGGTAAATCCCGTGTATATAATGATGGGTTAGTGAATTTGTTTTTTAAAAAAAATACAATAATCAAAATAATTAATCTTGTTTATATTTTAGTATGATAATGGATCTGGATTGCACTAAATCCATTACTCGTTATTATAAAAAAACTATACCTGGAGTTTCTGGTGGATTACTTTTAATAGAAATTGGAGTATGCCAGCCATTTTATTACATCAAGCTTAGTTGTATTGAAAGAGCTAGAATTACAAACCTTGTTGAGAATTACAAAGATAAATACAAACCGGTAAAGAATATTAAATAATTATTAATCTCTAATACATTCTAGAAAAAAAAATGTTATCTTACTTGTATCATTTTTGTTTGTATTTAATAATATTAATTAAATAATTTATATTTTTTTAGTATTGTCTCCTTGAACAATCTGAAAATATTATTCAGAATATGCATTTACATTCATTTACGTATGACTTTCATGTACGGATACTATCAGATAGACTAAGTAAATTAGTAGAAAAACAGAAGGCTGGAAAAAGATGTAATTATGGCTGCGATATATTAATGCTATTGGATCATAAAAACTCTATACAAAATAGTGCCAATAAAACTGGAAATAATAATAAAAAAAATGCTATCGCTGGATTTCTAGATGATTTTTTGAAATATTACACCCTTCCACCATTATATTCTAATTGCTTAGTACTAGCAGGTATTACCATTAATATTTCAAATGTATATCAATATAATTGTAAAATTGAATTTTTTAATAATTTTGTAGGTGTCATCAAGCGTACTGAAATACCAGTTACTGGCCTCCAATTATATGAATACTTGGTAGAAAACTGTTCAGAAGATTGTGAAGGAATGGCTGTTTTAAAAATTGGTGATAGTTCATCAGCAGATGGAGACGACGGAGCATCTCTATTTGATGATTTTGAAGATCATGAATTTTTAGATTCGCAACATATTTTTGGCAATGATTTGACTGTAAGAATGACAAATACATTTTTTTTTCAGATAACATTAACGCATTTATAATAATAATTTATTATAGGATTATATTCTTGTTCATCATATGGCTGGTAGTGATATACAACGAAGACAAGAATTAGCAAATAATTCAAATAACCGTAAATTGGGAGTGGAATCAAATGAATATTTTACTGATAATCAGTATGAAGTATGTGGCTTATTTGATGCAACACTTGTAATGACATTGTCATCAGTAAAACAATTATTATTGGACACTAGTAATGAAATAACTTTATCATATTACGTGTTGTTGACAAATAACGAGAATTATAATTTGAAAAAGTACGTAAAATGTCAATTTTTCAGTATATAAGTTGCGATTTATAAAATTTTTATATTAAATAGATATCACTCATTTTTTTAGTATACATTTAAAAGCATGTAGTGCCAAAACACCTTAATTCAAAAAATATTAATTTAAACATATTACATCAAACATTTTAGAATAAGATAACATTCTTTTGACGGAATAATTTAAGGGGTCGGGTGTCAATTTAATTTTGTACACAAAAATATGCTCTATGGAAATAATAAACCTGTTCTGTTGCATCAACCAAATCTGATAATTTTTTTTTTTTAACTTATAGTGGGTTATATTCTACAGACCCATCAGTCTCCGTTTTTTAATATTCCGATCTCAAACTTAAAATTAAACTTAAACTTAAACTTCAAAATTAAATACAATTTTAGTGGTTTTTTTATAAATTATATTATAGTATTATTCGGAGTATTATTTTAAATTAAAAAAAAATCAAAGTCAATGTGGCTTGTGGGAAGTCTTCTTCTTTCAGATAAAAAAATAGCTATCAAAATCCGACAATTCAATAAGGCTTGCGAATTATTCCCATGAAGTCATTTTTTGTGATATAATACACCCTATTAATCCCCCCTAAACAGGTATTGGGTAGTAGATTAGTGGGAAAGTATTACAATTTAGGTGGCAACTAAAATATAATATTTAATTTTCAAATTTTATAGAATCGCGGAAAATTTAATAAACTGGCACTGGGCTCCTTCATTTTTTTGGCACTGTCATTAAAATAATTTATTTCAGAACCAGAGTAGCCCAACTTTATGACAGTGAATTAATCCATTTTAGTTATTGTTTAATAACTGATATTAGTTGGGATCAACCCCATGAAATATCTGTTTTATTATTAATTACATTGTCATAGAGGCCTAGCCACTATTAGTAAAAACTATCTAATTAAAATTTAAAAAATTAAAAATACATCATATTACCTACATTTTATACTTAAATAATTTTTCTATTTATTAAAAAAAATAGTAATAATAATATGTTATTTCTATTATATAAGACTTACACTTTTCCGCTAACATAATATTATTTACAAATGTTCATGTACAAATTTTTTTTAATAGAAAAAAAGCAATTTCACTTAAAACCGTCTACAACATGCAACAAAGACATAGCACGCCTATTCGTCCTCCTGATCGTAGATTTGACCAATCTAATAACGTATTACTGTCTGCTAGTGTACCTAGTAATAGCGTTGGTAATTCTATGACATCTGGATCAGCTACTTGTGGTGGAAGTTTGGATGAAAATAACGCTTTCCAAGATTGGTCTCATTTACCACCAAATCATTTACCATATTTTAAAAAAAAATGTAAAAAAAATAATGAATATGTCTATGATGATTTGAACGAACATCATCAGCAAACTATCAAAAAAAGAAATTTAATAAAATTCTATGAAAAAAAAGCAGCCGAATTGGTCGCACATACTGTAGATACAGCAGCTAATCGATGCCGTATACATTTACTATGGAAATTATTTGGCGTACCAATTGATCAACAGGTAAATAATAAGGAAAAAATTGAGTTTATTATTTTATTTATTTATTTAGTTTTTATAATTTTTGAAACATCGACTACTATGGCTATTAGTATGAATTTATTATTTATTTATTATTATTATTATAAAATCTAAATTTGTATGTTTTTAGAAGCTGGGGATCACCGACGTTACATTTAACCAACTTGAAGAACTTGTGAATACATCTGTTTTTGTAAAATCATTATCCGAATATGACCAGAATTACAGCTATATATTAAAGCTACTTCTTAAACAACCACAATGGTTTACTTCATTACATAAGATGATCTCTGGGCAATCGACATTATTACTGGAAACAACTTCCACATTACCACCACAGTGTCGTATTTATAATAGTAATAGATCGGAACATCAATACATAGTAGTCTTACCAAATCTAACAGAATTTGATGAATTTGATGCGTTTGTAATAATTGATAATGGAATTGATTCATCAGAGAAACTGGTTTCCACGTCTGATTCATTAGTAAATGTAGTTTTTAGAAGAAATGTGAGTGGTTCTGATGAGGTAGCTGCACTAGTAGAAGCAGTTGGAGATTCAATATGTTATCTTATTTGGCAAACAATCAAATAAGTAGCAGAGTTTTAATAATGTCTCGTTTTGCTACATAATCTTAATAAAAATCTTAAATATACCTTAGATCAAATCTGTTTGTAATATAAAACTATATCTAGTATAATTTTGTGCCATTTATATAATGTCTAGTCATTTAATTTTCCAAAAGTATCTAACACCAAGCTTTGTTTACAATAAATAATAACTAATAACTAATAAATATTATAAAATATCCTTATTCAATGTTACTTTATTTAATTTTTATTAACAATTATAATGATATTTTTATATTATAAAATAAAACATTTCACTCCTTAGTAATCAAAAAACAGCAAGAATATTTTTAGTTGTAAATGATTACATTTTAATAATCAAGATGATTTGAGAATAACTGTATTTTTCTAAATTATTATAATAAGTGAATAGGCCAATTATTTATATAAAGTCTGATGTAAAGAATGTTAAATTTTGCTAATTTTACGCAAGTGTGATTATTTACAAACCTATAGTACAATTTTATTTTTAAATGACTGGTGATACACACATTGAATATTATTATAAAGTTAAAATTGCTTGTTATATTGTATCTTTTTGTTACCAATTAATGTGAATGTTTGTATATATTGGCGAATTCCAAATCGCACAATTTATTACTTTTGCTCAATGTCATTAATTATTTTTATTATTTTGTTGAATTATTGGTACTAAGTAACATTTACATTTCAATGTACTCATTTTTATAATTAAGTTTAGTTATTTTATTTATTAATATTATGACGTATCTAACACGGTTGTTGTTTTATATTTATAATAATTGTATGGAAAACTGTTGAACTGAACCTGTTATTTTTATTTAAGTAAGTTTTTTTATTCAATCTCACTGTATATCAAATATCAACTCTTGATTGTATAAAATATAGATATTAACTGTTAGCCAAATTACTTAATCCGTAATTTATTTATATTTAAGAATTTATTACAAGGTTTATATATTAACTGTGTTGTTTATAATAATTTTTCCACCTACCTTGTTGTTTTTGATACACTATGCCTTTTCTTACAACAGAAAAATTGTAATTTAATTAAAGTAAATATTTGTTAATCTAGTTTTCATTATTGCAAGTTTAGACAAACTTTTCTTTTAACCATAATTTCTTTGAATATTTATCTAGCTTTACAGTTTTAGCTTCAAAATATTTAATAATAATTTTTATAATTTTTCATGCACATTGTCTTCTACCTATGATCTCATGTATACTGTCATATATGTAATTAGAAATACGCAGTGAAATTTATAATTAACAAGGAGAGACCTGGGGTATTTATTAACCATAATTTAGAGAGTAGAGGGGATTTTAAAACCATTTGTTATAATTTTTATGAATGTAAATTTGGTATTTAGTCAAACACATTATAAAGTTATTTTGTAAAAATTATAATAATATGTAGTATTTACATATTTGACGTTTTGCAAATCTGTTAATAAGTTTCCTTGGATCCTCCTGTTCTAATGCGTCTTACCCAAAAAATGTAAATATTATATCTGAGGTTTATTTAGGTAGGTAGTTATTATTAAACGGCATTAAAGAGCTCCCGAAATAATTTTATATATTTACAACACAAAATATGATGTACTCTCCATAAAAAAATAATAGTTTATTAAATTGTATTTTGTATGTTTTTAAAATATCTCAATCAAAGAGTTAACTCATATATTTATTCAACTTAGACAACAAATAAATTTAGCTTAGAACCAACCCATGCGCTTAGAGAGAAAAGTCAAGGGTACGATATAGAGCGAGAAAAGAAACACATTAGTAAATTACAGTGTGACCAAATAAAACATTGTGTTACAATAAAATCTGCCAATTGTTATATTTTATTGGTAACATAATAACTGATTTGTGGTTACCAAACTTGTAGATCTATGGTAACAAGTAACAACCATATTACCTATTTATATTTTATATAGTATATATTATGTTTATGGCTTATAAAAAAATGTAAAAAAAGTGAAGTATTTCCTCCATGATTTACTTTATGTTCTTTGTCTCTTCTTTCTTTCTTTCTCAGTTTTATGATTCCCTGGCATTGGTGGCTGGGGCAGTGGACTGAGCTATCCATTAGTTTATAGGTAGGTACCGTTCCTCCCCCTACAGGATACAATCAACCAACAAACAAAAAAAGTTGGGTAATTGGATGTCGTTCTGCTGTACAGTAGGTTTCAATTGGGTCACTGTATAATGGATGGTATTAAATTTGAATTCAATGATATAATATCATTGTATATACGAAAAAGATTCTAAGCGGTGACGGTTAGTCAGTGAGGATATTTTATATTATAATTTTATTATATTGTTATTACTTATTATTAATATACAGTAGGCGGTAAGTTGAATTAATATTATAAAATTACAACAAAATTAAATTGTTATTCTTGGTTATTTAATAATTTCTGGGCGATTCTGGCTTAGCAACCTATCGATTTTTCAATTTTTTTTTTTCCAAAATGTTTTTTTTTTAGGGTGCTTTATAAGAATGTAAAAAAAAGCCGGGACAAACTTCGTTTTGAAGTTATTGATGAAAACCTTAAAAACTACATTTTTTTCGTCTAACGCCCTTTTTTTTATATAAAAATACTTAAAATTGAATATCACTCGGACAAAAAAATCGAAATATCCCCCGATTTGCTGATCGTATGTAAAACCATCTTGGGCAGGCCTCGGAATTAAATAAAGTTGTTAAAAAGAACATAATCGGCTAGCGTTGCCACTCGCTCGCTGCGCTGCGCTCGGACAAAAAAAAATCGAAAAAACGCCAAACACGATGAGTTCCTCCGCGCAGCATTAAAGTAGTGTTGCGCACATGGCACATGCGTATAAACGTAAGATCGCAAACTTTGGATGACTATAATTTCCAAAATAATGGTTTCAGCAAAAATCAAAATCATGGTTGAAAAACAGGTCTTTTAAAAAAAAAATTTTAAAAGATTCAATTCTAATTTCTAAGTATTTTTTTGCGCATTACGTAAAAAGTTTAGTTTTTGAAGTTTTTCATCAATAATTTCAAAACAAAGTTTGCCCCGGCTTTTTTTCACATTCTTATAAGGCACCCTAAGATACACATTTTGGTAAAAAAAAAAAATTGAAAAATCGATAGGTTGCTAAACCAGAATTATGCCATAATTTCCTAGAATTTTAACATAAAACAACTATAAAAAAGAAACCGTGATTAATATTTTTGAGATTTTTTGGTTACGGAATAACCTGCTTATGTGGAACCTCTTTGTAAGTTTTCAAGTCTTAGCTATAAAATTTGAACATTTTATAGATTTATAACAACAAAATCATTTTTAAATTTTAAATTTGATAAACGTTCTCAAAAATTGAACTTTAAATGCTTATAAAAAAAAATTGTGCCAATGTTTTTTTAATATTTTATGCTATTTAAGCAATATATCAGGCGCCCTGTATTAAATGTTGATGCTTTTTGGCCCCACAAATAAAATTTTATTGATACTTATAGAAAAAAAGACCTAAAAAATTTAATTTTGAAATTGTACGTAGAGCTCAAAACGAGTCAAACAATTTTGAAAATTGTATGAAGTATAGGAATTGATAAAATAAACATATGATATAAATCTCAAGTGTCTATAGTTATTCGTTTCTGAATTCCAACAAAACAAGAAAATCTTTAATATATGAGAAATCAACTAAATATCCAATGTTGTAAAAATTTTAATTTCAAACGCTCATACAAATTTTATATGACTTTTCTTATAGACATTTTTTTTTGAACAAGGTAGAACCTTATCATGAGTTTTTATTACATTTTAAAATCTTAGATTTAAAACGAAATTTTTTTAGGAATTTCTAACTCAAAATAATTTGCACATTTTCGTGATTTTTACACCTTTTGTGAAAATTTGAACTTTAAATTCTTATAAAAAAAATTTTGACTGGATTTTTAATATTTTTGAATTATTTTAGCAATATATTAGGAACTTTGTTTTTTATCCAACAAATAAAATTTTATTGACATTCATAGAAAAAAAAACTAAAAAAACTGGAAATTGATATGTCCGTAAACATATTTTGAATATTTTATGGTGTATAGCAAATGCTAATATAAATGTTCAGAGAAAATTTCATCTATCTACCGTTACCTTTTAGTTTCAGAGTTACGCCAAAAATCGAAATCCATTTTTCGTAATAATTACCGTTTTTCCTTAATTTTCATGTTGTTTTTCCCGGCGCTTTTTAAAACTATTGGGAATTTTAAATGTTGACCTCCCAAATGCACCAACTAGGTAGAAAACTAGGAACATTTGTTTGTGAAATTCTAACTGAAAAATAGTTTGAAAATTTTTAAAATGTTGATGAATTTTGTGAAAAACAGAATTTTATATATAAACAAAAAATAATCATGCCTATGCATCTTTAATATTTTTTAACTTTCACTAATTAAACATATAAGGAACCTTGCATTACATTATCAAACTATTATTGTACCACCAACTGAAGTATTACTTGAATTTTGGTTTAAGTAATCGAAAAATGTATTATCTAGAATATAAATTTAAAAATAATTTTTAAAATTCGAAAAAATTATCAAGACTATAACTAGGTCTAATAGTATATTGTGTGGTAAAAGCGGGAAGTGAGTTATTTCAGTTGCGGTCGACGTGTGAAAATAACTGAAATTGCCTTCCCGCACGAGACACACGTCATACTATTTTTTGTCACGCCTCTGCATCCATCGATCACAACAAAAGTAATGCAGGGATGTATGTAACAACTGTCAATTAGACCATAATCCTACGAGTGCTACGACAACAATATTTCATGAAATAAACGATTTGGTTTTATTTATTTTAAGCGTCAGCCATGGAGGTTATAATATATGAATATAAGATTTAACCAAAAGTGTATGTTTTGTAAGAACCGCCCGACCGTGGAATAGATTTCAGTATAAATAATACCTAATTGTTATATTAAAATAAAATAAGAATACAAAAATACACTATGTATGGATTTATGCAACAATCAGATCATTCTACGAAAACAATTTTATAAAATAAAAATGCTTACGCGTCATGCAAGGAGGTTATAATATGAATATAAGATGTAACCAAAAGTTTATGTTTTGTAAAGACCGTGGTATATATTTCAGTGCCTGGTTGTGCAGGGGATACGCGCGTGATAGCACCGCCTAGCACTTTTGGGGATTTCCACTTTACCACCAGCAAAAAAATTTAAAGACAAATTTTAAAAGAAAATTGTAAGCTAAAAGTTGAAGAAAATACATCTGAAAGTCCTTTACAAGTTATTCTTGTACAGTTATACCTAGACCCAATATAGTTACTAAATAATAACGTATCACATCAATGCGTATGAAATGTATGGCAAAAAGAGAAAACAGTAGGTAGGTTCCCAATTTATCCTACTAGGTACTTTGAATGAATCTATATCACAACATTTATTTTAAAAATGTTCCTGAAAGTTTCTGAAACCAATGATTTAATTTGCATGACAATAACATGCCTACATTTAAAATGTATGTCCAAACAGACCAAATATTTTGGAGATGGTAGGTACTATTCGTACTTATGATTTTGCACCAACAATTTTTTTTACAATTATATATTATAATATAGGTAGCTATTTAGGTATATCTACCTACAGGCTACAGACTACAATACACCCATACGCTAACCGTTTTTATAGCCATAGGTATTGCATTTTTTTTACCAAACAAAATGAAACTAATTTACATTAAAATTTAGAAGTATCTCTTGTCAACATCTTAATATTCATAAGCTGCATTTGGACTTCGAAATCGGAGTTCACGAAATAGTCAAAGTAATATTTCTAAATGTCGTTGTTTAAACTTTCCATTTTAATCTAGCCCAAGCTTAGTGAAGAAAAGTGGAAAATACGATTAAATTTAAGGCATTAGAATTATTAGTAGATAACCTACCTTATTTTAGTTATTTACTAGGTACCTTATTTTATTCTTATGTTTTTAAAGAAATTCAAAATTTGAATTTGGATTTTTTCAATTATTTTTTTTTACTACTAATTTATATATAAACTATACATGAATTACAAATAAATGGAGAATCAAAATTGTGAAGTACATATTGTCATAAAGACAATAACGATGTATTAGATCAATGGACATAACTTAGAAGTTGGACATTTATTTTTGGATTACGGGTTAACGTCATATTATATTGAACATGATTCATTATTTCCGCCAATGCTTTGGGTACAACAACGATTATGAATCGAAGGTAGATACACGGTAAATTAGTAACTTATTCTACATCATATTATATACCTATCTATTTTGTTAATAATATAGATATTTCCAAAGGTGGGCATTAACTAGTTAAAAAGTTAATTTTTTTTAACTTTTTAACTTAACTAGTTAGTTTATTTTCTAATTAATTTATGGACTTAACTAGTTTAATTTACAGTTGAAATAACTTAGCTTTTCTCAGTTGATTTAAAAAAAATCCATCAAGTTGAAAACATTTTGAAATTTTTCGATTATATGTAAATATTACTATATCAGTATAAAATAAAAATAATCCAATAAAAAAACACAAACATTTTCTTGATAACATAATTTTGTGTATATTAATATATTTTATTAAGTTGTAAATTATATATTATGTGAGTTGCAATTGTAATTAATGTTGTTAATAAAATTAAGAATTTTAAATTACAAATTGACAATTGTTATGTTTTAATGTTATGTAACTTATAATACATATAAAGATCATGTACTCATCTTCACGTATTATGACATTCAATGTAGATACGATACAAAAAAAAAATATTTGTTAAATTATTAATTTGAGATGAGTAAAGTAAAAGGAAAATGGTAACAGTGTACATTATAATAAAAGTTCAATAAAATTGTTTTTTATAATTTATAAATTAGAAACTAGAAAGACACATTCACTCTTTATGTGATTTAGGTACATACTAATTTAAAAAAAATAATAGATTAACTTTTTTTAAACTGAGTTAAGTTAATATTTTTTTCTATATTAACTTTTAACTTATCGAGTTGAATTTATAATTTTTAACTGTTAACTTTTAACTTATAGATCTTGTGTCCTCTTAACTTAACTTAACTTGAGTTAATTATTTTCATTAACTTTCCCACCTTTGGATATTAGGTACTTATTAATGTATTTAACTACTTTTATCCAATCTGCCTGTTTATAATAATTACTTTATTTTTAATAACCACCAATGGAGCAGACAGTTTTCATAGAACTGACAACGGGAAATGTTATAGGTAGCAAGCAATTATAATTCAGTTTCCAAGTGTGAACTATCGTAAAAAACTAACATACAAATACGAATATTATTCTTACCATCAAGATTCATAATAGGTCAATTCACTTTTATTTTTAAAGTAACGCAGCTACACGTGTTCTACTGAGCGTAAATTTGATATATTATGAGTATGTGACGCACTTGTAAGACGGAGACAACAAATACCAGTGTTACGTTCTCGTCCTCCTAAGGGGATTGGTGGCGGTGATTTCCTGTCTTTGTCTAACACACGCGCAACATAAGAATTTAGACGTATTTTTTGTCCAACGTACCGATTGATATAGTGAAGCGATAAAAA